>NC_091478.1:59151760-59503010 GCF_036971445.1 Narcine bancroftii
GTTCAGTTGTAAAGCAGTGTTTAGTTGTAGTGCAGTGTTCAGTTGTAGAGCCGTGTTCAGTTGTAGAACATGTTCAGATGTAGAGCAGTGTACAATTGTAGTGCAGAGTTCAGTTGTAGAACAGTGCTTAGTTGAAGAACAGTGTTCAGTTGTAGTGCAGTTCAGTTGAAGAGCAGTGTTCAGTTGTAGAGCAGTGTTCAGATGTAGAGCTGTTCAGTTGTAGAAGTGTTTAGTTGTAGAGCAGTGTTCAGTTTTATAACAGTGTTTAGATGAAGATGAAGAGCAGTATTCATTTGTTGTGCAGTGTTCAGTTGTAATGCAGTGTTCAGATGTAGAGCAGTGTTCAGTTGTAGTGCAGTGTTCAGTTGTAGAACCGTGTTTAGTTGAAGAACAGTGTTCAGTTGTAGTGCAGTGTTCAGTTGTAGAAAAGTGTTCAGTTGTAGAACAGTGTTCAGTTGTAGTGCAATGTTCAGTTGTAAAGCAGTGTTTAGTTGTAGAGCAGTATTCAGTTGTAGAACATGTTCAGATGTAGAGCAGTGTTCAGATGTAGAGCTGTTCAGTTGTAGAAGTGTTTAGTTGTAGAGCAGTGTTCAGTTTTATAACAGTGTTTAGATGAAGATGAAGAGCAGTATTCAGTTGTTGTGCAGTGTTCAGTTGTAATGCAGTGTTCAGATGTAGAGCAGTGTTCAGTTGTAGTGCAGTGTTCAGATGTAGAGCAGTGTTTAGTTGAAGAACAGTGTTCAGTTGTAGTGCAGTGTTCAGTTGTAGAAAAGTGTTCAGTTGTAGTACAGTGTTCAGTTGTAGTGCAATGTTCAGTTGTAAAGCAGTGTTTAGTTGTAGAGCAGTATTCAGATGTAGAACATGTTCAGATGTAGAGCAGTGTACAATTGTAGTGCAGAGTTCAGTTGTAGAACAGTGCTTAGTTGAAGAACAGTGTTCAGTTGTAGTGCAGTTCAGTTGAAGCGCAGTGTTAAGTTGTAGAGCAGTGTTCAGATGTAGAGCTGTTCAGTTGTAGAAGTGTTTAGTTGTAGAGCAGTGTTCAGTTTTATAACAGTGTTTACATGAAGATGAAGAGCAGTATTCAGTTGTTGTGCAGTGTTCAGTTGTAATGCAGTGTTCAGATGTAGAGCAGTGTTCAGTTGTAGTGCAGTGTTCAGTTGTAGAACAGTGTTTAGTTGAAGAACAGTGTTCAGTTGTAGTGCAGTGTTGAGTTGTAGAAAAGTGTTCAGTTGTAGAACAGTGTTCAGTTGTAGTGCAATGTTCAGTTGTAAAGCAGTGTTTAGTTGTAGAGCAGTATTCAGTTGTAGAACATGTTCAGATGTAGAGCAGTGTACAATTGTAGTGCAGAGTTCAGTTTTAGAACAGTGCTTAGTTGAAGAACAGTGTTCAGTTGTAGTGCAGTTCAGTTGAAGAGCAGTGTTCAGTTGTAGAGCAGTGTTCAGATGTAGAGCTGTTCAGTTGTAGAAGTGTTTAGTTGTAGAGCAGTGTTCAGTTTTATAACAGTGTTTAGATGAAGATGAAGAGCAGTATTCAGTTGTTGTGCAGTGTTCAGTTGTAATGCAGTGTTCAGATGTAGAGCAGTGTTCAATTGTAGTGCAGTGTTCAGTTGTAGAACAGTGTTTAGTTGAAGAACAGTGTTCAGTTGTAGTGCAGTGTTCAGTTGTAGAAAAGTGTTCAGTTGTAGAACAGTGTTCAGTTGTAGTGCAATGTTCAGTTGTAAAGCAGTGTTTAGTTGTAGTGCAGTGTTCAGTTGTAGAGCCGTGTTCAGTTGTAGAGCAGTGTTTAGTTGTAGAGCAGTATTCTGTTGTAGAACATGTTCAGATGTAGAGCAGTGTACAATTGTAGTGCAGAGTTCAGTTGTAGAACAGTGCTTAGTTGAAGAACAGTGTTCAGTTGTAGTGCAGTGTTCAGTTGTAGAAAAGTGCTCAGTTGTAGAGCAATGTTCAGATGTAGAGCTGTTTAGTTGTAGAAGTGTTTATTTGTAGAGCAGTGTTCAGTTTTATAACAGTGTTTAGATGAAGATGAAGAGCAGTATTCAGTTGTTGTGCAGTGTTCAGTTGTAATGCAGTGTTCAGATGTAGAGCAGTGTTCAGTTGTAGTGCAGTGTTCAGTTGTAGAACAGTGTTTAGTTGAAGAACAGTGTTCAATTGTAGTGCAGTGTTCAGTTGTAGAAAAGTGTTCAGTTGTAGAACAGTGTTCAGTTGTAGTGCAATGTTCAGTTGTAAAGCAGTGTTTAGTTGTAGTGCAGTGTTCAGTTGTAGAGCCGTGTTCAGTTGTAGAGCAGTGTTCAGATGTAGAGCTGTTCAGTTGTAGAAGTGTTTAGTTGTAGAGCAGTGTTCAGTTTTATAACAGTGTTTAGATGAAGATGAAGAGCAGTATTCAGTTGTTGTGCAGTGTTCAGTTGTAATGCAGTGTTCAGATGTAGAGCAGTGTTCAGTTGTAGTGCAGTGTTCAGTTGTAGAACAGTGTTTAGTTGAAGAACAGTGTTCAGTTGTAGTGCAGTGTTCAGTTGTAGAAAAGTATTCAGTTTTAGAACAGTGTTCAGTTGTAGTGCAATGTTCAGTTGTAAAGCAGTGTTTAGTTGTAGAGCAGTATTCAGTTGTAGAACATGTTCAGATGTAGAGAAGTGTACAATTGTAGTGCAGAGTTCAGTTGTAGAACAGTGCTTAGTTGAAGAACAGTGTTCAGTTGTAGTGCAGTTCAGTTGAAGAGCAGTGTTCAGTTGTAGAGCAGTGTTCAGATGTAGAGCTATTCAGTTGCAGAAGTGTTTAGTTGTAGAGCAGTGTTCAGTTTTATAACAGTGTTTAGATGAAGATGAAGAGCAGTATTCAGTTGTTGTGCAGTGTTCAGTTGTAATGCAGTGTTCAGATGTAGAGCAGTGTTCAGTTGTAGTGCAGTGTTCAGATGTAGAGCAGTGTTTAGTTGAAGAACAGTGTTCAGTTGTAGTGCAGTGTTCAGTTGTAGAAAAGTGTTCAGTTGTAGTACAGTGTTCAGTTGTAGTGCAATGTTCAGTTGTAAAGCAGTGTTTAGTTGTAGAGCAGTATTCAGTTGTAGAACATGTTCAGATGTAGAGCAGTGTACAATTGTAGTGCAGAGTTCAGTTGTAGAACAGTGCTTAGTTGAAGAACAGTGTTCAGTTGTAGTGCAGTTCAGTTGAAGCGCAGTGTTAAGTTGTAGAGCAGTGTTCAGATGTAGAGCTGTTCAGTTGTAGAAGTGTTTAGTTGTAGAGCAGTGTTCAGTTTTATAACAGTGTTTAGATGAAGATGAAGAGCAGTATTCAGTTGTTGTGCAGTGTTCAGTTGTAATGCAGTGTTCAGATGTAGAGCAGTGTTCAGTTGTAGTGCAGTGTTCAGTTGTAGAACAGTGTTTAGTTGAAGAACAGTGTTCAGTTGTAGTGCAGTGTTGAGTTGTAGAAAAGTGTTCAGTTGTAGAACAGTGTTCAGTTGTAGTGCAATGTTCAGTTGTAAAGCAGTGTTTAGTTGTAGAGCAGTATTCAGTTGTAGAACATGTTCAGATGTAGAGCAGTGTACAATTGTAGTGCAGAGTTCAGTTGTAGAACAGTGCTTAGTTGAAGAACAGTGTTCAGTTGTAGTGCAGTTCAGTTGAAGAGCAGTGTTCAGTTGTAGAGCAGTGTTCAGATGTAGAGCTGTTCAGTTGTAGAAGTGTTTAGTTGTAGAGCAGTGTTCAGTTTTATAACAGTGTTTAGATGAAGATGAAGAGCAGTATTCAGTTGTTGTGCAGTGTTCAGTTGTAATGCAGTGTTCAGATGTAGAGCAGTGTTCAGTTGTAGTGCAGTGTTCAGTTGTAGAACAGTGTTTAGTTGAAGAACAGTGTTCAGTTGTAGTGCAGTGTTCAGTTGTAGAAAAGTATTCAGTTGTAGAACAGTGTTCAGTTGTAGTGCAATGTTCAGTTGTAAAGCAGTGTTTAGTTGTAGAGCAGTATTCAGTTGTAGAACATGTTCAGATGTAGAGAAGTGTACAATTGTAGTGCAGAGTTCAGTTGTAGAACAGTGCTTAGTTGAAGAACAGTGTTCAGTTGTAGTGCAGTTCAGTTGAAGAGCAGTGTTCAGTTGTAGAGCAGTGTTCAGATGTAGAGCTATTCAGTTGCAGAAGTGTTTAGTTGTAGAGCAGTGTTCAGTTTTATAACAGTGTTTAGATGAAGATGAAGAGCAGTATTCAGTTGTTGTGCAGTGTTCAGTTGTACTGCAGTGTTCAGATGTTGAGCAGTGTTCAGTTGTAGTGCAGTGTTCAGATGTAGAGCAGTGTTTAGTTGAAGAACAGTGTTCAGTTGTAGTGCAGTGTTCAGTTGTAGAAAAGTGTTCAGTTGTAGTACAGTGTTCAGTTGTAGTGCAATGTTCAGTTGTAAAGCAGTGTTTAGTTGTAGAGCAGTATTCAGTTGTAGAACATGTTCAGATGTAGAGCAGTGTACAATTGTAGTGCAGAGTTCAGTTGTAGAACAGTGCTTAGTTGAAGAACAGTGTTCAGTTGTAGTGCAGTTCAGTTGAAGCGCAGTGTTAAGTTGTAGAGCAGTGTTCAGATGTAGAGCTGTTCAGTTGTAGAAGTGTTTAGTTGTAGAGCAGTGTTCAGTTTTATAACAGTGTTTAGATGAAGATGAAGAGCAGTATTCAGTTGTTGTGCAGTGTTCAGTTGTAATGCAGTGTTCAGATGTAGAGCAGTGTTCAGTTGTAGTGCAGTGTTCAGTTGTAGAACAGTGTTTAGTTGAAGAACAGTGTTCAGTTGTAGTGCAGTGTTGAGTTGTAGAAAAGTGTTCAGTTGTAGAACAGTGTTCAGTTGTAGTGCAATGTTCAGTTGTAAAGCAGTGTTTAGTTGTAGAGCAGTATTCAGTTGTAGAACATGTTCAGATGTAGAGCAGTGTACAATTGTAGTGCAGAGTTCAGTTGTAGAACAGTGCTTAGTTGAAGAACAGTGTTCAGTTGTAGTGCAGTTCAGTTGAAGAGCAGTGTTCAGTTGTAGAGCAGTGTTCAGAGTAGAGCTGTTCAGTTGTAGAAGTGTTTAGTTGTAGAGCAGTGTTCAGTTTTATAACAGTGTTTAGATGAAGATGAAGAGCAGTATTCAGTTGTTGTGCAGTGTTCAGTTGTAATGCAGTGTTCAGATGTAGAACAGTGTTCAGTTGTAGAAAAGTGTTCAGTTGTAGAGAAGTGTTTAGATGTAGAGCTGTTCAGTTGAAGAAGTGTTTAGTTGTAGAGCAGTGTTCAGTTTTATAACAGTGTTTAGATGAAGATGAAGAGCATTATTCAGTTGCTGTGCAGTGTTCAGTTGTAATGCAGTGTTCAGTTGTAGAAAAGTGTTCAGTTGTAGAACAGTGTTCAGTTGTAGTGCAATGTTCAGTTGTAAAGCAGTGTTTAGTTGTAGAGCAGTATTCAGTTGTAGAACATGTTCAGATGTAGAGCAGTGTACAATTGTAGTGCAGAGTTCAGTTGTAGAACAGTGCTTAGTTGAAGAACAGTGTTCAGTTGTAGTGCAGTTCAGTTGAAGAGCAGTATTCAGTTGTAGAGCAGTGTTCAGATGTAGAGCTGTTCAGTTGTAGAAGTGTTTAGTTGTAGAGCAGTGTTCAGTTTTATAACAGTGTTTAGATGAAGATGAAGAGCAGTATTCAGTTGTGCAGTGTTCAGGTGTAATGCAGTGTTCAGATGTAGAGCAGTGTTCAGTTGTAGTGCAGTTTTCAGTTGTAGAACAGTGTTTAGTTGAAGAACAGTGTTCAGTTGTAGTGCAGTGTTCAGTTGTAGAAAAGTGTTCAGTTGTAGAACAGAGTTCAGTAGTAGTGCAATGTTCAGTTGTAAAGCAGTGTTTAGTTGTAGAGCAGTATTCAGTTGTAGAACATGTTCAGATGTAGAGCAGTGTACAATTGTAGTGCAGAGTTCAGTTGTAGAACAGTGCTTAGTTGAAGAACAGTGTTCAGTTGTAGTGCAGTTCAGTTGAAGAGCAGTGTTCAGTTGTAGAGCAGTGTTCAGATGTAGAGCTGTTCAGTTGTAGAAGTGTTTAGTTGTAGAGCAGTGTTCAGTTTTATAACAGTGTTTAGATGAAGATGAAGAGCAGTATTCAGTTGTTGTGCAGTGTTCAGTTGTAATGCAGTGTTCAGATGTAGAACAGTGTTCAGTTGTAGTGCAGTGTTCAGTTGTAGAAAAGTGTTCAGTTGTAGAACAGTGTTTAGTTGTAGTGCAGTGTTCAGTTGTAGAGCCGTGTTCAGTTGTAGAGCAGTGTTCAGATGTAGAGCTGTTCAGTTGTAGAAGTGTTTAGTTGTAGAGCAGTGTTCAGTTTTATAACAGTGTTTAGATGAAGATGAAGAGCAGTATTCAGTTGTTGTGCAGTGTTCAGTTGTAATGCAGTGTTCAGATGTAGAGCAGTGTTCAGTTGTAGTGCAGTGTTCAGTTGTAGAACAGTGTTTAGTTGAAGAACAGTGTTCAGTTGTAGTGCAGTGTTCATTGTAGAAAAGTGTTCAGTTGTAGAACAGTGTTCAGTTGTAGTGCAATGTTCAGTTGTAAAGCAGTGTTTAGTTGTAGAGCAGTATTCAGTTGTAGAACATGTTCAGATGTTGAGCAGTGTACAATTGTAGTGCAGAGTTCAGTTGTAGAACAGTGCTTAGTTGAAGAACAGTGTTCAGTTGTAGTGCAGTTCAGTTGAAGAGCAGTGTTCAGTTGTAGAGCAGTGTTCAGATGTAGAGCTGTTCAGTTGTAGAAGTGTTTAGTTGTAGAGCAGTGTTCAGTTTTATAACAGTGTTTAGATGAAGATGAAGAGCAGTATTCAGTTGTTGTGCAGTGTTCAGTTGTAATGCAGTGTTCAGATGTAGAGCAGTGTTCAGTTGTAGTGCAGTGTTCAGTTGTAGAACAGTGTTTAGTTGAAGAACAGTGTTCAGTTGTAGTGCAGTGTTGAGTTGTAGAAAAGTGTTCAGTTGTAGAACAGTGTTCAGTAGTAGTGCAATGTTCAGTTGTAAAGCAGTGTTTAGTTGTAGAGCAGTGACCCCAACAATGAAGACGCTGTTTACATACGGTACCGCACGGATGGCAGTCTCTTCAGTCTGAGGCACCTGCAAGCTCACACCAAGACACAAGAGAAACTTGTCCGTGAACTACTCTTTGCAGATGATGCCGCTTTAGTTGCCCATTCAGAGCCAGCTCTTCAGCGCTTGACGTCCTGCTTTGCGGAAACTGCCAAAATGTTTGGCCTGGAAGTCAGCCTGAAGAAAACTGAGGTCCTCCATCAGCCAGCTCCCCACCATGACTACCAGCCCCCCTACATCTCCATCGGGCACACAAAACTCAAAACGGTCAACCAGTTTACCTATCTCGGCTGCACCATTTCATCAGATGCAAGGATCAACAATGAGATAGACAACAGACTCGCCAAGGCAAGTAGCGCCTTTGGAAGACTACACAAAAGAGTCTGGAAAAACAACCAACTGAAAAACCTCACAAAGATAAGCGTATACAGAGCTGTTGTCATACCCACACTCCTGTTCGGCTCCGAATCATGGGTCCTCTACCGGCACCACCTACGACTCCTAGAACGCTTCCACCAGCGTTGTCTCCGCTCCATCCTCAACATCCATTGGAGCGCTCACACCCCTAACGTCGAGGTACTCGAGATGGCAGAGGTCGACAGCATCGAGTCCACGCTGCTGAAGATCCAGCTGCGCTGGATGGGTCACGTCTCCAGAATGGAGGACCATCGCCTTCCCAAGATCGTATTATATGGCGAGCTCTCCACTGGCCACCGTGACAGAGGTGCACCAAAGAAAAGGTACAAGGACTGCCAAAAGAAATCTCTTGGTGCCTGCCACATTGACCCACGCCAGTGGGCTGATAACGCCTCAAACCGTGCATCTTGGCGCCTCACAGTTTGGCAGGCAGCAGCCTCCTTTGAAGAAGACCGCAGAGCCCACCTCACTGACGAAAGGCAAAGTAGGAAAAACCCAACACCCAACCCCAACCAACCAATTTTCCCTTGCAACCACTGCAATCGTGTCTGCCTGTCCCGCATCGGACTTGTCAGCCACAAACGAGCCTGCAGCTGACGTGGACTTTTACCCCCTCCATAAATCTTCGTCCGCGAAGCCAAGCCAAAGAAAAAGAAAAGTATTCAGTTGTAGAACATGTTCAGATGTAGAGCAGTGTACAATTGTAGTGCAGAGTTCAGTTGTAGAACAGTGCTTCGTTGAAGAACAGTGTTCAGTTGTAGTGCAGTTCAGTTGAAGAGCAGTGTTCAGTTGTAGAGCAGTGTTCAGATGTAGAGCTGTTCAGTTGTAGAAGTGTTTAGTTGTAGAGCAGTGTTCAGTTTTATAACAGTGTTTAGATGAAGATGAAGAGCAGTATTCAGTTGTTGTGCAGTGTTCAGTTGTAATGCAGTGTTCAGATGTAGAGCAGTGTTCAGTTGTAGTGCAGTGTTCAGTTGTAGAACAGTGTTTAGTTGAAGAACAGTGTTCAGTTGTAGTGCAGTGTTCAGTTGTAGAAAAGTGTTCAGTTGTAGAACAGTGTTCAGTTGTAGTGCAATGTTCAGTTGTAAAGCAGTGTTTAGTTGTAGTGCAGTGTTCAGTTGTAGAGCCGTGTTCAGTTGTAGAGCAGTGTTCAGATGTAGAGCTGTTCAGTTGTAGAAGTGTTTAGTTGTAGAGCAGTGTTCAGTTTTATAACAGTGTTTAGATGAAGATGAAGAGCAGTATTTAGTTGTTGTGCAGTGTTCAGTTGTAATGCAGTGTTCAGATGTAGAGCAGTGTTCAGTTGTAGTGCAGTGTTCAGTTGTAGAACAGTGTTTAGTTGAAGAACAGTGTTCAGTTGTAGTGCAGTGTTCAGTTGTAGAAAAGTGTTCAGTTGTAGAACAGTGTTCAGTTGTAGTGCAATGTTCAGTTGTAAAGCAGTGTTTAGTTGTAGAGCAGTATTCAGTTGTAGAACATGTTCAGATGTAGAGCAGTGTTCAGATGTAGAGCTGTTCAGTTGTAGAAGTGTTTAGTTGTAGAGCAGTGTTCAGTTTTATAACAGTGTTTAGATGAAGATGAAGAGCAGTATTCAGTTGTTGTGCAGTGTTCAGTTGTAATGCAGTGTTCAGATGTAGAGCAGTGTTCAGTTGTAGTGCAGTGTTCAGATGTAGAGCAGTGTTTAGTTGAAGAACAGTGTTCAGTTGTAGTGCAGTGTTCAGTTGTAGAAAAGTGTTCAGTTGTAGAACAGTGTTCAGTTGTAGTGCAATGTTCAGTTGTAAAGCAGTGTTTAGTTGTAGAGCAGTATTCAGTTGTAGAACATGTTCAGATGTAGAGCAGTGTACAAATGTAGTGCAGAGTTCAGTTGTAGAACAGTGCTTAGTTGAAGAACAGTGTTCAGTTGTAGTGTAGTTCAGTTGAAGAGCAGTGTTCAGTTGTAGAGCAGTGTTCAGATGTAGAGCTATTCAGTTGTAGAAGTGTTTAGTTGTAGAGCAGTGTTCAGTTTTATAACAGTGTTTAGATGAAGATGAAGAGCAGTATTCAGTTGTTGTGCAGTGTTCAGTTGTAATGCAGTGTTCAGATGTAGAGCAGTGTTCAGTTGTAGTGCAGTGTTCAGTTGTAGAACAGTGTTTAGTTGAAGAACAGTGTTCAGTTGTAGTGCAGTGTTCAGTTGTAGAAAAGTGTTCAGTTGTAGAGCAATGTTCAGATGTAGAGCTGTTTAGTTGTAGAAGTGTTTATTTGTAGAGCAGTGTTCAGTTTTATAACAGTGTTTAGATGAAGATGAAGAGCAGTATTCAGTTGTTGTGCAGTGTTCAGTTGTAATGCAGTGTTCAGATGTAGAGCAGTGTTCAGTTGTAGTGCAGTGTTCAGTTGTAGAACAGTGTTTAGTTGAAGAACAGTGTTCAATTGTAGTGCAGTGTTCAGTTGTAGAAAAGTGTTCAGTTGTAGAACAGTGTTCAGTTGTAGTGCAATGTTCAGTTGTAAAGCAGTGTTTAGTTGTAGTGCAGTGTTCAGTTGTAGAGCCGTGTTCAGTGGTAGAACATGTTCAGATGTAGAGAAGTGTACAATTGTAGTGCAGAGTTCAGTTGTAGAACAGTGCTTAGTTGAAGAACAGTGTTCAGTTGTAGTGCAGTTCAGTTGAAGAGCAGTGTTCAGTTGTAGAGCAGTGTTCAGATGTAGAGCTATTCAGTTGTAGAAGTGTTTAGTTGTAGAGCAGTGTTCAGTTTTATAACAGTGTTTAGATGAAGATGAAGAGCAGTATTCAGTTGTTGTGCAGTGTTCAGTTGTAATGCAGTGTTCAGATGTAGAGCAGTGTTCAGTTGTAGTGCAGTGTTCAGTTGTAGAACAGTGTTTAGTTGAAGAACAGTGTTCAGTTGTAGTGCAGTGTTGAGTTGTAGAAAAGTGTTCAGTTGTAGAACAGTGTTCAGTTGTAGTGCAATGTTCAGTTGTAAAGCAATGTTTAGTTGTAGAGCAGTATTCAGTTGTAGAACATGTTCAGATGTAGAGCAGTGTACAATTGTAGTGCAGAGTTCAGTTGTAGAACAGTGCTTAGTTGAAGAACAGTGTTCAGTTGTAGTGCAGTTCAGTTGAAGAACAGTGTTCAGTTGTAGAGCAGTGTTCAGATGTAGAGCTGTTCAGTTGTAGAAGTGTTTAGTTGTAGAGCAGTGTTCAGTTTTATAACAGTGTTTAGATGAAGATGAAGAGCAGTATTCAGTTGTTGTGCAGTGTTCAGTTGTAATGCAGTGTTCAGATGTAGAGCAGTGTTCAGTTGTAGTGCAGTGTTCAGTTGTAGAACAGTGTTTAGTTGAAGAACAGTGTTCAGTTGTAGTGCAGTGTTCAGTTGTAGAAAAGTGTTCAGTTGTAGAACAGTGTTCAGTTGTAGTGCAATGTTCAGTTGTAAAGCAGTGTTTAGTTGTAGTGCAGTGTTCAGTTGTAGAGCCGTGTTCAGTTGTAGAGCAGTGTTCAGATGTAGAGCTGTTCAGTTGTAGAAGTGTTCAGTTGCAGAGCAGTGTTCAGTTTTATAACAGTGTTTAGATGAAGATGAAGAGCAGTATTCAGTTGTTGTGCAGTGTTCAGTTTTAATGCAGTGTTCAGATGTAGAGCAGTGTTCAGTTGTAGTGCAGTGTTCAGTTGTAGAACAGTGTTTAGTTGAAGAACAGTGTTCAGTTGTAGTGCAGTGTTCAGTTGTAGAAAAGTGTTTAGTTGTAGAGCAGTATTCAGTTGTAGAACATGTTCAGATGTAGAGCAGTGTTCAGATGTAGAGCTGTTCAGTTGTAGAAGTGTTTAGTTGTAGAGCAGTGTTCAGTTTTATAACAGTGTTTAGATGAAGATGAAGAGCAGTATTCAGTTGTTGTGCAGTGTTCAGTTGTAATGCAGTGTTCAGATGTAGAGCAGTGTTCAGTTGTAGTGCAGTGTTCAGATGTAGAGCAGTGTTTAGTTGAAGAACAGTGTTCAGTTGTAGTGCAGTGTTCAGTTGTAGAAAAGTGTTCAGTTGTAGAACAGTGTTCAGTTGTAGTGCAATGTTCAGTTGTAAAGCAGTGTTTAGTTGTAGAGCAGTATTCAGTTGTAGAACATGTTCAGATGTAGAGCAGTGTACAAATGTAGTGCAGAGTTTAGTTGTAGAACAGTGCTTAGTTGAAGAACAGTGTTCAGTTGTAGTGCAGTTCAGTTGAAGAGCAGTGTTCAGTTGTAGAGCAGTGTTCAGATGTAGAGCTGTTCAGTTGTAGAAGTGTTTAGTTGTAGAGCTGTGTTCAGTTTTATAACAGTGTTTAGATGAAGATGAAGAGCAGTATTCAGTTGTTGTGCAGTGTTCAGTTGTAATGCAGTGTTCAGATGTAGGCCAGTGTTCAGTTGTAGTGCAGTGTTCAGTTGTAGAACAGTGTTTAGTTGAAGAACAGTGTTCAGTTGTAGTGCAGTGTTCAGTTGTAGAAAAGTGTTCAGTTGTAGAGCAGTGTTCAGATGTAGAGCTGTTCAGTTGTAGAAGTGTTTAGTTGTAGAGCAGTGTTCAGTTTTATAACAGTGTTTAGATGAAGATGAAGAGCAGTATTCAGTTGTTGTGCAGTGTTCAGTTGTAATGCAGTGTTCAGATGTAGAGCAGTGTTCAGTTGTAGTGCAGTGTTCAGTTGTAGAACAGTGTTTAGTTGAAGAACAGTGTTCAGTTGTAGTGCAGTGTTGAGTTGTAGAAAAGTGTTCAGTTGTAGAACAGTGTTCAGTTGTAGTGCAATGTTCAGTTGTAAAGCAGTGTTTAGTTGTAGTGCAGTGTTCAGTTGTAGAGCCGTGTTCAGTTGTAGAACATGTTCAGATGTAGAGCAGTGTACAATTGTAGTGCAGAGTTCAGTTGTAGAACAGTGCTTAGTTGAAGAACAGTGTTCAGTTGTAGTGCAGTTCAGTTGAAGAGCAGTGTTCAGTTGTAGAGCAGTGTTCAGATGTAGAGCTGTTCAGTTGTAGAAGTGTTTAGTTGTAGAGCAGTGTTCAGTTTTATAACAGTGTTTAGATGAAGATGAAGAGCAGTATTCATTTGTTGTGCAGTGTTCAGTTGTAATGCAGTGTTCAGATGTAGAGCAGTGTTCAGTTGTAGTGCAGTGTTCAGTTGTAGAACCGTGTTTAGTTGAAGAACAGTGTTCAGTTGTAGTGCAGTGTTCAGTTGTAGAAAAGTGTTCAGTTGTAGAACAGTGTTCAGTTGTAGTGCAATGTTCAGTTGTAAAGCAGTGTTTAGTTGTAGAGCAGTATTCAGTTGTAGAACATGTTCAGATGTAGAGCAGTGTTCAGATGTAGAGCTGTTCAGTTGTAGAAGTGTTTAGTTGTAGAGCAGTGTTCAGTTTTATAACAGTGTTTAGATGAAGATGAAGAGCAGTATTCAGTTGTTGTGCAGTGTTCAGTTGTAATGCAGTGTTCAGATGTAGAGCAGTGTTCAGTTGTAGTGCAGTGTTCAGATGTAGAGCAGTGTTTAGTTGAAGAACAGTGTTCAGTTGTAATGCAGTGTTCAGATGTAGAGCAGTGTTCAGTTGTAGTGCAGTGTTCAGTTGTAGAACAGTGTTTAGTTGAAGAACAGTGTTCAGTTGTAGTGCAGTGTTCAGTTGTAGAAAAGTGTTCAGTTGTAGAACAGTGTTCAGTTGTAGTGCAATGTTCAGTTGTAAAGCAGTGTTTAGTTGTAGTGCAGTGTTCAGTTGTAGAGCCGTGTTCAGTTGTAGAGCAGTGTTCAGATGTAGAGCTGTTCAGTTGTAGAAGTGTTCAGTTGTAGAGCAGTGTTCAGTTTTATAACAGTGTTTAGATGAAGATGAAGAGCAGTATTCAGTTGTTGTGCAGTGTTCAGTTTTAATGCAGTGTTCAGATGTAGAGCAGTGTTCAGTTGTAGTGCAGTGTTCAGTTGTAGAACAGTGTTTAGTTGAAGAACAGTGTTCAGTTGTAGTGCAGTGTTCAGTTGTAGAAAAGTGTTTAGTTGTAGAGCAGTATTCAGTTGTAGAACATGTTCAGATGTAGAGCAGTGTTCAGATGTAGAGCTGTTCAGTTGTAGAAGTGTTTAGTTGTAGAGCAGTGTTCAGTTTTATAACAGTGTTTAGATGAAGATGAAGAGCAGTATTCAGTTGTTGTGCAGTGTTCAGTTGTAATGCAGTGTTCAGATGTAGAGCAGTGTTCAGTTGTAGTGCAGTGTTCAGATGTAGAGCAGTGTTTAGTTGAAGAACAGTGTTCAGTTGTAGTGCAGTGTTCAGTTGTAGAAAAGTGTTCAGTTGTAGAACAGTGTTCAGTTGTAGTGCAATGTTCAGTTGTAAAGCAGTGTTTAGTTGTAGAGCAGTATTCAGTTGTAGAACATGTTCAGATGTAGAGCAGTGTACAAATGTAGTGCAGAGTTTAGTTGTAGAACAGTGCTTAGTTGAAGAACAGTGTTCAGTTGTAGTGCAGTTCAGTTGAAGAGCAGTGTTCAGTTGTAGAGCAGTGTTCAGATGTAGAGCTGTTCAGTTGTAGAAGTGTTTAGTTGTAGAGCTGTGTTCAGTTTTATAACAGTGTTTAGATGAAGATGAAGAGCAGTATTCAGTTGTTGTGCAGTGTTCAGTTGTAATGCAGTGTTCAGATGTAGGCCAGTGTTCAGTTGTAGTGCAGTGTTCAGTTGTAGAACAGTGTTTAGTTGAAGAACAGTGTTCAGTTGTAGTGCAGTGTTCAGTTGTAGAAAAGTGTTCAGTTGTAGAGCAGTGTTCAGATGTAGAGCTGTTCAGTTGTAGAAGTGTTTAGTTGTAGAGCAGTGTTCAGTTTTATAACAGTGTTTAGATGAAGATGAAGAGCAGTATTCAGTTGTTGTGCAGTGTTCAGTTGTAATGCAGTGTTCAGATGTAGAGCAGTGTTCAGTTGTAGTGCAGTGTTCAGTTGTAGAACAGTGTTTAGTTGAAGAACAGTGTTCAGTTGTAGTGCAGTGTTGAGTTGTAGAAAAGTGTTCAGTTGTAGAACAGTGTTCAGTTGTAGTGCAATGTTCAGTTGTAAAGCAGTGTTTAGTTGTAGTGCAGTGTTCAGTTGTAGAGCCGTGTTCAGTTGTAGAACATGTTCAGATGTAGAGCAGTGTACAATTGTAGTGCAGAGTTCAGTTGTAGAACAGTGCTTAGTTGAAGAACAGTGTTCAGTTGTAGTGCAGTTCAGTTGAAGAGCAGTGTTCAGTTGTAGAGCAGTGTTCAGATGTAGAGCTGTTCAGTTGTAGAAGTGTTTAGTTGTAGAGCAGTGTTCAGTTTTATAACAGTGTTTAGATGAAGATGAAGAGCAGTATTCATTTGTTGTGCAGTGTTCAGTTGTAATGCAGTGTTCAGATGTAGAGCAGTGTTCAGTTGTAGTGCAGTGTTCAGTTGTAGAACCGTGTTTAGTTGAAGAACAGTGTTCAGTTGTTGTGCAGTGTTCAGTTGTAGAAAAGTGTTCAGTTGTAGAACAGTGTTCAGTTGTAGTGCAATGTTCAGTTGTAAAGCAGTGTTTAGTTGTAGAGCAGTATTCAGTTGTAGAACATGTTCAGATGTAGAGCAGTGTTCAGATGTAGAGCTGTTCAGTTGTAGAAGTGTTTAGTTGTAGAGCAGTGTTCAGTTTTATAACAGTGTTTAGATGAAGATGAAGAGCAGTATTCAGTTGTTGTGCAGTGTTCAGTTGTAATGCAGTGTTCAGATGTAGAGCAGTGTTCAGTTGTAGTGCAGTGTTCAGATGTAGAGCAGTGTTTAGTTGAAGAACAGTGTTCAGTTGTAGTGCAGTGTTCAGTTGTAGAAAAGTGTTCAGTTGTAGTACAGTGTTCAGTTGTAGTGCAATGTTCAGTTGTAAAGCAGTGTTTAGTTGTAGAGCAGTATTCAGTTGTAGAACATGTTCAGATGTAGAGCAGTGTACAATTGTAGTGCAGAGTTCAGTTGTAGAACAGTGCTTAGTTGAAGAACAGTGTTCAGTTGTAGTGCAGTTCAGTTGAAGTGCAGTGTTAAGTTGTAGAGCAGTGTTCAGATGTAGAGCTGTTCAGTTGTAGAAGTGTTTAGTTGTAGAGCAGTGTTCAGTTTTATAACAGTGTTTAGATGAAGATGAAGAGCAGTATTCAGTTGTTGTGCAGTGTTCAGTTGTAATGCAGTGTTCAGATGTAGAGCAGTGTTCAGTTGTAGTGCAGTGTTCAGTTGTAGAACAGTGTTTAGTTGAAGAACAGTGTTCAGTTGTAGTGCAGTGTTCAGTTGTAGAAAAGTGTTCAGTTGTAGTACAGTGTTCAGTTGTAGTGCAATGTTCAGTTGTAAAGCAGTGTTTAGTTGTAGAGCAGTATTCAGTTGTAGAACATGTTCAGATGTAGAGCAGTGTACAATTGTAGTGCAGAGTTCAGTTGTAGAACAGTGTTTAGTTGAAGAACAGTGTTCAGTTGTAGTGCAGTGTTCAGTTGTAGAAAAGTGTTCAGTTGTAGAGCAGTGTTCAGATGTAGAGCTGTTCAGTTGTAGAAGTGTTTAGTTGTAGAGCAGTGTTCAGTTTTATAACAGTGTTTAGATGAAGATGAAGAGCAGTATTCAGTTGTTGTGCAGTGTTCAGTTGTAATGCAGTGTTCAGATGTAGAGCAGTGTTCAGTTGTAGTGCAGTGTTCAGTTGTAGAACAGTGTTTAGTTGAAGAACAGTGTTCAGTTGTAGTGCAGTGTTGAGTTGTAGAAAAGTGTTCAGTTGTAGAACAGTGTTCAGTTGTAGTGCAATGTTCAGTTGTAAAGCAGTGTTTAGTTGTAGTGCAGTGTTCAGTTGTAGAGCCGTGTTCAGTTGTAGAACATGTTCAGATGTAGAGCAGTGTACAATTGTAGTGCAGAGTTCAGTTGTAGAACAGTGCTTAGTTGAAGAACAGTGTTCAGTTGTAGTGCAGTTCAGTTGAAGAGCAGTGTTCAGTTGTAGAGCAGTGTTCAGATGTAGAGCTGTTCAGTTGTAGAAGTGTTTAGTTGTAGAGCAGTGTTCAGTTTTATAACAGTGTTTAGATGAAGATGAAGAGCAGTATTCATTTGTTGTGCAGTGTTCAGTTGTAATGCAGTGTTCAGATGTAGAGCAGTGTTCAGTTGTAGTGCAGTGTTCAGTTGTAGAACCGTGTTTAGTTGAAGAACAGTGTTCAGTTGTAGTGCAGTGTTCAGTTGTAGAAAAGTGTTCAGTTGTAGAACAGTGTTCAGTTGTAGTGCAATGTTCAGTTGTAAAGCAGTGTTTAGTTGTAGAGCAGTATTCAGTTGTAGAACATGTTCAGATGTAGAGCAGTGTTCAGATGTAGAGCTGTTCAGTTGTAGAAGTGTTTAGTTGTAGAGCAGTGTTCAGTTTTATAACAGTGTTTAGATGAAGATGAAGAGCAGTATTCAGTTGTTGTGCAGTGTTCAGTTGTAATGCAGTGTTCAGATGTAGAGCAGTGTTCAGTTGTAGTGCAGTGTTCAGATGTAGAGCAGTGTTTAGTTGAAGAACAGTGTTCAGTTGTAGTGCAGTGTTCAGTTGTAGAAAAGTGTTCAGTTGTAGTACAGTGTTCAGTTGTAGTGCAATGTTCAGTTGTAAAGCAGTGTTTAGTTGTAGAGCAGTATTCAGTTGTAGAACATGTTCAGATGTAGAGCAGTGTACAATTGTAGTGCAGAGTTCAGTTGTAGAACAGTGCTTAGTTGAAGAACAGTGTTCAGTTGTAGTGCAGTTCAGTTGAAGCGCAGTGTTAAGTTGTAGAGCAGTGTTCAGATGTAGAGCTGTTCAGTTGTAGAAGTGTTTAGTTGTAGAGCAGTGTTCAGTTTTATAACAGTGTTTAGATGAAGATGAAGAGCAGTATTCAGTTGTTGTGCAGTGTTCAGTTGTAATGCAGTGTTCAGATGTAGAGCAGTGTTCAGTTGTAGTGCAGTGTTCAGTTGTAGAACAGTGTTTAGTTGAAGAACAGTGTTCAGTTGTAGTGCAGTGTTGAGTTGTAGAAAAGTGTTCAGTTGTAGAACAGTGTTCAGTTGTAGTGCAATGTTCAGTTGTAAAGCAGTGTTTAGTTGTAGAGCAGTATTCAGTTGTAGAACATGTTCAGATGTAGAGCAGTGTACAATTGTAGTGCAGAGTTCAGTTTTAGAACAGTGCTTAGTTGAAGAACAGTGTTCAGTTGTAGTGCAGTTCAGTTGAAGAGCAGTGTTCAGTTGTAGAGCAGTGTTCAGATGTAGAGCTGTTCAGTTGTAGAAGTGTTTAGTTGTAGAGCAGTGTTCAGTTTTATAACAGTGTTTAGATGAAGATGAAGAGCAGTATTCAGTTGTTGTGCAGTGTTCAGTTGTAATGCAGTGTTCAGATGTAGAGCAGTGTTCAGTTGTAGTGCAGTGTTCAGTTGTAGAACAGTGTTTAGTTGAAGAACAGTGTTCAGTTGTAGTGCAGTGTTCAGTTGTAGAAAAGTGTTCAGTTGTAGAACAGTGTTCAGTTGTAGTGCAATGTTCAGTTGTAAAGCAGTGTTTAGTTGTAGTGCAGTGTTCAGTTGTAGAGCCGTGTTCAGTTGTAGAGCAGTGTTTAGTTGTAGAGCAGTATTCAGTTGTAGAACATGTTCAGATGTAGAGCAGTGTACAATTGTAGTGCAGAGTTCAGTTGTAGAACAGTGCTTAGTTGAAGAACAGTGTTCAGTTGTAGTGCAGTGTTCAGTTGTAGAAAAGTGTTCAGTTGTAGAGCAATGTTCAGATGTAGAGCTGTTTAGTTGTAGAAGTGTTTATTTGTAGAGCAGTGTTCAGTTTTATAACAGTGTTTAGATGAAGATGAAGAGCAGTATTCAGTTGTTGTGCAGTGTTCAGTTGTAATGCAGTGTTCAGATGTAGAGCAGTGTTCAGTTGTAGTGCAGTGTTCAGTTGTAGAACAGTGTTTAGTTGAAGAACAGTGTTCAATTGTAGTGCAGTGTTCAGTTGTAGAAAAGTGTTCAGTTGTAGAACAGTGTTCAGTTGTAGTGCAATGTTCAGTTGTAAAGCAGTGTTTAGTTGTAGTGCAGTGTTCAGTTGTAGAGCCGTGTTCAGTTGTAGAGCAGTGTTCAGATGTAGAGCTGTTCAGTTGTAGAAGTGTTTAGTTGTAGAGCAGTGTTCAGTTTTATAACAGTGTTTAGATGAAGATGAAGAGCAGTATTCAGTTGTTGTGCAGTGTTCAGTTGTAATGCAGTGTTCAGATGTAGAGCAGTGTTCAGTTGTAGTGCAGTGTTCAGTTGTAGAACAGTGTTTAGTTGAAGAACAGTGTTCAGTTGTAGTGCAGTGTTCAGTTGTAGAAAAGTATTCAGTTGTAGAACAGTGTTCAGTTGTAGTGCAATGTTCAGTTGTAAAGCAGTGTTTAGTTGTAGAGCAGTATTCAGTTGTAGAACATGTTCAAATGTAGAGAAGTGTACAATTGTAGTGCAGAGTTCAGTTGTAGAACAGTGCTTAGTTGAAGAACAGTGTTCAGTTGTAGTGCAGTTCAGTTGAAGAGCAGTGTTCAGTTGTAGAGCAGTGTTCAGATGTAGAGCTATTCAGTTGCAGAAGTGTTTAGTTGTAGAGCAGTGTTCAGTTTTATAACAGTGTTTAGATGAAGATGAAGAGCAGTATTCAGTTGTTGTGCAGTGTTCAGTTGTAATGCAGTGTTCAGATGTAGAGCAGTGTTCAGTTGTAGTGCAGTGTTCAGATGTAGAGCAGTGTTTAGTTGAAGAACAGTGTTCAGTTGTAGTGCAGTGTTCAGTTGTAGAAAAGTGTTCAGTTGTAGTACAGTGTTCAGTTGTAGTGCAATGTTCAGTTGTAAAGCAGTGTTTAGTTGTAGAGCAGTATTCAGTTGTAGAACATGTTCAGATGTAGAGCAGTGTACAATTGTAGTGCAGAGTTCAGTTGTAGAACAGTGCTTAGTTGAAGAACAGTGTTCAGTTGTAGTGCAGTTCAGTTGAAGCGCAGTGTTAAGTTGTAGAGCAGTGTTCAGATGTAGAGCTGTTCAGTTGTAGAAGTGTTTAGTTGTAGAGCAGTGTTCAGTTTTATAACAGTGTTTAGATGAAGATGAAGAGCAGTATTCAGTTGTTGTGCAGTGTTCAGTTGTAATGCAGTGTTCAGATGTAGAGCAGTGTTCAGTTGTAGTGCAGTGTTCAGTTGTAGAACAGTGTTTAGTTGAAGAACAGTGTTCAGTTGTAGTGCAGTGTTGAGTTGTAGAAAAGTGTTCAGTTGTAGAACAGTGTTCAGTTGTAGTGCAATGTTCAGTTGTAAAGCAGTGTTTAGTTGTAGAGCAGTATTCAGTTGTAGAACATGTTCAGATGTAGAGCAGTGTACAATTGTAGTGCAGAGTTCAGTTGTAGAACAGTGCTTAGTTGAAGAACAGTGTTCAGTTGTAGTGCAGTTCAGTTGAAGAGCAGTGTTCAGTTGTAGAGCAGTGTTCAGATGTAGAGCTGTTCAGTTGTAGAAGTGTTTAGTTGTAGAGCAGTGTTCAGTTTTATAACAGTGTTTAGATGAAGATGAAGAGCAGTATTCAGTTGTTGTGCAGTGTTCAGTTGTAATGCAGTGTTCAGATGTAGAGCAGTGTTCAGTTGTAGTGCAGTGTTCAGTTGTAGAACAGTGTTTAGTTGAAGAACAGTGTTCAGTTGTAGTGCAGTGTTCAGTTGTAGAAAAGTATTCAGTTGTAGAACAGTGTTCAGTTGTAGTGCAATGTTCAGTTGTAAAGCAGTGTTTAGTTGTAGAGCAGTATTCAGTTGTAGAACATGTTCAGATGTAGAGAAGTGTACAATTGTAGTGCAGAGTTCAGTTGTAGAACAGTGCTTAGTTGAAGAACAGTGTTCAGTTGTAGTGCAGTTCAGTTGAAGAGCAGTGTTCAGTTGTAGAGCAGTGTTCAGATGTAGAGCTATTCAGTTGCAGAAGTGTTTAGTTGTAGAGCAGTGTTCAGTTTTATAACAGTGTTTAGATGAAGATGAAGAGCAGTATTCAGTTGTTGTGCAGTGTTCAGTTGTACTGCAGTGTTCAGATGTAGAGCAGTGTTCAGTTGTAGTGCAGTGTTCAGATGTAGAGCAGTGTTTAGTTGAAGAACAGTGTTCAGTTGTAGTGCAGTGTTCAGTTGTAGAAAAGTGTTCAGTTGTAGTACAGTGTTCAGTTGTAGTGCAATGTTCAGTTGTAAAGCAGTGTTTAGTTGTAGAGCAGTATTCAGTTGTAGAACATGTTCAGATGTAGAGCAGTGTACAATTGTAGTGCAGAGTTCAGTTGTAGAACAGTGCTTAGTTGAAGAACAGTGTTCAGTTGTAGTGCAGTTCAGTTGAAGCGCAGTGTTAAGTTGTAGAGCAGTGTTCAGATGTAGAGCTGTTCAGTTGTAGAAGTGTTTAGTTGTAGAGCAGTGTTCAGTTTTATAACAGTGTTTAGATGAAGATGAAGAGCAGTATTCAGTTGTTGTGCAGTGTTCAGTTGTAATGCAGTGTTCAGATGTAGAGCAGTGTTCAGTTGTAGTGCAGTGTTCAGTTGTAGAACAGTGTTTAGTTGAAGAACAGTGTTCAGTTGTAGTGCAGTGTTGAGTTGTAGAAAAGTGTTCAGTTGTAGAACAGTGTTCAGTTGTAGTGCAATGTTCAGTTGTAAAGCAGTGTTTAGTTGTAGAGCAGTATTCAGTTGTAGAACATGTTCAGATGTAGAGCAGTGTACAATTGTAGTGCAGAGTTCAGTTGTAGAACAGTGCTTAGTTGAAGAACAGTGTTCAGTTGTAGTGCAGTTCAGTTGAAGAGCAGTGTTCAGTTGTAGAGCAGTGTTCAGATGTAGAGCTGTTCAGTTGTAGAAGTGTTTAGTTGTAGAGCAGTGTTCAGTTTTATAACAGTGTTTAGATGAAGATGAAGAGCAGTATTCAGTTGTTGTGCAGTGTTCAGTTGTAATGCAGTGTTCAGATGTAGAACAGTGTTCAGTTGTAGAAAAGTGTTCAGTTGTAGAGCAGTGTTTAGATGTAGAGCTGTTCAGTTGAAGAAGTGTTTAGTTGTAGAGCAGTGTTCAGTTTTATAACAGTGTTTAGATGAAGATGAAGAGCATTATTCAGTTGCTGTGCAGTGTTCAGTTGTAATGCAGTGTTCAGTTGTAGAAAAGTGTTCAGTTGTAGAACAGTGTTCAGTTGTAGTGCAATGTTCAGTTGTAAAGCAGTGTTTAGTTGTAGAGCAGTATTCAGTTGTAGAACATGTTCAGATGTAGAGCAGTGTACAATTGTAGTGCAGAGTTCAGTTGTAGAACAGTGCTTAGTTGAAGAACAGTGTTCAGTTGTAGTGCAGTTCAGTTGAAGAGCAGTATTCAGTTGTAGAGCAGTGTTCAGATGTAGAGCTGTTCAGTTGTAGAAGTGTTTAGTTGTAGAGCAGTGTTCAGTTTTATAACAGTGTTTAGATGAAGATGAAGAGCAGTATTCAGTTGTGCAGTGTTCAGGTGTAATGCAGTGTTCAGATGTAGAGCAGTGTTCAGTTGTAGTGCAGTTTTCAGTTGTAGAACAGTGTTTAGTTGAAGAACAGTGTTCAGTTGTAGTGCAGTGTTCAGTTGTAGAAAAGTGTTCAGTTGTAGAACAGAGTTCAGTAGTAGTGCAATGTTCAGTTGTAAAGCAGTGTTTAGTTGTAGAGCAGTATTCAGTTGTAGAACATGTTCAGATGTAGAGCAGTGTACAATTGTAGTGCAGAGTTCAGTTGTAGAACAGTGCTTAGTTGAAGAACAGTGTTCAGTTGTAGTGCAGTTCAGTTGAAGAGCAGTGTTCAGTTGTAGAGCAGTGTTCAGATGTACAGCTGTTCAGTTGTAGAAGTGTTTAGTTGTAGAGCAGTGTTCAGTTTTATAACAGTGTTTAGATGAAGATGAAGAGCAGTATTCAGTTGTTGTGCAGTGTTCAGTTGTAATGCAGTGTTCAGATGTAGAACAGTGTTCAGTTGTAGTGCAGTGTTCAGTTGTAGAAAAGTGTTCAGTTGTAGAACAGTGTTTAGTTGTAGTGCAGTGTTCAGTTGTAGAGCCGTGTTCAGTTGTAGAGCAGTGTTCAGATGTAGAGCTGTTCAGTTGTAGAAGTGTTTAGTTGTAGAGCAGTGTTCAGTTTTATAACAGTGTTTAGATGAAGATGAAGAGCAGTATTCAGTTGTTGTGCAGTGTTCAGTTGTAATGCAGTGTTCAGATGTAGAGCAGTGTTCAGTTGTAGTGCAGTGTTCAGTTGTAGAACAGTGTTTAGTTGAAGAACAGTGTTCAGTTGTAGTGCAGTGTTCATTGTAGAAAAGTGTTCAGTTGTAGAACAGTGTTCAGTTGTAGTGCAATGTTCAGTTGTAAAGCAGTGTTTAGTTGTAGAGCAGTATTCAGTTGTAGAACATGTTCAGATGTTGAGCAGTGTACAATTGTAGTGCAGAGTTCAGTTGTAGAACAGTGCTTAGTTGAAGAACAGTGTTCAGTTGTAGTGCAGTTCAGTTGAAGAGCAGTGTTCAGTTGTAGAGCAGTGTTCAGATGTAGAGCTGTTCAGTTGTAGAAGTGTTTAGTTGTAGAGCAGTGTTCAGTTTTATAACAGTGTTTAGATGAAGATGAAGAGCAGTATTCAGTTGTTGTGCAGTGTTCAGTTGTAATGCAGTGTTCAGATGTAGAGCAGTGTTCAGTTGTAGTGCAGTGTTCAGTTGTAGAACAGTGTTTAGTTGAAGAACAGTGTTCAGTTGTAGTGCAGTGTTGAGTTGTAGAAAAGTGTTCAGTTGTGGAACAGTGTTCAGTAGTAGTGCAATGTTCAGTTGTAAAGCAGTGTTTAGTTGTAGAGCAGTGACCCCAACAATGAAGACGCTGTTTACATACGGTACCGCACGGATGGCAGTCTCTTCAATCTGAGGCACCTGCAAGCTCACACCAAGACACAAGAGAAACTTGTCCGTGAACTACTCTTTGCAGATGATGCCGCTTTAGTTGCCCATTCAGAGCCAGCTCTTCAGCGCTTGACGTCCTGCTTTGCGGAAACTGCCAAAATGTTTGGCCTGGAAGTCAGCCTGAAGAAAACTGAGGTCCTCCATCAGCCAGCTCCCCACCATGACTACCAGCCCCCCTACATCTCCATCGGGCACACAAAACTCAAAACGGTCAACCAGTTTACCTATCTCGGCTGCACCATTTCATCAGATGCAAGGATCAACAATGAGATAGACAACAGACTCGCCAAGGCAAGTAGCGCCTTTGGAAGACTACACAAAAGAGTCTGGAAAAACAACCAACTGAAAAACCTCACAAAGATAAGCGTATACAGAGCTGTTGTCATACCCACACTCCTGTTCGGCTCCGAATCATGGGTCCTCTACCGGCACCACCTACGACTCCTAGAACGCTTCCACCAGCGTTGTCTCCGCTCCATCCTCAACATCCATTGGAGCGCTCACACCCCTAACGTCGAGGTACTCGAGATGGCAGAGGTCGACAGCATCGAGTCCACGCTGCTGAAGATCCAGCTGCGCTGGATGGGTCACGTCTCCAGAATGGAGGACCATCGCCTTCCCAAGATCGTATTATATGGCGAGCTCTCCACTGGCCACCGTGACAGAGGTGCACCAAAGAAAAGGTACAAGGACTGCCAAAAGAAATCTCTTGGTGCCTGCCACATTGACCCACGCCAGTGGGCTGATAACGCCTCAAACCGTGCATCTTGGCGCCTCACAGTTTGGCAGGCAGCAGCCTCCTTTGAAGAAGACCGCAGAGCCCACCTCACTGACGAAAGGCAAAGTAGGAAAAACCCAACACCCAACCCCAACCAACCAATTTTCCCTTGCAACCACTGCAATCGTGTCTGCCTGTCCCGCATCGGACTTGTCAGCCACAAACGAGCCTGCAGCTGACGTGGACTTTTACCCCCTCCATAAATCTTCGTCCGCGAAGCCAAGCCAAAGAAAAAGAAAAGTATTCAGTTGTAGAACATTTTCAGATGTAGAGCAGTGTACAATTGTAGTGCAGAGTTCAGTTGTAGAACAGTGCTTCGTTGAAGAACAGTGTGCAGTTGTAGTGCAGTTCAGTTGAAGAGCAGTGTTCAGTTGTAGAGCAGTGTTCAGATGTAGAGCTGTTCAGTTGTAAAAGTGTTTAGTTGTAGAGCAGTGTTCAGTTTTATAACAGTGTTTAGATGAAGATGAAGAGCAGTATTCAGTTGTTGTGCAGTGTTCAGTTGTAATGCAGTGTTCAGATGTAGAGCAGTGTTCAGTTGTAGTGCAGTGTTCAGTTGTAGAACAGTGTTTAGTTGAAGAACAGTGTTCAGTTGTAGTGCAGTGTTCAGTTGTAGAAAAGTGTTCAGTTGTAGAACAGTGTTCAGTTGTAGTGCAATGTTCAGTTGTAAAGCAGTGTTTAGTTGTAGTGCAGTGTTCAGTTGTAGAGCCGTGTTCAGTTGTAGAGCAGTGTTCAGATGTAGAGCTGTTCAGTTGTAGAAGTGTTTAGTTGTAGAGCAGTGTTCAGTTTTATAACAGTGTTTAGATGAAGATGAAGAGCAGTATTTAGTTGTTGTGCAGCGTTCAGTTGTAATGCAGTGTTCAGATGTAGAGCAGTGTTCAGTTGTAGTGCAGTGTTCAGTTGTAGAACAGTGTTTAGTTGAAGAACAGTGTTCAGTTGTAGTGCAGTGTTCAGTTGTAGAAAAGTGTTCAGTTGTAGAACAGTGTTCAGTTGTAGTGCAATGTTCAGTTGTAAAGCAGTGTTTAGTTGTAGAGCAGTATTCAGTTGTAGAACATGTTCAGATGTAGAGCAGTGTTCAGATGTAGAGCTGTTCAGTTGTAGAAGTGTTTAGTTGTAGAGCAGTGTTCAGTTTTATAACAGTGTTTAGATGAAGATGAAGAGCAGTATTCAGTTGTTGTGCAGTGTTCAGTTGTAATGCAGTGTTCAGATGTAGAGCAGTGTTCAGTTGTAGTGCAGTGTTCAGATGTAGAGCAGTGTTTAGTTGAAGAACAGTGTTCAGTTGTAGTGCAGTGTTCAGTTGTAGAAAAGTGTTCAGTTGTAGAACAGTGTTCAGTTGTAGTGCAATGTTCAGTTGTAAAGCAGTGTTTAGTTGTAGAGCAGTATTCAGTTGTAGAACATGTTCAGATGTAGAGCAGTGTACAAATGTAGTGCAGAGTTCAGTTGTAGAACAGTGCTTAGTTGAAGAACAGTGTTCAGTTGTAGTGTAGTTCAGTTGAAGAGCAGTGTTCAGTTGTAGAGCAGTGTTCAGATGTAGAGCTGTTCAGTTGTAGAAGTGTTTAGTTGTAGAGCAGTGTTCAGTTTTATAACAGTGTTTAGATGAAGATGAAGAGCAGTATTCAGTTGTTGTGCAGTGTTCAGTTGTAATGCAGTGTTCAGATGTAGAGCAGTGTTCAGTTGTAGTGCAGTGTTCAGTTGTAGAACAGTGTTTAGTTGAAGAACAGTGTTCAGTTGTAGTGCAGTGTTCAGTTGTAGAAAAGTGTTCAGTTGTAGAGCAATGTTCAGATGTAGAGCTGTTTAGTTGTAGAAGTGTTTATTTGTAGAGCAGTGTTCAGTTTTATAACAGTGTTTAGATGAAGATGAAGAGCAGTATTCAGTTGTTGTGCAGTGTTCAGTTGTAATGCAGTGTTCAGATGTAGAGCAGTGTTCAGTTGTAGTGCAGTGTTCAGTTGTAGAACAGTGTTTAGTTGAAGAACAGTGTTCAATTGTAGTGCAGTGTTCAGTTGTAGAAAAGTGTTCAGTTGTAGAACAGTGTTCAGTTGTAGTGCAATGTTCAGTTGTAAAGCAGTGTTTAGTTGTAGTGCAGTGTTCAGTTGTAGAGCCGTGTTCAGTTGTAGAGCAGTGTTCAGATGTAGAGCTGTTCAGTTGTAGAAGTGTTTAGTTGTAGAGCAGTGTTCAGTTTTATAACAGTGTTTAGATGAAGATGAAGAGCAGTATTCAGTTGTTGTGCAGTGTTCAGTTGTAATGCAGTGTTCAGATGTAGAGCAGTGTTCAGTTGTAGTGCAGTGTTCAGTTGTAGAACAGTGTTTAGTTGAAGAACAGTGTTCAGTTGTAGTGCAGTGTTCAGTTGTAGAAAAGTACTCAGTTGTAGAACAGTGTTCAGTTGTAGTGCAATGTTCAGTTGTAAAGCAGTGTTTAGTTGTAGAGCAGTATTCAGTTGTAGAACATGTTCAGATGTAGAGAAGTGTACAATTGTAGTGCAGAGTTCAGTTGTAGAACAGTGCTTAGTTGAAGAACAGTGTTCAGTTGTAGTGCAGTTCAGTTGAAGAGCAGTGTTCAGTTGTAGAGCAGTGTTCAGATGTAGAGCTATTCAGTTGTAGAAGTGTTTAGTTGTAGAGCAGTGTTCAGTTTTATAACAGTGTTTAGATGAAGATGAAGAGCAGTATTCAGTTGTTGTGCAGTGTTCAGTTGTAATGCAGTGTTCAGATGTAGAGCAGTGTTCAGTTGTAGTGCAGTGTTCAGTTGTAGAACAGTGTTTAGTTGAAGAACAGTGTTCAGTTGTAGTGCAGTGTTGAGTTGTAGAAAAGTGTTCAGTTGTAGAACAGTGTTCAGTTGTAGTGCAATGTTCAGTTGTAAAGCAGTGTTTAGTTGTAGAGCAGTATTCAGTTGTAGAACATGTTCAGATGTAGAGCAGTGTACAATTGTAGTGCAGAGTTCAGTTGTAGAACAGTGCTTAGTTGAAGAACAGTGTTCAGTTGTAGTGCAGTTCAGTTGAAGAACAGTGTTCAGTTGTAGAGCAGTGTTCAGATGTAGAGCTGTTCAGTTGTAGAAGTGTTTAGTTGTAGAGCAGTGTTCAGTTTTATAACAGTTTTTAGATGAAGATGAAGAGCAGTATTCAGTTGTTGTGCAGTGTTCAGTTGTAATGCAGTGTTCAGATGTAGAGCAGTGTTCAGTTGTAGTGCAGTGTTCAGTTGTAGAACAGTGTTTAGTTGAAGAACAGTGTTCAGTTGTAGTGCAGTGTTCAGTTGTAGAAAAGTGTTCAGTTGTAGAACAGTGTTCAGTTGTAGTGCAATGTTCAGTTGTAAAGCAGTGTTTAGTTGTAGTGCAGTGTTCAGTTGTAGAGCCGTGTTCAGTTGTAGAGCAGTGTTCAGATGTAGAGCTGTTCAGTTGTAGAAGTGTTCAGTTGTAGAGCAGTGTTCAGTTTTATAACAGTGTTTAGATGAAGATGAAGAGCAGTATTCAGTTGTTGTGCAGTGTTCAGTTTTAATGCAGTGTTCAGATGTAGAGCAGTGTTCAGTTGTAGTGCAGTGTTCAGTTGTAGAACAGTGTTTAGTTGAAGAACAGTGTTCAGTTGTAGTGCAGTGTTCAGTTGTAGAAAAGTGTTCAGTTGTAGAACAGTGTTCAGTTGTAGTGCAATGTTCAGTTGTAAAGCAGTGTTTAGTTGTAGAGCAGTATTCAGTTGTAGAACATGTTCAGATGTAGAGCAGTGTTCAGATGTAGAGCTGTTCAGTTGTAGAAGTGTTTAGTTGTAGAGCAGTGTTCAGTTTTATAACAGTGTTTAGATGAAGATGAAGAGCAGTATTCAGTTGTTGTGCAGTGTTCAGTTGTAATGCAGTGTTCAGATGTAGAGCAGTGTTCAGTTGTAGTGCAGTGTTCAGATGTAGAGCAGTGTTTAGTTGAAGAACAGTGTTCAGTTGTAGTGCAGTGTTCAGTTGTAGAAAAGTGTTCAGTTGTAGAACAGTGTTCAGTTGTAGTGCAATGTTCAGTTGTAAAGCAGTGTTTAGTTGTAGAGCAGTATTCAGTTGTAGAACATGTTCAGATGTAGAGCAGTGTACAAATGTAGTGCAGAGTTTAGTTGTAGAACAGTGCTTAGTTGAAGAACAGTGTTCAGTTGTAGTGCAGTTCAGTTGAAGAGCAGTGTTCAGTTGTAGAGCAGTGTTCAGATGTAGAGCTGTTCAGTTGTAGAAGTGTTTAGTTGTAGAGCTGTGTTCAGTTTTATAACAGTGTTTAGATGAAGATGAAGAGCAGTATTCAGTTGTTGTGCAGTGTTCAGTTGTAATGCAGTGTTCAGATGTAGGCCAGTGTTCAGTTGTAGTGCAGTGTTCAGTTGTAGAACAGTGTTTAGTTGAAGAACAGTGTTCAGTTGTAGTGCAGTGTTCAGTTGTAGAAAAGTGTTCAGTTGTAGAGCAGTGTTCAGATGTAGAGCTGTTCAGTTGTAGAAGTGTTTAGTTGTAGAGCAGTGTTCAGTTTTATAACAGTGTTTAGATGAAGATGAAGAGCAGTATTCAGTTGTTGTGCAGTGTTCAGTTGTAATGCAGTGTTCAGATGTAGAGCAGTGTTCAGTTGTAGTGCAGTGTTCAGTTGTAGAACAGTGTTTAGTTGAAGAACAGTGTTCAGTTGTAGTGCAGTGTTGAGTTGTAGAAAAGTGTTCAGTTGTAGAACAGTGTTCAGTTGTAGTGCAATGTTCAGTTGTAAAGCAGTGTGTAGTTGTAGTGCAGTGTTCAGTTGTAGAGCCGTGTTCAGTTGTAGAACATGTTCAGATGTAGAGCAGTGTACAATTGTAGTGCAGAGTTCAGTTGTAAAGCAGTGTTTAGTTGTAGAGCAGTATTCAGTTGTAGAACATGTTCAGATGTAGAGCAGTGTACAATTGTAGTGCAGAGTTCAGTTGTAGAACAGTGCTTAGTTGAAGAACAGTGTTCAGTTGTAGTGCAGTTCAGTTGTAGAGCAGTGTTCAGATGTAGAGCTATTCAGTTGTAGAAGTGTTTAGTTGTAGAGCAGTGTTCAGTTTTATAACAGTGTTTAGATGAAGATGAAGAGCAGTATTCAGTTGTTGTGCAGTGTTCAGTTGTAATGCAGTGTTCAGATGTAGAGCAGTGTTCAGTTGTAGTGCAGTGTTCAGTTGTAGAACAGTGTTTAGTTGAAGAACAGTGTTCAGTTGTAGTGCAGTGTTGAGTTGTAGAAAAGTGTTCAGTTGTAGAACAGTGTTCAGTTGTAGTGCAATGTTCAGTTGTAAAGCAGTGTTTAGTTGTAGAGCAGTATTCAGTTGTAGAACATGTTCAGATGTAGAGCAGTGTACAATTGTAGTGCAGAGTTCAGTTGTAGAACAGTGCTTAGTTGAAGAACAGTGTTCAGTTGTAGTGCAGTTCAGTTGAAGAACAGTGTTCAGTTGTAGAGCAGTGTTCAGATGTAGAGCTGTTCAGTTGTAGAAGTGTTTAGTTGTAGAGCAGTGTTCAGTTTTATAACAGTGTTTAGATGAAGATGAAGAGCAGTATTCAGTTGTTGTGCAGTGTTCAGTTGTAATGCAGTGTTCAGATGTAGAGCAGTGTTCAGTTGTAGTGCAGTGTTCAGTTGTAGAACAGTGTTTAGTTGAAGAACAGTGTTCAGTTGTAGTGCAGTGTTCAGTTGTAGAAAAGTGTTCAGTTGTAGAACAGTGTTCAGTTGTAGTGCAATGTTCAGTTGTAAAGCAGTGTTTAGTTGTAGTGCAGTGTTCAGTTGTAGAGCCGTGTTCAGTTGTAGAGCAGTGTTCAGATGTAGAGCTGTTCAGTTGTAGAAGTGTTCAGTTGTAGAGCAGTGTTCAGTTTTATAACAGTGTTTAGATGAAGATGAAGAGCAGTATTCAGTTGTTGTGCAGTGTTCAGTTTTAATGCAGTGTTCAGATGTAGAGCAGTGTTCAGTTGTAGTGCAGTGTTCAGTTGTAGAACAGTGTTTAGTTGAAGAACAGTGTTCAGTTGTAGTGCAGTGTTCAGTTGTAGAAAAGTGTTCAGTTGTAGAACAGTGTTCAGTTGTAGTGCAATGTTCAGTTGTAAAGCAGTGTTTAGTTGTAGAGCAGTATTCAGTTGTAGAACATGTTCAGATGTAGAGCAGTGTTCAGATGTAGAGCTGTTCAGTTGTAGAAGTGTTTAGTTGTAGAGCAGTGTTCAGTTTTATAACAGTGTTTAGATGAAGATGAAGAGCAGTATTCAGTTGTTGTGCAGTGTTCAGTTGTAATGCAGTGTTCAGATGTAGAGCAGTGTTCAGTTGTAGTGCAGTGTTCAGATGTAGAGCAGTGTTTAGTTGAAGAACAGTGTTCAGTTGTAGTGCAGTGTTCAGTTGTAGAAAAGTGTTCAGTTGTAGAACAGTGTTCAGTTGTAGTGCAATGTTCAGTTGTAAAGCAGTGTTTAGTTGTAGAGCAGTATTCAGTTGTAGAACATGTTCAGATGTAGAGCAGTGTACAAATGTAGTGCAGAGTTTAGTTGTAGAACAGTGCTTAGTTGAAGAACAGTGTTCAGTTGTAGTGCAGTTCAGTTGAAGAGCAGTGTTCAGTTGTAGAGCAGTGTTCAGATGTAGAGCTGTTCAGTTGTAGAAGTGTTTAGTTGTAGAGCTGTGTTCAGTTTTATAACAGTGTTTAGATGAAGATGAAGAGCAGTATTCAGTTGTTGTGCAGTGTTCAGTTGTAATGCAGTGTTCAGATGTAGGCCAGTGTTCAGTTGTAGTGCAGTGTTCAGTTGTAGAACAGTGTTTAGTTGAAGAACAGTGTTCAGTTGTAGTGCAGTGTTCAGTTGTAGAAAAGTGTTCAGTTGTAGAGCAGTGTTCAGATGTAGAGCTGTTCAGTTGTAGAAGTGTTTAGTTGTAGAGCAGTGTTCAGTTTTATAACAGTGTTTAGATGAAGATGAATAGCAGTATTCAGTTGTTGTGCAGTGTTCAGTTGTAATGCAGTGTTCAGATGTAGAGCAGTGTTCAGTTGTAGTGCAGTGTTCAGTTGTAGAACAGTGTTTAGTTGAAGAACAGTGTTCAGTTGTAGTGCAGTGTTGAGTTGTAGAAAAGTGTTCAGTTGTAGAACAGTGTTCAGTTGTAGTGCAATGTTCAGTTGTAAAGCAGTGTGTAGTTGTAGTGCAGTGTTCAGTTGTAGAGCCGTGTTCAGTTGTAGAACATGTTCAGATGTAGAGCAGTGTACAATTGTAGTGCAGAGTTCAGTTGTAGAACAGTGCTTAGTTGAAGAACAGTGTTCAGTTGTAGTGCAGTTCAGTTGAAGAGCAGTGTTCAGTTGTAGAGCAGTGTTCAGATGTAGAGCTGTTCAGTTGTAGAAGTGTTTAGTTGTAGAGCAGTGTTCAGTTTTATAACAGTGTTTAGATGAAGATGAAGAGCAGTATTCATTTGTTGTGCAGTGTTCAGTTGTAATGCAGTGTTCAGATGTAGAGCAGTGTTCAGTTGTAGTGCAGTGTTCAGTTGTAGAACCGTGTTTAGTTGAAGAACAGTGTTCAGTTGTAGTGCAGTGTTCAGTTGTAGAAAAGTGTTCAGTTGTAGAACAGTGTTCAGTTGTAGTGCAATGTTCAGTTGTAAAGCAGTGTTTAGTTGTAGAGCAGTATTCAGTTGTAGAACATGTTCAGATGTAGAGCAGTGTTCAGATGTAGAGCTGTTCAGTTGTAGAAGTGTTTAGTTGTAGAGCAGTGTTCAGTTTTATAACAGTGTTTAGATGAAGATGAAGAGCAGTATTCAGTTGTTGTGCAGTGTTCAGTTGTAATGCAGTGTTCAGATGTAGAGCAGTGTTCAGTTGTAGTGCAGTGTTCAGATGTAGAGCAGTGTTTAGTTGAAGAACAGTGTTCAGTTGTAGTGCAGTGTTCAGTTGTAGAAAAGTGTTCAGTTGTAGTACAGTGTTCAGTTGTAGTGCAATGTTCAGTTGTAAAGCAGTGTTTAGTTGTAGAGCAGTATTCAGTTGTAGAACATGTTCAGATGTAGAGCAGTGTACAATTGTAGTGCAGAGTTCAGTTGTAGAACAGTGCTTAGTTGAAGAACAGTGTTCAGTTGTAGTGCAGTTCAGTTGAAGCGCAGTGTTAAGTTGTAGAGCAGTGTTCAGATGTAGAGCTGTTCAGTTGTAGAAGTGTTTAGTTGTAGAGCAGTGTTCAGTTTTATAACAGTGTTTAGATGAAGATGAAGAGCAGTATTCAGTTGTTGTGCAGTGTTCAGTTGTAATGCAGTGTTCAGATGTAGAGCAGTGTTCAGTTGTAGTGCAGTGTTCAGTTGTAGAACAGTGTTTAGTTGAAGAACAGTGTTCAGTTGTAGTGCAGTGTTCAGTTGTAGAAAAGTGTTCAGTTGTAGAACAGTGTTCAGTTGTAGTGCAATGTTCAGTTGTAAAGCAGTGTTTAGTTGTAGAGCAGTATTCAGTTGTAGAACATGTTCAGATGTAGAGCAGTGTACAATTGTAGTGCAGAGTTCAGTTGTAGAACAGTGCTTAGTTGAAGAACAGTGTTCAGTTGTAGTGCAGTTCAGTTGAAGAGCAGTGTTCAGTTGTAGAACCGTGTTCAGTTGTAGTGCAGTGTTCAGTTGTAAAGCAGTGTTCAGATGTAGAGCTGTTCAGTTGTAGAAGTGTTTAGTTGTAGAGCAGTGTTCAGTTTTAGAACAGTGTTCAGTTGTAGAACAGTGTTCAGTTGTAGTGCAGTGTTCAGTTGTAAAGCAGTGTTCAGATGTAGAGCTGTTCAGTTGTAGAAGTGTTTAGTTGTAGAGCAGTGTTCAGTTTTAGAACAGTGTTTAGATGAAGATGAAGAGCAGTGTTCAGTTGTTGTGCAGTGTTCAGTTGTAATGCAGTGTTCAGTTGTTGTGCAGTGTTCAGTTGTAGAGCAGTGTTCAGTTTTAGAACAGTGTTTAGATGAAGATGAAGAGCAGTGTTCAGTTGTTGTGCAGTGTTCAGTTGTAATGCAGTGTTCAGTTGTAGAAGTGTTTAGTTGTAGAGCAGTGTTCAGTTTTAGAACAGTGTTTAGATGAAGATGAAGAGCAGTGTTCAGTTGTAATGCAATGTTCAGTTGTAGTGCAGTGTTCAGTTGTAGAACAGTGTTCAGATGTCGAGCAGTGTTCAGTTGTTGTGCAGTGTTCAGTTGTAATGCAGTGTTCAGATGTAGAGCAGTGTTCAGTTGTAGAACAGTGTTTAGTTGTAGTGCAGTGTTCAGTTGTCGGTGTTTAGTTGTTCTTGTTGCCTGCCACATTGACCTCCGCCAGTGGGCTGATATCGCCTCAGACCTTGCATCTTGGCGCCTCACAGTTTGGCCGGCAGCAACCTCCTTTGAAGAAGACCGCAGAGCCCACCTCACTGACAAAAAGCAAAGGAGGAAAAACCCAACACCCAACCCCAACCAACCAATTTTCCCCTGCAACCGCTGCAACCGTGTCTGCCTGTCCCACATCGGACTTGTCAGCCACAAACGAGCCTGCAGCTGACGTGTACTTTTACCCCCTCCATAAATCTTCGTCCGCGAAGCCAAGCCAAAGAAAGAAAAGAGTATTCAGATGTAGAGCAGTGTTCAGTTGTAGTGCAGGGTTCAGTTGTATAGCAGTGTTCAGTTGTAGAAGTGTTTAGTTGTAGAGCAGTGTTTAGTTGTAGAACAGTGTTCAGATGTAGAGCGGTGTTCAGTTATATTGCATTGTTCAGTTGTATAGCAGTCTTCAGTTGTCCTGTTGAGGAGAAGACTTAACAGTGGGAAATCACATGACAATAGGCTTAATGGCAGTTTACTCTCTTCAGCTTTCAGGCTGAACCCCACAACAGTGCACCCATGCTGTCCTTGCCCTTGATCTCTGTAACTCTACTCTATATACGGCAGTGTAAATGCTGGAGCTAACCTGTTGGTCTGCTCGAAGAAGAACCCTTCCTCACTGTTCGAGTGACAAAAAAGTTAAACTGTTTAGTGGGGTTAAAGGAGTAAGTTTGCAGATTATAGGCTTACCAAAAATGTTAGTTACCCTTTACTCCCTCTGGATGCTGGATAACCTGCTGAATTTCTCCAGCATGTTTGTATTTTGCAATTGTTGTGTGGGAACGGGGCCAAATGAAGGCAAACTAAATTAATAGATGGCATTCGATTATTTCAGGAGATGACTCAGGTGCGTACATTCTTAAGCTGAAACGGCAAATCTGGTAAGACTGTTCTGCACTGAGCAATGGGAAAATGCCAAGCCATTGATCCAGAAGCTCCCCTTAAGGCTGCACCTGACGCTGGAAGTTTATTTTCGGAGGCATAACTTCCAGGAACATGTAGGGGAAGACATGCAGGGTGAATCTGCTGTCATTGAAGAACAAAGGTGGATGGGTCATTGCTGCAGGTACAGGAGAATGGAACGTGTGACATCGTTTCCACACGATAACATTTGAATGTTTAAAATTAAAAATTTATTTACAGCACGGTAGAAGCCCAATTGCGGCCATTGAAACCTGTGCTGTCCAATTGTAGCTAATTGACCTATGTTCTTGGAATGTGGGAGGAAATCGGAGCAGCCAGAGGAAACTCACACAGGTCACGGTGAGAACTTCCAAACACCTTCCAGGCAGTGGTGGATTTGAACCTGTATCACTGGTGCTGTCAGAGCATTGTGTTAACTGATTTTACAAGGGAGAGAAATATTCAACCCTCTGTGGGGCAGAGAGAGAGAGTGAGAGAGAGAGAGAGAGAGAAAGAAAGAAGAGAGAGAGAAGAGAGAGAGAGAGAGAGAGAGAGAGAGAGAGAGAATGAGAATTAAATGAGAGGTCTGCAGAGAGATCTCACTTTGTGACTGAGATAGCCTGGGCCTTGTTAATGTCACAAGGCTGTGGACGTCTTTGAAGTCTGTTGTTTTCAAGGCTGTGGAGTGGGATTTTAACCTCTCCCTGACCCTATGCCTCCCATCCCCAGCACCACAAATTGTGGCCCCAGAGTGAAGAAGTGATGATGCCTGGGTTCCCTGATGCCATGGGTTTGAGACATGGAGATGACAGATGAAGCAGAGGTTTATGATTGTGCACTTTGATGGAAGGAATAAGGGTGTAGATATTTTCTAAATGGGCAATGAGGTCAGAAATCAGAGGTGCAGAGGGACTTGGGAATCCTCATTAAAGATTCCATCAAGGTTAACTTGCAGGTAGAGTCAGTGGTAAGGAAGGCAAATGCAATGCTAGCATCACTTCAAGAGGGATAGAATGTAATGTAGAGGGTTGATATGGCATTGGTCAGTCACTGTGTGGAATAAGGTGAGAAGCTTTGGGTTCCTTATCTCAGGAAGAATGTGTTGGCATTGGAGAGACTCCAGATGAATTTCACTAGAATAATCGACGGAGTGAAAGGCTTATCATATGAGGACCGTTTGATGGCTCTGGGTCTCTTCTCATTATGACTAGAGTTTAGATGAATGAGAGATGATCTCATTGAAACCTGTCAAATACTAAAAAGCCTGGATAGAGTGGACGTGGAGAGGATGTTTCCTGTTGTGGGGAGTCTGGGACCAGAGGGAACAACCTTCAGAAACCAATACGCCCCTTTAGAACAGAGGTGAGGAGGAATTTCTTTCCCTGGAGTCAGGTGAATTTGTGCCATTTTATTGCATATATTTAAGGCAGAGATGGATACATTCTCGATCTGGGAGGGAATCAATAGTTACAGGGAGAAGGCAAGAGAATGGGAAGAAAACCAGCCATGATAGAATGGTGGGGTGGACTCGATGGGCTGAATGGCTTGATCTTACTCCTTTGTTTTGTGGCATTTTTTTCTGACAGAGAGATGCCTTGTGTGGTTGATAAATGCCATTTCTGCACCATTTTGATTTCAACACAAAATGAACAACTTGACAGTGGATGGAGACAAGCTCAAGGTCAAGGAGAAACTGCAGCAGACTATCAGGAATCCCAAAAGCCAGTCCTACAAAGTGAGGTGCAAATATCGTCATTGATCAACACATATGTAGCACAACAGCTCACAATCCGGTGCATTTCCAGCCCAACCTCACACTGAGCATGTGAAACTGCCGCAACTTTTCCTCCAAAACTCTGAGAACCTCCATCAGCAGAGCCCACAAATCCTCCGTGCATCTAGCACGGGTGCGTTGCGTGGAAAAGAGCCCACAAATCCTCCATGCATCTAGCACAGGTGTGTTGGGTGGAAAAGAGCCCACAAATCCTCCGAGCATCTCGCACGGGTGCATTGGGTGGAAAAGACACTGGGATCATGTGCTTCCAGGGGGAAATTACAAGAGAGGACTGAATGGCTTCACACAAGATGAGCAAGGTCACATTACTGGCCATCAAGATTCATTTTCTGATAGTACATTGGAACTGGGACAAATATAACAGCCTTCTGATGTGAATGGAGAGATACTTTAGCTTCTGAAAAACTCCAAATGGAATAGACAATAGACATATAGGTGTTATAGCTTAGAAAGAGGAAGTCAATGTATGTGCACATAATGGGAGTTTATGGAAATGATGGGATTGATAGATATTTCTTGCAGTAGCATTGCCTTTCTTTGACAGCATGCTAATTACATTTAGAGTGACAACCTGGGTTAAATTCCACTCAGACTAACGGACTAGAAATTTCTTCTCTCTGCAGGAAAGATGCTGAGTAAAATACGTTTTCCAGTCTCAACCCATTGCTCACATCCATAGAAGGGCCTGCAAACTTGGCCCTCCATGCTGGGAAATGGCAGGCTGAGCTGGCGCTGGGAAAGGAAAGGGGTCAATGATAGCAGTCGAGGGGCGGTGAAGTCTGGACCTCGTGCAGCTTGAATGGACGGATCAGCACCAGCCAAGAGGTTAGCCAATGGACCAAGGTCTTCCGGGATTCTTCCCTCCCAGAACATTGCAGGTGGTACAAAAGTGAGAAGGTCGTCATAGGTAACAAGAGAACATAGGCAAGATGCAAAGTTGGGCAGAGAAGTGGCAAATGGAGTTCGATCCTGTTAAGTGTGAAGTGATGCACTTCAGAAGGTCAACTTGAAGGCAAAGTAAGTGGCTAATAAAGATTCTGAACAGTGGAGAGAACAGAGAATCTTCAATTCCGAGGATCATGAATTCCAAAAGGTTGCCGCACAAGTTGATAGGGTGGTTAAGAAGGTCAATGGTGTGCTGGCCTTGATTAGTCGGGGGACTGAACTCAAGTGCCACATGGTAATTAGGAGAAAAAGGGAGGTGTACAAGAGGTATAAAGAACAGAGAGCTGACAATTTGAAGGAGGACGACAAGGAGTGTAGAAGGAATCTTAAGAAAGAAATTAGAAAGGCCAAAAAAAGGCACGAAGAGGCTTTGGCAGACAGAGTAAAAATAAATCCAAAGGGTTTCTATAAGTACATTAAAAGTAAAAGATTAGTGAGGGATAAAATTAGACCCCTTGTAGATAGTGAGGGTAGGCTGAGTGAGAAGTCAGAGGAAATGGGGGAAATTTTGAATGATTTCTTTGCCTCGATATTCACTAGGGAAAAAAATATTGAACCAGTTGAGGTAAAGAAAAATAGTGGGGAGGTCATGAAGCATATAAGGATAACCGAGGAGGTAGTGATGTCTGTGTTGAAAAAGATAAAGGTGGATAAATCTCTGGGACCGGACAAAATATTCCCAAGGACACTCAGGGAGGCTAGTGGACAGATAGTGGGGCCATTAACAGAGATATTTAGGATGTCACTGGCCACGGGGGTAGTGCCAAAGGATTGGAGGGTGGTGCATGTGGTTCCGCTGTTTAAGAAATGGTCTAAATGTAAACCTGGGAATTATAGGCCCGTGAGTCTGATGTCTGTGGTGGGCAAGTTGATGGAAAGTGTTCTGAGGGATGGTATTTACAAATATTTGGAGGTACAGGGATTGCTAGGGAGTAATCAGCATGGTTTTGTCAGGGGTAGATCATGCTTGACAAACCTGATTGAGTTTCTCGAGGGGGTTACAAAAAAGGTTGATGAAGGGAAAGCTGTGGATGCTATCTATTTAGACTTTAGTAAAGCTTTTGACAAAGTTCCCCACAGGAGGTTAGGAAAATAGGTGGAGGCATTAGGTATAAATGAGGAGGTAGTGAAATGGATTCAGCAATGGTTGGATGGGAGGTGTCAGAGAGTAGTGGTAGAAAATTGTTTGTCCAATTGGAGGCCGGTGACTAGTGGAGTTCCTCAGGGATCGGTCCTCGGTCCACTATTGTTTGTTATATATATTAACGATCTGGAAGTAGGGGTGGAGAATTGGATAAGCAAGTTTGTGGATGATACAAAGATTGGTGGTGTTGTGGACAGTGAGGAAGATTACCGTAGATTAAAAGGTGATTTAGGAAGGCTGGAGGTGTGGGCTGAGAAATGGCTGATTGAATTTAATACAGATAAGTGTGAGGTGTTACATTTTAGAAAGGCAAATCTAAATAGGTCATATGCATTAAATGGTAGGCTATTGAGATGTGCAGAGCAACAAAGGGATTTAGGAGTTGTGGTAAATAGTACCCTCAAGGCTGATGATACTCAGGTCGATGGTGTTTGTGAAGAAGGCATTTGGAATGTTGGCCTTCATCAATCGGAGTATTGAATTCAAGAGTAGGGAGGTTATGATGAAATTGTACAAGGCATTGGTGAGGCCAAATTTGGAGTACTGTGTACAGTTTTGATCACCAAATTATAGGAAAGATATAAACAAAATAGAGAGAGTGCAGAGAAGGTTCACGAGAATATTGACAGGATTTCAAGGTTTGAGTTACAGGGAAAGGTTGTGCAGACTGGGGCTTTTTTCTCTGGAGCGTAGAAGATTGAGAGGGGACTTGATAGAGGTGTTTAAGATTTTAAAAAGGACAGAGTAAACGTGGATAGGCTTTTTCAATTAAGAGTGGGGGAGATTCAAACTAGAGGGCATGGTTTAAGATTGAAGGGGGAAAATTATAAGGGGAACATGAGGGGAAATTTCTTGAAGCAAAGGGTGGTGGGGATGTGGAATGAGCTTCCGACAGATGTGGTTGAGGCGGGATCATTGGTTAAATTTAAGGAAAGACTAGATAGTTACATGGAGAGGAGAGGACTGGAGGGGTATGGACTGGGTGCTGGTCAGTGGGGCTAGGAGGGTGGGGATTTGTTACGGCATGGACTAGTAGGGCCGAACTGACCTGTTCTGTGCTGTAAGTGGTTATATGGTTATATGGTTATAACTCTATAAAACTCTGGCTAGCCCCAATTGGAGCATTGCATTCAGTTCTGGTAGCCTCATTTCAGGAAGGATGCGGATGCTTTGGAGGGGATGCAGAGGAGATTTATCAGGATATGGCATGGAATTTAAAATATGTCTTATGAAGCAAAGTTGGCAGAGCTGGGGCTTTCCTCTTTAGAGCAACAAAGGATGAGGGGTGACTTAATAGAGATAGACCAGATTATGAGGTGCTTAGATAGGGTGGACAGTAGGACTTTTTTCCTGGGGTGACATTGGCAAATACCAGAAGACATCTGGTTAAGGTGAGTGGAGGGAAGTGTAGGGGAGACGTCTGAGGTTTTTGTACAGAGAAGTGGTGGGTGCCTGGAATGCATTGCTGGGGGTGGTGGCGGAGGCTGGTACAAGAGGGTCATTCAGAAGGCTTTTAGGTGGGCACATGGACATAAGCAAAATAGAGGTGTGAGGGAGGGAAGGATTAGATTGTTGTTACCTAGATTTCCATCTTGGGCTGAAGGGCCTTTACTCCAATGTTCTATATTCTGAGAGAAGGAAGAGAAAGGAAGATGCATGATGCTTCGCCATTTACCCGAGTTTTAATCATGGGTGAGCACCTGAGATTGGTGTCCAAGTGAAGGCCAAGGGCAGTCTTGTAAGCAATTTGAGAGAGGGCATTACTGAAAAACTGAACCAAAAACAAGGGTATCTTAAACACGGAAACAAATAATCTTTTCAAAAATGAACAGCGCCCAGCAAAACCTTAACGCTGCAACTTAATGAGGATGAAAACTTTGAAAAGTAAAGGTTTCATTATTATCACCTACTACTACATTTAGAATGCAATACACATGAAACTGTTTAACTTTTTGTCTGCTTTACGGTAGACAGAGAGTCGCCACGTTGTCCAGTGCCCCTCACAGAAACCTTCAGCCCCTGGTGTTCCTATGAAGTCTCCCCTCCAAGTAGTGGCTAGACCTAACCCTGCTTATCTTTCAGTAGCAGACAAACCCAGGTGTATTCAGGCGATTGGGTGCTGTGTACCAAGAAGGGGACTGAATCAGAAACACAACTAAGATAATAGCGCTAAAATGTTGTCTGAGAAGAATTGGATCTGATTGAGATTAAATGGATTACAATTGTTAATTGGATTATTCAGTCAAATTTACTGGAGTTACTGAAACAGATATTAGGTGGGACCATCTTCTCCGCTCATGGGCATCCGAGTTTGGATTGTCAGTGAGTCATGCAGAGTGGAAACAAGCCCTTTGGCACAACTTGCTCACAACAACCTTAAAGTCCCACCTACATGTCCCACCTGAGTGCATTAGTCCATATCCCCTCTGAACCATCCTATCCATGTATCCAGCCAGATGTCTCTTAAGCATTGCTATAGTACCTGCCTCAACCACCTCTTCCAGTAGCTGGTTCCATACACCTACCATCCTCTCTGAAAAAAAAACTCCCCCAGCCTCCATTTAAGACTCTCCTTCCCTTACCCTAAACCTATGTCCTCAACTTATTCTCCTACCCTGGGCAAAAGACTCTGTGATTACCTGATCTATTCAGATTTCTGATTTATTGTCAGAGTATATACAAGATTCTCTTTATCCTGCAGGTGAGGCAGATTTGCCACTTATTGGTAGTGCAAAAAAAACCTCACTCAATGTACACACATGAACCAATAAAGAAATGTAAATAAACTGACTGTGCAAAAGTCAGAGTCCTTGAACGAGTCCCTGATTGAGTTTGTTGTTGAGGAGTCTGATGGTGGAGGGGGAGCAGCTGTTCCTGAACCTGGGGGTGTGAGTCTTGTGGCACCGAGACCTCTTTCCTGATGGCAGCAGTGAGAACAGAGCGGGTGCTGGGTCCTTGATGATGACTGCTGCTCTCCCACGCCAGCATACCGTGTGGATATTTTCGATGGTGGGGAGGGTTTTACCTATGATGTCTTGGGCTATGCCCTTTAAGTTTGTAGGGTTTCATGCTCATACCAGACCTTAATGCAACTGGTCAACACACTGTCCTCCGCACCTCTGTAAAAATTTGCCAGGATTTCCAATATCATACCAAATCTTTGCAAACTCCTAAGGAAGTAGAGGAGCTGACATTCTTTCTTCACGATGCCATTGGTGTGTTAGATCCAAGATAGTGACTTCCAAGAACTTAAATTTATTTACCTCTCCACTTCTGATCCCCCAAAAATCACTGGATCATACACCTCTGCTTCACCTCCCTGAAGTTAACAATCAGCTGGTTAGTTTTGGTGACATTGAATGCGAGGTTGTTGTTGGTGCACCGTTCAGCCAAGTTTTCAATCTCTCTCTTGTGACTATCGCCCCTTTTCATACAACCCTTCTGCAAATTTGTAGACGGTGTTGATGTTGAACTGAACCACACAGCTGTAAGTGTAAAGTGAGTTGAGCAGGGGCTAAGAATGCAGCCCTGCGGTGCTCTGATGCTGACTGACATCATGGAGGAGATGTTATCACCAATCCTTGCTGGTTGTGGTGTGGACGTGAGGAAATCCAGGATCCAATTAGAGTAGGGTGTTGAGTCCAAGGTTGCTGATCAGTTTTGAGGGGATGATGGTGTTAAATGTCAAACTGTAGTCGATAAGGAGAATCCTGATGTATGCACCTTTGCTGCCCAGGTGTTCCAGGATTTTGTACAATCTCATAATTTTGTCCACCTCTATGTGATCACCCCTCATCCTCCTGCATTCCAAGGAATAAAGCCCCAGCTTGCTCAAACCCTCCCTACTGCTCAGCTCCACCACCACCTCACCCCCCCCCCCCCGACTCCTGACAACATTCTCATCAATCTTCTCTGTGCCCTTTCCAGTTTGGCCACAGCTTCCCTGTGGCATAGAGAGGTTGATGACAATTGTGGGCAACGAGTTAAAATGTTCCTTTTCTTCACCAACCAACCCCTCCTTGCCTTTTCACCACCAACCTGCTGACTGCAGCCCCCCCATCGAGCCTTCCTCAACGCCACAGGGCACGAGGAACGCTCTGTGAGACCCTTCACTCACCCGTCGGAGCTTTGCGCTGCTTCTCCATTCTCTCCAAACTGTCCAGCAAGCCATCGATGCGATATTTTATCTGGGTAAGCTCCCTCTTTATTGTCTGCAGGTCATCAGCTTTCACTGAAAAACAGAGTTAATGTAGCGGTAAGCCACAGCGTCGGTAACCCGGTTTCAAATCTGGTGCTGTCAGTAAGGAGTTTGCACATCCTCTCCATGCCCATGTGGGTTTACTCTCACATCCCAAAGATCTACAGGGTTAGTAGGTTAATTGGCCACATGGATATATTGGGCAGAGCAGGCTCATGGGTCGGCAGGGCCTGTTATGTCTAAATTAGATATTTTTAATGTAAAACAAACCAAATACCCAGGGTGGTCATTATCACAGTTCAAGACAGTTCACAGCTACCAACAGGATATGAGAGAAGTCATGGTGGTCTACAGGCACCAAGCTGGGTTTGAGAAGTTAGAACTTTAAGGTTTAAGGCAAGACTGAGGCAGCCGACAAGTTCAATAGCTTGAGATCAATATGAGACAGCCAAAAGGTTTCTTTTAAATTTAAAGTTTTTAATATTCTCAAGTGGAAGTTGATGGGCTCTTGGCTCGTAAGGGTGTCAAAGGTTACAGGGAGAAGGGGCTGAGAGGAAAAATGCATTACCTCGATTTGAATGGCCTAATTCTGCAGCGTCATAAGATGACATAAAAATCTCTGAGGTCTCCTGCACTCACCTCTGGTGTTTACTAACGTCATCTCCAGGAACAAGGTGCTTATAAAACTTTATGAGTGGCCGGCGTGGTTCATGTAATGGTGAGCACAATGCTTTTGCAGCACCAGCGATCGGACTGGGTTCAAATCCTACGCTGTCGGTAAGGAGTTTATACGTTCTCTCCGTGTCTGTTTGGGTTTTCCCCAGGGGCTCCGTTTCCTCCCACCTATTGAAACGTACCGGGGTTGTCGGTCAATTGAGTGTGATTGGGCGGCATGGGCTCGTGGGCTGAAAGGGCCTGTTACCGTGCTGCGTATCTAAATTTAATTTAAAATTTACAAAAGACACAAGGCCACACACCTTTTGAAGAAAGGACACTGAATAGACACCAGCCGAGGGATCTTTGAAGGTGGAACCTGCTCGGAGCGCGCTGGCTAAATGTGAATGAACGAATCTCAGAATCAAACCCACAACTGTCTTTTTTGAATTGTATCCTCTTCATCAGTAACTGGCAGCAGAATTGCATTTGGTGGGCACCTCCACCATTTGTACCCTGGACCAAGTGAAGCTATTGGTCCACAGCAGATGTTAGCCCAAACATCTGACCGCTCAGTATTGTTCCAAAGGAGTATGCAGTCAGTATTTCACAATGGGCAGCCACTTTGTTCTGCCTGAGGCTATCCTTCCATTCCAATTAATGATGCTCGAGAGTGATTTAATTCAAGTTGGCAGTTTACTCGGTGTCCAATTGAATATGTTGCAAGACTGAGATCTTGGGTTAAAACAAAACAGATGGGTTCATTTCCTCACAGTCCAGGTGATAAAATTAATGGCCCTTAAAATAAATTGCATTCCATTTTTCGGGAACAAGAAAACAGCTTGAAACTTTCAATTAAAACCTGCCTGGTTTTTATAAACCTGTTACATCTGTAATGTGTCCCACTTCTAATGACAGCATGTGTGGTGCAGCAGGAAGCGCTGCTGCTGCCTCACGGGTTCGATCCTGACCTGAGGTCCCGTGACCTCTTGGGCTTCCTCCCACATCCCACGTGCAAGCCAGTCGGTTAATTGGACACTGGAGGTGGGGTGGGAGGAGAATCAGGGTGTCAATGGATGTGAGAGAGATGGGAATTAAGTGGGGGAATGGGAAAATGATGGGAATGCTCTGAGAGTCAGCACTGGCTCAATGGTCCAAATGGACTCTTTCACTGTTGCAAGAAATGATGGTGAGTTTTCTGTCTACATTGGCTCTGAAAGCTTAATGGGCGAGGTTCCAAATTAATCTTAAGAATCATTGATAAAGTTTGGAAATATCTTTCCAGAATTCCTCTAAATTTGGGCACTCCCAAAACATATAGATCAGAGAAGCTTCAAAAATTTTACATTTCTCACATTGTGGATCAATACCTGCAAAAAAAAACATCATCCCTCCAACACTCTCATCAGCACAAAATTAAAACTGTGCACAGAATTTCTAGAAGGGCCAAATGGCCTGATTTCTATGCTGCAGAAATACACTATTTTATACTTTTATACAATCAAATGACCAGCTTAGACTGAACAAAATGTCTAATTTGTAAATATCTAAAAAAGTTTCTGTTGGAAAGATTAAATTTAGCTGATAATTGTTTGAAGGAGGCAAAATGATCTTCAATAAAGAGATCATTAAAACTTTGAATACCTATTCTATTCCATTCCTTGAAACCTGAATCCAAAAAAGATGGTCGAACGAGATGGTTATCTATAGTAGGACAAGCCAGTAAAAAACCACTAATTCCGAAGAATTTCCTAAATTGAGCCCAAATTCTCAAGTTATTTCTAATTAATGGATTACATGTAAATTTGGAAAAGGAAAATGGTGAAAAAGATCCTAAAATTTCCAAAGTATAATTTTTTTTTGGAGAACTGCAATTCCATTTCTACCAAATGTAATAATAAAAGTAAATTGCCTAGGTTAATTGCCCAATAGTACAATCTAAAATCTGGAAGTTGTAATCCTCAATTTCATGTGGTCTTTCGAAGATGGGCCTTATTTATATGTGGGTTCCCCCCCCCCACCAACTATACATAAGTAGAAATAGCAGAATCCAACGAGTTGATAAAGGGTTTGGGGATAAAAATTGGTAACACTTGAAAGAGATACAAAAAATTAGGTTAATTATTCAGTTTAATCAAATTAATATGTCCCATCATTGTAATAGATAAGGGAGACCAACCTGATAATGATAGTTTGAACATTCAGTAAGTTTTAAAAACTTTTAATAATTAGACATTTTGTTCAGTCTATGATTTCTGATTTTCCACGAATTTCCAATACTAATATTTTTAATCTGCCTTTTTAATTTACAGTATTATTTTTATGATGGATTAACATCATGTATTTATAATAATCTATTGGCTTTAAATTCAGTTGCCGTGGCTGGGATCAAGTGGGATTGGGAACGAGATTTGAAGATAACTTTTTCAGATGAGGATTGGGACTCCACTCTCAGTTTGATTAGTAATTCCTCATTTTATGCAAGGCACTGCTTACTATAATTTAAGGTGGCACATAGAACTCATATGTCCAAACTTAAACTATCTGTTTTTATGTAGATGTTGATCCACAATGTGAGAAATGTAAAATTTTTGAAACTTCTTTGATGTATATGTTTTGAGAGTGCCCAAATTTAGAGAAATTCTGGAAAGACATTTCCAAATTTTATCAATGATTCTTAAGATTAATTTGGAACTTCGCCCATTAATTGCTTTGTTTGGTTTTTCTCGTGATTCAGATAAATATATAACTCAGGATTTTTTTTTTAGCTTTTAAAATTTTATTGAAATAGAAATAGGATTCATCCCCTGCTCATACACAGTGATTATGTGACGTAATGTCCTATTTAAGTTTAGAGAAAATTAGATATATTGTTAAAGATAGAGTTTCAATTTAGGAAATTATAGGGCCCATTCTTAGAATGTTTTTATAATTGGGAGAATTAACAATTACTGTATGTTCCAGTGGTTCACTGCCTGTTCTCCATGTGGGTCGCCAGTGGTTCCACATTACTGATTGTTACAAAATTATTTTATAAGTTAACCTTGATTAGAGAGAGGGGGTTGATTAGATTGAGTTTTAGTTTTTAGTTTTTTTTTCCTTTATTTTATATGTTATTTCAACAAATGGGTTTAACGTGGTCGCATGGATCGTTTCAATTAAATATTTTTGAGGTAATGTTAGCAATTATTGGTGTAGTTTTATCTACCTTTTTTTCTCATTGGCTTTTTTTTGTACGTGCTTACTGTGTACAAATTATTATGCAATTGCCAATTTTGTCTTCACGCTTATATGTTAAACTCAATAAAATACTTTGAAAAGAATGACTGGCTGAGGTCCTCTAGCATTTTGGTGTGTTTTTAATTACTATCACTGCGTCTGCAGACTTATGGGATTCACTTTTAAATTTAACCCCCCCTCCCCAGTGCGCCACTGAACAGGCCCTTTAGCTCAACTCATCCACGCCACCCAAGTTGGCATTCTAGGCTCTTCCCATTGGATTCATAACCCTCTAAATTTTATATTCATAAATCTGTCCGAATTATTCTCCTAGCGCTGTTTTGAGAGGTTAACTTTGAGTTTCTGTGGAGTCCCAGACTCTCCCCTTAAACAGTGTGGTAGTTTCTGCATTATTAATTATCCTTGGGTGTGAAGGCTGTGAAGGCCGTCGATCTGTGCCCACGCTCAGGGGTTTTTGAGAAGTTGGTGGTGCTCACACTTGGAACTGCAACAATACACTGTTGCTAGCCCATGAGAGGGAGAGTTCCAGGGCTTTGACCTGCTGATGTGCGCCAAGTGGTTTGCCTCCAGAGCAAATGTTCGAGTCAAGCCTGAACGTCAAGTCTGGCAACTCTGGCGATGTCTGCGGATGATACCACCATCACGGACAGGATCTCGAGCAACAACATGGCAGAATACAGAAGAGATAAAGGGACTTGTGGCTTGGTGCCTGGAGAATAACACTTCCTTCAAGACCAAGGAGATGGCGATAGACTTCTGAAGGAGAAGTGGAGCTCATTCCTTGGTCCATGTCAACAGTGTTGAGGTGGAGATATTAGGCAGCTACAATCTCCATTGACTTGTCTTGGTCCATCCATGTCAACGTAATGGCCAAGAAAGCACACCAGCATCTCTACTTCCTCAGAAACCCATGCAAATTCGATGTTACCAGCCTTCCTTACCACCTTCAACAGGTGCACCGTTGAAAGCATCCTCTCAGGGTGCATCACTGCGTGGGATGGGAAGTACTCTGCCCAAGACCATGAAAACCTTTAGAAGATTGAGAACGTGGTTCGGTCCATCATGCCCACTCTCCTCCAGCGACTCCATTCTTCGAAAAGCAGCCAACATATTTAAAGACCCATTCCATTGTGGAGCTGAGTCCACGATCAGATCAGTCATGATCCCATTGAATGGCGGTGCAGAATTGGGCTAGATGGCCAGCTCCTGTTCCTATCTCTTATGTATATTTCTGGGATCTCAAAGTGAGGATAGCCCTTGAACTATCCTATGCAGAGAAGCCCGTCCTTCATGTCTCCCCTGGAATCTCCAGGAATACATGACCGACATGGGGAGAATGATCCTCGTGATTGGAAACAAACATTTTCTCTTCATTCTGCTCCTTGCCATGAAACGATTCGATGTGAGTAAACAGCTGCTTGGAAAACAATACTTTGCACAAGGTGGCTCAGGCTCAGTCCGTGTGTTTGGCTGAGATAAGGCCACTTAAGAAGCAGCTCTCCCAATGGCCAGCCCACCAGGACCTCTTGGCTCACCTTGACAACCCGGTGATGACGCCTTGTCAACTTTCAATGCTGCCTGCCCACATTCTCCCTTTGTAAAAGTTCATATTTCCTCCTTTACCTGAAACACCACTGTGCGTCAAGGGTTAAAAATTAGTTTTATTTTAAGCCAGCTAAATAAAAAAAGCTGACTTTTCCCTATTTTGTTAAGCGCTATTAATTTTGTATAATTGCATTTCATAATAGATTTCTCCAAAAAAACACATGCATGAAAGCGAACATTTAATGAACGCACCATCTGGTTTCTCTGCAAATGCAGAGGAGCTTCTAATTAAGCCTCTTAAATTCCCATTTCAATTATGCAGGCTGAGTAAATCTGAAGTGCCACAGTTTCGGCATTTGTGCAACTGATTCAACGAGGAAGGAAATAGGCAGTTATGATGTCAATGGCATTGGATAGTTTTGAGTGGAATTGTCAAAGTTTCAGAGCTTGGGCTCTTCATTAACTGCTTCCGAGAGGACTGGGTGGCTTCCTCTGTTGGACTGGGACCCTGGCCTCTCACTGATGACTTGAAAAATATGTTAGTAATGCACATGAAATTTGAAGTGCCCATGATAGGCCAGAAGACAAGGGATGTGGTTTCAAGATAAGGAACCGGTCATTTAAAACAGCATTCTCAGTCCCATTTGAAAGGAGATTCCTTTCAAACAGGATGGTGGATCCCTGGCGAGGTCAAGTTTATTATCATCTAACTGTACCGATGCAGTATCCCCGGCTTTTCAAAAGTTCGCTTTGTGCCACTTTGCTTTTATGCCTACGGAAAGAAATCCGAAAAGGACTGTCACTTTTATAAAAAAAGGCAAAAAGTGAAAATAGCGTTCAGCGAGGCTGTCAGGAGAGGGCAGGGCAGTGGGATCAGTGAGGGGACTAAGAATGGGGTGTCGGGAGAGGGCAGGGCAGTGGGATCAGTGAGGGGACTAAGAATGGGGTGTCGGGAGAGGGCAGGGCAGTGGGATCAGTGAGGGGACTGAGAATGGGCTGTTGGGAGAGGGCAGGACAGTGGGATCAGTGAGGGGACTAAGAATGGGCTGTTGGGAGAGGGCAGGGCAGTGGGATCAGTGAGGGGACTAAGAGTGGGCTGTCGGGAGAGGGCAGGGCAGTGGGATCAGTGAGGGGACTAAGAATGGGCTGTTGGGAGAGGGCAGGGCAGTGGGATCAGTGAGGGGACTGAGAATGGGCTGTCGGGAGAGGGCAGGACAGTGGGATCAGTGAGGGGACTGAGAGTGGGCTGTCGGGAGAGGGCAGGGCAGTGGGATCAGTGAGGGGATTGAGAATGGGCTGTCAGGAGAGGGCGGGGCAGTGAGATCAGTGTGGGGACTGAGAGTGGGCTGTCAAGAAAGGGCGGGGCAGTGGGATCAGTGTGAGGACTGATAGTGGACTGTCAGGTGAGTGCGGGGCAGTGGGATCAGTGTGGGGACTGATAACGGGGCTCTTGGGAGATTGCGGGACAGTGGGTCTGGAAATGCTCAAAAATATTTTCCATATAAATTAACGGTAATCATTTCTTCACTTTACACCATTTCGGCTTACGAAAAATTTCATCGGAATGCTCAACTTTTGGACAGCAGGGGATACGTGTACAGTACAAACAGACAAAACAATGGTTTACACACACACACACACACACACACACACACACACACACACACACACACACACACACACACACACACACACACAGAGTTGGGAGGTTAATTGGGTGGCATGAGGCTGGAAGAGCTTTCTACTCTGGTGTATCATTAAAATAAAATAAGATTTTAAAACGTATTAAAGGTGGCGGAAGATACATTTTTGAAAGATCAGTGGGTTGAGGATGATGGGGACCCAGCACAGGGCAGGAATTCAGGCCTGAGGAAGATCATTTTGAAAGGCAGGGCAGGTTTATGTGATCTACTCCGACTTGATATATGGCCGGTGAAATTCCTCAAACCCCATTGCCCAACAGAAACATTTGCCAAAAATGTTGGAGAAGCTCAGTAATTCAGTTTTGGGGCTGAACCCCTTCATCAAGGGACTCAGTCTGAAATGCAGATTATGCATCTTTATCTTTGCTTTGTGTAACACGACTGATTTCCCTCAGAGAAAAGTGAGGAATACAAACACGGTTTTAGTAGCTTACAATCAATGGCCAGTAGATACAATATTCCTCAGGTGAATTTGAGGTAAGGCGGGAAAACCAGGGTATACATTGGGGTAGGTGAGGGTGGAGCTAGGGGAGGAGCCTGCCATCTGGACAACACACAGACAGTGAATTCCCTTCACCCCTTCCTTCAGAATTGAGCCTGTGAGTGAAAAACTTCAAAATAACTAATCGTTTACAAATATTTACAAGTTGAGTCTGGCAGGAGGTCTGGTAATTCTGGTTGAGCGCTGCAGCACTGGAGGACTTTGGGTTTTACTGAACCTCTGTGGTACAGGGTCAGTGGGTCTCGAGGGCTCTGGCTCTGGTCGTGGGGTGGATTGGATCACTTTCTGAGCAGTGCCCTCCGAGACCCTGAGTGGGGTACTCAGTAGTTCCTTGCTCACTTGAGGCATCGGACCCTCAGTTCCAGTGGGTACCAGGTCTCTAATGGAGATGGGGTCCTCTCTGCTGTCAGAGTGTGCCACATAGGTATACGTTGGGTTGGCATGCAGCAGGTGCACCCTCTCAATCGGGGGTCTGTCTTGCTTCTCCTCATGCTTTCTCAGCAGGACCAGCCCTGGTGCCATTAGCCAAGCTGGGAGGGTGGTCCTGGATGTGGAACATAAACATAAGCTTGTGAGGAGTTGCACTGGTCGCCATGCAGAGAAGCGACCTTATGGAGTGGAGAGCGGTGGGTAGGAATTCCTGCCTTATTAATTCTGGAAGGCCTTTGGACCGGAGCCAATTCCACAGCCTTCCATAGAGTTGCATTCTCCCTTTCAACTTGTCCATTGCCCTGTGGATTGTAGCTAGTTGTGCTGCTTGAGGCAATGCCCCTTACGAACAGGTACTGGTGTAGCTCTTCGCTCATAAATGATGAGCCCCAGTCACTATGGATATAGCTGGGATACCCGAACAGGGTGACCCTGATGACCATGGTGGTGGTCATGTCTGGGCAGGGAATGGCGAATGGAAAATGTGAATATTCGTCAATGACGTTGAGTAAGTACACGTTTCCATTGGTGGAAGGGAGGAAACCGTTGAAATTGATACCGATTCATTCAAAGAGGTGGGATGCCTGTATCAGGTACGCTTTGTCGGGGCAGTAGAAGTGAAGCTTGTACTCCGTATAGACCTGGCAGGACCTGGTCATTTCCCTGATGTCCTCAATGGAGCAGAGCAGGTTGGGTGCCTTGACGAAATGAGCCATGCAGGTGATGCCTGGGTGGCAAAGCTCATCGTGCCGTGACTGCAAGTGGCCAGTGTGTGGCCACAGCTTTCTCTTGACGGGGCATCTGGAGGCTCATTGAGAGTACCTGGCCTGTATGCTGTGTCGTAATTATAGGTGGAGTTTTCGATCTTCCACCGAGCGATCTTATAATTCTTTATTTTGCCCCTTTTTGCATTATTAAACATAAATGTCACCAATCACTGGTCAGTGAGCAGTGTAAATTTTCTGCTGGCCAGGTAATGCCTCTACAATGGTTTGAGCCTCTTTCTCCACAGATGGGTTCCGAAACTCATGGCCTTGTAGGATGGGGGAGAAGAAGGCAACCGGCCTATCCGCCTAGTTAAGGGTAGCAGCCAGAGCTATGTCAGAGGCATTGCTCTCCACCTGGAAGGGTAAGTTCTCCTCCACCATATGCACGGTGGCCTTTGTGATATAGCTCCGAATGTAGTAGAAAGTCATCTGGGCTTCAGCCGACAATGGGAAGGAGGTGGACTTTAAGAGGGGGCAGGCTTTATCCCAATATTGAGGGACCTACTGGGCATAGTAGGAGAAGAAGCACAGGCACCTTCTTAAGGCTTTCATGGTCCTCAGGATCAGGAGGTCTAACAGGGGGCACATTCAATTGAGGTCAGGGCCAATCATGCTATTCTCCACCTCATAACCCAGGATCGCCAGATATTTCATCCAGAACATGAACTTACTAGGGTTGTACATGAGGTTCAGGGCCTTGGCCATGTGAAGAAACCTCTGGAGGTTGGTGCCATGGCCTTCCAGAGAGTGTCCACAAATGGTATGCGCCCAGGAGTGTGAAACGATTAATTGTTTGGCTATTGTCAATCAGTAGCCTGGACTTTTCTTCCCCTTTCACGACTACCACCTGGGCTCTCCATGGGCTGGTACTGTATCATCTGCTCTTTGCAGCTACTGGTTTGCAATCAGGAGTCAGGATCAGAAACAGTTGGGGGGGTGGGAGTGAATCAATATGTAGATTGGAGAGACTGTATGTGGCGTCCGGCTTTTGGGACCCTCCCTTCTGCGTTGGAGGGAGTGGGCCAGAGTACTCCATGGTCACGCCTTTAAGGTGACACAGGAAGTCCAGGCCAAGCAACACAGGAGCACAGAAATCCTTCGGTAGATACAGTCGGAACTGACAAATTTCCCCCCCTTTTACAGTTAGATGTACTATACCTCTGGATCATTGCAGAGTGCAAGTGTGAAACTAGGAAAATATGATAGTCCGTCGGTTACACTCTTAAGTTGTACCACAGAGCTGTCACAGAGTTTATAAAGATCTCCATGGAGTCAGTGTCTACTAAGCAATCAGTCAAATGTCCATTTACCCTCACCTCCATCATCGAGTTATTCAATTGGTAAGTTATTGCCTGATCCAGAACAATCAATCCCAGTGCTCTGGAAACCCCGTCACTCCCAGTGTCGACCATGAGGCATGGCAATATGGCCGACCTCCATCTTGATTCCGCGAAGGACTAGATGGCGCCGACATTGAGGCGCAGCAAGATGACTGCCATGGTTTCCCGCAAAGCTTCACTTCCAGTGGCGGGTTCTGCCATGGGGCACACCAGCGGCGAACATCATGGAGAAGCAGAGGCCAGTACTTTTGGACTTGGGCATGGGTCGAGCGATGATTTGGGAGTCGTATACACGGTCGTCCTCTTTGGGTTCCCTTTATCCTGGCAGTCCTTCAGCCAGTGCCCTCGGTTACCACATCCTGTGCACATGGAGTCCTTCACGGGGCATTGGGCACAGGGATGCTGTGCCTGTCAATAGAAGTAGCATCTCTGGTCGTGCATGGCCAGAACGGTAGGCACTGGGGCTGCAGGGATCACAGGTGCTCCAATGACCTGGTCCTCTGAAAAGGCACCACTTTTGCCCATGAGGTCGTCAGCTCCCAGTTGGGCCTATTTGAGCACATTCACTAGTTCCAGGGTGCTGGCCAAGTCTTTCTTACCCAACTCCAGCAGTCGCTGCCTCACATACCTCGACCTCACTCCTGCCATGAGGGGGTCCTGGATTTGTTCCTCCTCTCTCACCCAGGCCATGGCCGTTTCATAGTGGCATTTTTTGGTCAGGGCCCACAGTTCAGGAACATAGTCATCCAGCGACTCACCCGGATGCTGCTGATGTGGAGAAAGTCAGTGCCTCACCAGCACATTATTCTGGGGCCTCATCCTTCTAAGGCCAACTTGTAGGCCAGCATACCCTTTGGGGGCTGATTTGAGAGAGAAGTGCCGATCTCCGGAGACCATCCAAGTTGAAGCCATTTGTGTGGCTGTTAGGAATTTTAGGAATGTGCCCATTCAGAGCCAGCTCTCCAGCGCTTGACGTCCTGTTTTGTGGAAACTGCCAAAATGTTTGGCCTGGAAGTCAGCCTGAAAAAAACTGAGGTCCTCCATCAGCCAGCTCCCCACCATGACTACCAGCCCCCCCCCACATCTCCATCGGGCACACAAAACTCAAAATGTTCAACCAGTTTACCTATCTCGGCTGCACCATTTCATCAGATGCAAGGATCGACAACGAGATAGACAACAGACTCGCCAAGGCAAATAGCGCCTTTGGAAGACTACACAAAAGAGTCTGGAAAAACAACCAACTGAAAAACCTCACAAAGATAAGCGAAAACAGAGCCGTTGTCATACCCACACTCCTGTTCGGCTCCGAATCATGGGTCCTCTACCGGCATCACCTACGGCTCCTAGAACGCTTCCACCAGCATTGTCTCCGCTCCATCGTCAACATTCATCGGAGCGCTTTCATCCCTAACATCGAAGTACTCGAGATGGCAGAGATCGACAGCATTGAGTCCACGCTGCTGAAGATCCAGCTGCGCTGGGTGGGTCACGTCTCCAGAATGGAGGACCATTGCCTTCCCAAGATCGTGTTATATGGCGAGCTCTCCACTGGCCACCATGACAGAGGTGCACCAAAGAAGAGGTACAAGGACTGCCTAAAAAAATCTCTTGGTGCCTGCCACATTGACCACCGCCAGTGGGCTGATATCGCCTCAAACCGTGCATCTTGGCGCCTCACAGTTCGGCGGGCAGCAACCTCCTTTGAAGAAGACCGCAGAGCCCACCTCACTGACAAAAGACAAAGGAGGAAAAACCCAACACCCAACCCCAACCAACCAATTTTCCCCTGCAACCGCTGCAACCGTGTCTGCCTGTCCCGCATCGGACTTGTCAGCCACAAACGAGCCTGCAGCTGACGTGGACATTTACCCCCTCCATAAATCTTCATCTGCGAAGCCAAGCCAAAGAAGAAGGAAGGACTGGAAGCACTCCAGCCAGTAGGCAAATTCCTCCGGGGCCTCAGGGGACAGAGGGTCGACCTGGATCATGGGTGGCTTCACCAGCCTTCCATCCCGTTTCAAAGTTAAGCTATTCAAATTGTAACACAACTGAATGCACTCAGAGACAAGTGAGGCTTTTAATAGCTTACAATCAATGCCCGGTGGACACAATAGTCCTCAGGTGGATCTGAGGTAAGGCAGGGTTTATATTGGGGTAGGTGAGGGTGGAGCCAAGTGAGGAGCCCGCCATCTGGACAACACAGACAGTGAATTCCAGTTCAGTGCACCATGTTATGAATGCAGTGTGACTTGCTGAGTTTCTCCAGAGTTTTTGTGTAAACTACAATCACAGCATCTGTAGACTCTCTTGTTTCACAAGTGATTGTCCACAAGCCAATTTTCAACCTGACTCCTTGTTGGTGTACATCAGTGGTTCTCAACCTTTTTCCTTCCACTCATATCCCACTCTAAGTAACCCTTATGCCATCGGTGCTCTGTGATTAGTAAGGGACTGCTTAAGGTGGGATGTGGGTGGGAAGGGAAGGTTGAGAATCACTGCTCTAGACCCAATTGTTACTGAAATATTTTGCTTTAGAAAAATTGTCATTGGCCTATTTCCTTTGGAGTTAGGAAACCGTGCACATGAGTCAATGAGGGACGATTAAAACAGTGGTTTTCAAACATTTTCTTTCCACCCACATCTTAAGCAATCCCTCACTAATCACAGAATACTGATGGCATAGGGGATACTTAAAGTGGGATGTGAGTAGAAAGGAAAAAGGTTGAGAACCACTGGTTTTGAATCATGGAGGGAACGAAGCTCCCTGGCCCTCCAAGTGAAGAGAAAAGCTACTGCAGGGATACAGGACTTTGTGAAAGGAGAAGAGGGAGGTCAACTCATGTCACCTCTCACCACCAATCAGAATTCATCAATCACAGCCTTTCCTGGCACTGCCATCCTCCCAGAATTGGAAAGTGAATGGCTGCTGCCAAATTCTTGATTGTGGAGAAACCTCTCCCTGACAACCTGCAGAGGAACAGAGAGATCTTACGGTCCAGGTCCAGAGATCCTACGAGAGTTCCACACACATTGATAGGGTAGCTAAGAAGGCATATGATGTGCTGGCCTTCGTCAATTGGGAGATTGTGTTCAGGAGCTATAAGGTAAAGCTGCAGCTCTTAAAAAGATCTCTGCAAGGCCACATTTGGAGTATTGCGTTCAGTTCTAATCACCTTATTACAGGAAGGATACTGATGCTTTGGGGACAGCACAGACAAGATTTACCAGAATATTGCCTGGATTAAAGAACATGTCATATGGAGCAAAGTTGACAGGGCTGCGGCTTTTCTCTTTGGAACGGTGAAGGATGAGGTAAATTAAGAGAGGTATACAAAGGGCATAGATCGGGTGGACAGCCAACACCTTTTACCCAGAGTGACATTAGCAAATACTAGGGGTCATCTGTTTAAGGCAGCAGTTCTCAACCTTTTTCTTTCCACCCACATCTCACTTTAAGAAATCCCTATCCATTGATGCTCTGTGATTAGTACGGGATTGCTTAAGGTGGTATGTGAGTGGGAAGAAAAAGTTTGAAAACCATTGTTTTAATCATGCCTAAGTAACTCATTATGTGTCTGGCTTCATAACTCCAAAGGAAATGGACCAATGACAACTTTTCTCAAGCAAAATATTTCTCAACCTTCCCTTTCCACCCACAGACCACCTTAAGCAATCCCTTACTAATCGCAAAGCATCGATGGCAATGAGTGGAAAGAAAAAAGTTGAGAACCAGTAGTTTAAGGTGAGGGGAGGAAAGTTTAGGGGCGATGCCAGAGGCAAGTCACACAGCGAATGGTGGGTGCCTGCAATGCATTTATGAGGGGAGTGGTGGAATAGTAACATCCAAAAGACTCTTGGATAGGCATATGGATGTACGAAAAATAGAGGATGATGGGTATGAGGTTGGGAAAAATGAGATTGCTGTGGAGGAGGTTGCTGAAGATTGGCAGAACATCGTGGGCTGAAGGGCTGGTGCTGTACTGTAACATTCAATGTTCTATTTACCTGTTCTCATATAGATTGGGAGCAAGAAATTGCCACTTGGCCTTTCGAGACTGCTCTGGCATTCAATACAATCACCCTTGATCCCACCATATCCTCACTTCGCATTCTTCTGCACAGAGTTCATCGTTAACTTTGGAATTCTCTGTCCCAAAGAGGTGTGGAGATGGGAAGCCTTTGGATATATTCACCCTGGAAATTGGCAGACATTTGCACCATCAGGGTATCAAGGAGTGTGGGGAGAGAGCAAGAAAATGGTGTTCAGGGTAAAATTGATCTTACAGAACAGCCCCTGCTGCTCTTGATGTTTTCGTGTATCGTGGCAACTTTTCATCACCTTGCTCCTCGAGAAAACTAAATCTGCCGTAAAGATAATACAAGGGCTCTATGTCTATATTCATCATCCACTAAGAGAGAAAAATCCACTTCATCGCTGTCTTAAAAAGCCAGCACATTTTGTAATCATGGACCTGCAGTTCTAAATTCTCTCTCAAGGAGAACCATCATATTTGAAAATATTTTCTCTTGCTTTCTTCTCTTGCCCCAGTTTTGATGAAGGATCTCAGAACTGAGAATTTAATGCCATTGTTCTTCCCATTGACTTCCCTGCCTTGCAGAGGCAACCTTTTACTTTCGTCATACTTCATTGTAACAAGGTATTTCGGCCCATGAGTCCATGCCACCAAATTAACCTGCACCCCCGGTATAGACACGTGGGCTGAAATGGCCTGTTACAGTGCTGCATGTCTAAATTAAAAATTAAAAGGTTGCCCACCCCTGTGGGAGCTCACCAACCAAATGACAGGAGCTCACCAACCAATCAACAAGAGTTCACCAACCAATCAATCAACAAGACCTTATTGACTAGCCAATAGGAGCTCAACCAACCAACCGTCAGAAGCTGATCAACCAAACAAGAGTTGATCAACCAATTGACAGGAGCTTTTCAACCAATCAATGGACACTCACCAACTGATTGACAGGACCTGATCAACCAAACAACAGTTACTCATCTGACAGCGCTTTTCTAAGCCAGCCAATGAGATTTAACGAAACATCAGAGAGGAAATTCACAAAGATGTTGCCTGGATTGGAGGACTTTAGTTATGGGGAGAGATTGAACAGATTGATCATGTCTTCCCTGGCTGAGGGGTGTTTTGATTTTGGTTAATAGGATTATGAGAGGCAATCAATAGGGCAGATGGTCAGAAGCCTTTTCCCAGATCAAAAGTAAATATAAAGTGAGAGGAAGAAAATTTGAAGAGGATCTGAGGGGAACTTTTTTTCCACACAGAGTGGTTGATATCTGGAACTGGCTATCAAAAGAGGTGGTGGAATCAGACAAAATCACCATGTTTAAAAGCCATTTAGACAGGCACTTAAGTGGGCAAGGAGCAGAAGGATGGTGTCTCAATGCAGGCAAAAGGGGTGAGTGTAGACAGACAAAGAAGTCAGCATGGAGGTGGTGGGTCTGCACTGTGTAGCTCCACATTCTGCCTCACCCTCTCTCCTTCCCACCAGGTCTCCCTCTGGCTTCTCTTTTGTCAGTGCTGGGCAATCCCTTCCATCGAGCCTTGCATCACGTTGAGCTCCTGTCTGATGAATCCACCTCCATGACTTGACTCAGGAAATGTTCAAGCAGATTCCTTACATTTTGTCCCAGATGTGGGTGCTGGAGCAGAGGTTCTCCGTGGTCCACTCTTGATGGGGAAGCTGCTTTTGCTTCTGCGGGGGACGGGGACCATGATGCGCTGGCGTTTGATGGCAGGTACAGCCCGACTGGGTGGGGGTACTCTGTGGTAGTCGTACATCCTGCGAAAGGAAAGCAGAGATGAGTCAAATACATGGCAACACGAGTGGAGTTCTCTGTCACTGAATGGAACAGATCTTGGTGACCTAAGGAACAAACACATAGCTGCAAGATCGTCAGGTCAGGTTCAGTCTCTGGCCTGCGGTAATGTAGCTCAGATTATAATACGGATGAAAACAGACCACCATTTAGCTCAGTGGTTCTCAACCTTTTTCTTTCCACTCACATACAACTTTAAGTAATCTCTCTGCTGTTGGTGCTCTGTGATTGGTAAGGGATTGCTCAAGGTGGGATGTGAGTGGGAAGAAAAAGGTTGAGAACCTCTGTTTTAATCATACCTAATTGACGTTATGAGCACGGTTTCAGAACTCCAAAGGAAGTGGACCAATGACAATTTTTCTCAAGCCAAATATTTCAGTAAAAATTGGGTCTAGAGCAGCGTTTCTCAACCTTCCCTTCCCACCTACATCCCATCTTACTAATCACAGAGCACCCGGTGGCATCGGGATTACTTAAAGTGGGATGTGAGTGGAAAGAAAAAGATTGAGACCACTGGATTAGCTCGTCTATTCTGCACCCCCTTTCAGTGTGATTGTGGCTGATCTATGCTGGTCTACCAAAACACTCAATTTCTCAATCTTCAAATATTTATCCACCCCCTCCTGAGATATATGCAATGATCTGGCCTCCATCACCTTCAGAGGCAGAGGAATCCAGAGATTCACTCCCTCTCGGGGAAGAGATTTCCATAAGGCCAGATTTTAAATGATCATCCCTCATGTTGTGGCGAAGTGTTGTTCGGGTCCGTGTGGGTCTCACAGGTTAAGAACCAGACTAAAGTTGAGGTACAAAGCACATGTTTATTTCAGGGATGGAAAAACTGGACAACAGGGTCGATAGGTTAGGTGAACCTCTACACACACACACACACACACACACACACACACACACACACACACACACACACACACACACACACACACACACATACACACACACACACACACACACAATATGCAGGGAGTAAATATACACTTCAGATAACGAGGGAGAAAACTGACAGAGACTGGAGGAGATTACATGAACACACACACCACGATCAAGGTGATACTACGTGCCCCCACCCCTTGGTACGAACGCAGCTCTTTGGAGTCATCTTCCTTCATTCATGACTAGCCTACCAGTGCCAATGTTTCAATAACTCCCGTGTTATGCCCCCTTTGGATCTGTTAATACACAAAAGTTCTGGAGAAACTCAGCATTCTTTATGTAGCAAAGATAATACTACATAACCAACATTTCAGGCTTCAGCCCTTCATCGAGGCGTGAGCGAAATGCAGGCAGCCACCTGATTAAAAAGGTGAGGGGAGAAGGAGGATCACAGGCCGACAGGCAAGAGGCGGATGTGGGTGGAAGGGCAGAAGAGAAAAAAAAGCTGGGATATGATAGGCGGAGGGGGGTAGCTCTGAATGTGGAGGGTAGGGTTTGGGGAGGTGGGGGAAAGGAGGCAGAGGCAGAGGGAAAGAGAGAAAGAGAGAGAGAGAGAGAGAGAGAGAGAGAGAGAGAGAGAGAGAGAGAGAGAGAGAGAGAGAGGGGGGGGGGGGGAAGGGCCGAATTAAAATGAAGACAAGTCATTGTTAAAGTAATCCAGTTGGAGGGTGACCAAATGGAATCTTAGGTGTTGTTTGTGGGTGGCCACGGTTTGGCAGAGCATGAGGCCATGGATAGACATGTTGGCCTGGGAGTAGGGTGCAAAATTGAAATAGTTGGAAACTGGGAGATCCCCACCATTGATGCGGACAGAGCGATATAGAGGAGGCCACCATGGGGGCACCGAGTGCAGTAGATGACCCCCTCAGATTCATGTAAAGTGTTGTTTCCTTTGTAAGGACAGTTTGGGGTCTAAAATGGTGGTGATGGAGGAGGTGTGGTCACAAATATAGCACTTCCTGCAGTCACAGGGGTAGGTACCAAGCGGTCGATTAGTGGGAAGGGATAAGTTGACCCTGCAGAAGTCGAGAGGGGAGGAGTGGGGATGATGTTGGTAGCAGAGATTGTGGAGGGCAATATATTGAATGTGGAGGCTGGTGGGGTGGGAGGTGAAGAGAAGGGGAATCCTGCCCTTGTTGCATCTGGGGGTAGACGGGACCAGGAAAGAGGTGCAGGAAGTGGAGGATATAAGGGCTGAGTTGATGGTTCTAGAGGGGAAGAAGGAAGATATCTCAGATGATCTGGAATGGAAGACTACCTTCTAGGAGCCGATGTGACAGAGATGGAGGAAAGAATTGCCATCTTACAGGTGACAGGCTGTGAAGCATTGCAGTCGAGGGAGCTGGTGGGCTTTTAGAAAATGCCTGTGGAGAGTTTTTCTCCTGAGATGGAGACAGAGAGATTGTGAAAGTGGAGAGTGTTGCCAGAGAGTGTATTTGAAAGTTGGTAACAAATTAGATAAAGTTGACGAATTCAACATGGGATTTCGTATGTGTGAATAAGATAACTCTCATTCTTCTATTACACCAAACGGTGGAGAAACTCAGCAGGTCAAAGAGTGTCCTTTATGTAGCAAAGGTAGAAATACATGGCTGATGTTTCGGGCTTGAGGCCTACATCAGTTGAGTCCTTGATGAAGGACACTGTTTGACCTGCTGAGTTTCTATAGCATTTTAACTTCCACAGATTTTTGTGATTTACTTCTCATTCTTCTAAACTTCAAGGAATATAGAACTAAACTGTTCAGCCTCTCTTGGAAGGGCACCACTCACCCTAGGAATTAGTCCAGTGAACCTCCTGTGGACTGGACCGATGGGAGGGACAGGGAGCAGTGTTTCAGGTGTGACCTCACCAACACCTTAAAAAAAACCTCCCTTTCTTCAAACTCCATCCCCTTCACAAGAAAGGACAACATGCCACCACGTGGAGCCAGAGGAGATCTCAAAACAAGCGAGGTCTTAAAATTTATCCCGTTGAATGAAAACTTTGAAATACAGATACAACGAGCCGGATGTCAGTAAAATTCCGGGAGTTTGACCGTTCAGAAGTCTTGACAGCTCACCATTGGGCTCGCGCATGGACCCAGAGTGTGGGGTGGGGTTCCAGAGAGTTGGGAGTGGGGGGTGGGGGGTGGGGGAGGTTCGGGGTCCAGAGTGTGATCCGAGAATATAGCTGGGCTCAGTACTGGAAGCACTGGGGAGTGTTGTTTCATGGCCAGTGACGAATTGTAACCTGCAGGGTTCAATTTTCTGCTCCCTCTCAATTCACCAGGTTCACTCAAAAATTTATTTCACCGTAGGCAAAAAATAAAGTGAAATAAAAGTGTGTTGGTACGAATTGGAGTAACATCCAGGATTTCAGAAACCTATTATCCAGCTCTAGCAGGGTGACAGATAATCAGTTTTCAGTTTTACTGCAGATCAAAGGGGTGAAGCTTAAGTTCTAAATGTATGAGGGTTGTAGGTCAATTGGGTGTAATTGGGCGGCACAGCCATGGATGTTGAGGGCCTGTTACCATGCTGCAAGTCTAAATTTAGAAGTAAATATTAGTGTTCCTTTCATCACGGAAACTGCTTTAATTTAGTTTTCTATCAAGTCAGAAGAAGATGACAGTGTGGGGACAGCTGCTCTGGTACATCTGCACAGTGGTGCAGTGGGTAGAACGACTACCTTACAACTCCAGTGATTCTGGTTCAGTTCTACCCATGGGAGCTGTCTGTGTGGAGTTTGTGCGATCCCTCTGTGACTGCGTTGTGTCTCCTCCTGTTTCCCACAGGTCAATGACCACTGTAAATAGTCCCCAGTGGGCAGGCAAGGGGTAGAATCAAGGGGGAGTCAATGGGAATTTGGGAAGAATTAAAAAGAATGAGATGAGTGCCGGGTGGTTGGCACAGACTCAGTGGGCTGAAGGCCCTGTTTCCATGTTGTTTCTCTCCATGACTCAAAGAATCCCCAGTGTATGTATCTGATGCAAGTAATTAAAAGCCACCAGAATGCTATTAATTAGTGCTATACTGAGGACTTAGAACATTACAGCACAGTTCAGGCTCTTTGGCCCACATTGTTGTTAACCTACAACAACCTAAGCATTCCTTACCTCTTACAAATAACCCTCTATTATTCTTACATCCACGTGTCTATCGAAGAGTTATTTGAATGTCCCTATTATACCAGACTCCACCTCCAACAATGCATTCCAGGCATCTGCCACTCTCTGTATAAAAAACTTACTCCTGGCATCTCCCCTAAACATTCTCATACTCACCTTGAACAGATATTGTCTGTTTATGGTCCTTTTTTGTCACCATGGTTATAGTGGCTCAAAGAGTTTATTTCTCTGCTGTGCGAGTCAGCGTGAAGGGTGCAGCTCATAAGACTCCTGTCTTGCAGTTCCTGGGGGTGCTGTCTGTGTGGAGTTTGCATGTTCCCCTGCCAGCCTGAGGGTTTCCTCTGGGTGCTTTGGTTCCCTCCCTCAAAGATGATGGATGGCAGAAGTATCCAAAGGGAGCTGATGATGGGAATGTGCAAAAGAAGATAAATGGGAGGGAAGTCAGAATCCTGACAGGGTGCATCACAGCATGGGGCAGGAAGACCGCAAGGAACTGTGGGTGGCTTAGACCGTCAAACATATCTGTCAACTACACTGCCAACTCCTGCTGCCCTGGAAAAGCAGCCGACCACCATCACTTGAGGTGAGGAACCCGCAGAAGCTGTGAGCTGCTGGAGACGGCTGTTGGGAGACTCACACCAGGATGCAGACTGCTGGAGACTGACTCAAATTGGCTGGAGGGGCACCAGGTATTGGAATCGGGATGTGAGGAGGTGCTGAGGGCGCTGGTGGGCTCCTGACTGTGTCGGAGGTTCAGATCTGGAGCTCGGGTTGTCAATGGTTTGGATTGGACTCTGTGGGTGCGGAAGCGCTGGAGGTGAATCCATGGACACTCGGTGACTCGGGGAGGAGGGGGTCACACTCTCTTTTGTTTCTCTCTCTCTGATTGTAAGAGATGCTGAGGCAATTCCTGCTGGTGGCAAATCTGCCTGTCTTGCAGCGGGCAAAAATAAATTTCATGTAATATGACACTGTTTTATTGCCATAATAATAACAACCTGGACATAACAACATAACAACCTGGATTTGAAAAAAAATGAGGAGAGCAGCAGGCAATGGGACTAAAGTAATTGATCTGCTGTGAAACAGCATGGATATGATGGCCGATTGGCCTTCTTTAGTGTCAAAATGAGTAAGAAAGTAAACCTTGCATAAACGGCAATGTGTGACCTTGACAAGGTGGATGTTTGTGTCCATAAGGATAAGGAGCATCTTGAATCTCTCGAACCGTGCATTCACAAAATTCAAATGATGGTGGGACCCAACATCATTCCTTCAATGGCTGGAAACAGGCTGGGTTCCCATCCTTCAATGGGTGGGAACAAGCTGATTTCCCTTCCTTCACTGGGTGGGAACAGGCCGGGTTCACTTCCTTCAATGGGAGGGAACAGGCCAGTCTCCTTTCCTTCAATGGGTGGAAACAGGCCGGTATCCCTTCCTTCAATGGGTGGGAACAGGGCAGTCTCCCTTCCTTCAATGGGTGGGAACAGGCCGGGTTCCCTTCCTTCAATGGATGGGAACAGGCCGGTCTCCTTTCCTTCAATGGATGGGAACAGGGTGGTCTTCCTTCCTTCAATGGGTGGGAACAGGCCGGGTTCCCTTCCTTCATTTGGTGGGAGTTCCCTACCTCAACAACCTTCAAGTATAATCTGGCCCTCACCCCCACCAACACCATCCCAACCCCCCACCCTTCTGGAGCACGTCTGCAAAGTTGAGACTAGCCTGGACCTTGGCCCAAACAGCTGACCTCCTTGCCAAATGTTGGCCTTTACAGACGGTGTCTGAGGAGAAGACATTTCTGCTACTGTTCATCTGAAACTGAATAAAACATGTCGAAATGTATTGAGTTGACAGGTTAATAATGTTCAAGCTTGGAGAGCAAAAGCTGCAACATAAATTGAACATTACTGATTTAAAAGATGAGTCCTTGTCAAGAAGCAGCATAACAGCACAGAGTTAGATGAAAAATGCATTATGGTATGAGGAGATCTATTAGCTGTCTAAATTGAACTATACAGATAATCAACACACCATTTCTTCCCATAAAGAGCTGATTAAAAGTGAATATTTTTATTTCTTCGATTATTTGCTCTTGAAGACATTCACGTCTTGCTGGCGTTGAGGCCCCCTGTCACCCCAGCCATCCAAAGGACCCATTCTTCACCATCTGAGTGAATACTAACATGGACAAGAAGGATACCAGAGGGATACTGGCCAAGGGGGCTCTCAGGGCAGAGTCGAGTGTGGTTGGTTTTAGGGTGATTAGAACCTGGAATACAGGGTGATGGAAGGGGAGACTCTCACCACATTTAAGACGCACAAGGCTGACAATTGTTCTCAAGACATGTGCTCTGGGACAAGAGCTGTTAAGTAGGATTAGTAATCAATGGTCATTGGTTTGAATGTTGTATGTCTTCCATGAGAGGAACCCATTGTCAATGCTCATCTTTATATTATTGAACCCTCTACTCCAATTCATGGGTGACAGCAGATAGCTCCAAGTTCTTTGGAGTAAAGGTTCCCACTGATCTAACCTGGACCAACTACATTAATACAATGGTCTTGAAAACACACCAACATTTCTACTTCCTTTGAGGGCTAAGGCGAGTCCCCATGTCCCTCAAAAATCTCTGCAGATACAGGCTTGCTGGATATGGGGTGGGATGGAAGCTGCTCTACTCAAGCTATAGAAGGTGGTGAATGCAATCCTGAACATCACATAACCTCTCCTCCCCCCAACCCTCCCTCCCTATCGACTTCATCTGCACTTACTGCTTTCTCGAAAGGGTAGCCGGCATACTGAAGGACCTATCTCCCCTCTGGGCAGATTCTCTTCTCCCTCCCTCTCACCAAGCAGAAGATTCAGGAGTGTGAAAGCGCGGACCAACACGCTCCAAGACAGTTTCATCCCCACAGCCATTGGGCTCCTGAATGATCCGCACAATAGTGCTCTCGTGCTGCCCTTACTCTGGATCTATTGATCAGTAATATCGTACTCCATCATTGTGCTGTGCTCTTTCTCTTGACAAGCATCTCCAGAGAAGGTATCATGATGAGGAGATGATGCACGAGGTCGACTGCTGCCTGGTCCCCTCCTCCCTTCCCCTCAGTTCAAGGAGAAATGGCTCCGTGAGGATTGCAAGTGGACAAGGCCTCCCTTCAGGAATGTGGGATCTCCACTGACTCTCCGTAACCTCTGTCCCAGGAGTGTTTGGAGAAGGGATGGAGCACTTGGAGCGGGATAGAGAAGCTCAGGTCTGTACATCAGGAGCACTCAAATGGCAGAGGGTTCAACACCACCTCACCGAACACCCACAGCCCCAAGCCCGTGCACCATTTCCTGCCTCATCTGTGGAACAATCAACAGTTCCTCTATCGGCCCTCATTAACCATCCTTAAAACTAGACATGGAGTCACAGAGTTTTTCAGCGAGGGAGCAGGCATTTCAACACAACCAGCCCAACCCAAGCTCATCCTATTTGCCTGTATCCGGTTCATAACCCTCCAAACTTTTCCTATCCACCTGAGTAACTTTTCAATGTGGGAAGTGTCCCTCTTCCACCACTCCCTCTGATAGCTCCATCCACACACCCACCACTTTTTAAAATATTTCCCCTCTCACCTTAAATGCTTCATCATTTCAGATGCCCCTACCCTTGGAAAAAAAAGAATGACTTATCTATGTCCCTCATGAGTTTATATACCTCCAGAGAGAAAAGTCCCAGCCTCTCCATACAATTCATGTTGTTCAGTCCCTGTCACATTCTCAAGAATCTTTTCTGCACCCTTTCCTTTAGCTGAGCAACAGACTGCACACATTACACAGAATACCCCAACGTAAAGCCCCCTAAAATACCCGAATGAGGATGTTGGGAGGCCACCTGAAAACGGAGAACCCTGACCTGAGGAGTACTCACCCAACCCTTCTTGGGTAGGTGTATTCTCCACTTCCGAGCGCTCTCCCTAGGCACCTGAAAGTGGGCGGGACTGCGGCCACAGTCGACAGGAGCTGGCATTTGTGCCACGGCGCCTCTCCCCCGCTGCGGACCTTTCAGGTGCCATGACAGTGCCATCAGTGCTGTCACCTAAATGTCGCTTCACACACACCCGCAGCCAGCTCCGGAGCTGCAGTCTTCCAGCTCTTCCACCTGAAAGCGGCTCAAGTGTGTCAAGGAGCCAACCAGGATTCCCAAAATAATCAGGGTCAGAACTTATGGACACGAACATGTCACAAAATTTGTGTTTTGCAGCAAACATTTCTATAAACCACACTTCAAAATATAAAATTGTGCAAGAAAAAGAAAAAGTCAAAGTGAGGCAGTGTCTTTGGTTCATAGGTCATTCAGGAATCTGATGGCAGTGGGGAAGAAGCTGACCTTATGCCACTGAGTGCTCATCTTCCTGTACATTTTCCCCTGATGGTAGCAGAGTGAAGTGGGCATGGCCTGGGGAGTAGGGGTCCTTGTGGATAGAGGCTGCTTTCTTAAGACACCACCTCACGTAGATGTTCTCGATGGACTAAGACTGGTGACCATGATGTTGCAGGCTGAGTTAACAACCCTCTGGAATTTATTTTTAGCTTGAGCGTTGGTGCCTCCGTACCAGAGATGCAACCAGCCAGAATGCTCTCCACGGTACACCTGTAGATGTGTTTTGAGAGTCTTTGAGGACCTACCGAATCCCCTCAAACTCCTTGCAAAATGTAGCCATACAGAAAACGAGCCTTTTTCATGATTGCATTGACGTGGAGGCTCCAGGACAGATCCTCAGAGATGTTGACGACCAGGAATTTCAATAATGAACTAGCAACCATGACTGGAGACTTTAGCAGCAGGCTCAACAAACCAGGAAGATCTCAAAGACCCTAAGTCTGTGGCATTCACATCTCCAACCTGTAGGGATTTGGCATATCTTTGAATAGAGTATTCAATTTGTACAGATGCACTGTGGGAAGTGTACTGACTGGTTGCATCACAGCCTGGTTTGGGAATCTGAATGCCTAGAAAACACAGCCAGATCTGACTTCCCAACCACTGAATGGATCCATTAAATATCACGAAAATCTGTAGACACCTGGAGAAACTCAGCAGGTCAAATGGTATCTTTTATGTAGCAAAGGTAAAAATACATAATCGGCATTTCGAGCTTGAGCCCTTCATCAAGGTATGAGAGAGTATTGGCAGTCGTTTGAACAAAATATGGGGGTGGGGAGTGTAAAGGCAGGAGATGATAGGTGGAGAGAGGAGGGAGGGGACAGCAGCGATCAGGGGGAAGGAGGGATGGCTGGGTGGGTAAGGGGGGATGAACTGGAAAGACAGGAAAGGGGGAGGGGAAAGAAAAGGCAAACAGATTTAGCAGAAAGTAAAGTCTGCGTTAATGTCATCTGGCTGGAGGGAGCCCAGACGGAAAATACGGTGTTGTTTCTCCAATCTGTAGTTGGTTTGGGTGGGATAGTACATAAGGCTTATAGACAGACATGTGAGCATGGGAGTGTAACTTGGAATTTAAATAGTTGGCCATTGGGGAGGTCGCTGTGGTTCCAGACAGAGAGGAGGTGCTGAGCGAAGTGATCTCCCAGTCTACGACTGGTCTCTTCGATGTAGAGAAGGCCACAAAGGGAGCACTGGATGCAGTAAATCAGGCTTCTGGATGTACAAGTGAAGTGTTGCTTCACATGAATGGCCTGTTTGGGGCCCTGGACTGTGGTGAGGGAGAAGGTGCGATGGGTGGGGAGGGATGAGTGCACAAGGGAATCATGGAGAAAGCAGTCCCTGCAGAAGGCCAAGAGGGGAGGAGAAGGAAAAATGTATCTGGTGGTGGGATCCTGTAACAAGAGCCGGAAATTCTGGAGGATAATGTGTTGGATGCAGAGGCTGGTGGGGTGATAGGCGAGGATGAGGGGGTTTCTGTGTTTGATGCATCGGGGGGCAAAGGGGGCCAGGCCAGATGAGCAGGGAATGGAGGAGATGCGGTTGAGGGCTGAGTTGATAGTGGTGGATGGGAAGCCACGTTTGTGGAAGAAGGCAGACATTTCGGAAGATCTGGACTGGAAGACATCATCTTGGGAACAGATGTAGCGGAGACGGAGAAATTGAGAGAAGGGGATGGAATCCTTACAGGGGGCAGGATGTGAGGAAGTATAGTCCAGGTAGTTATGGGAGTTGGAGGGTTTGTAGTATATGTCGGTGGAAAACTTGTCTTCTGAGATGGAGACCGGGAGATGCAGGAAGGGGAGAGTGTTATCGGAGATGGACCAGGTGAGTTTGAGATTGGGGTGGAAGTTGGCCGCGAAGTGGATGAAGTTGACAAGCTCATCGCGGGTGCATGAGGCAGCCCCGATGAAGTTGTCGATTTACTGGAGGAAGAGTTTGGGGGGGGGGGGGTCTTGTCTATGTAGGCTTGCAGCAAGGATTGCTCCACAAAGCCCATAAACAGCCCATACCCCTGGCTTCTCTTTGATTTGGAGGAAGTGAGATGAGTTAAAATTGTTTAGAGTGAGGACTAGTTCTGCCAGGCGGAGGAAGGTGGTGGTAGATAGTGACTGGTCGGGTCTTTGGTTCAGGAAGAAGTGGCTTTTAGACCTTCTGTGTGGGTGATTGAGGCATAAAGGGATTGGACATCCATTGTGAAGATGAGGCAGTCTGTTTTGGGGAATCTGAAGTCATTGAGGAGATGGAGGATGTGTGACGTGTCACGGATATAGGTAGGGAGAGATTGGACCAGTGGAGAAAAGATAGAGTCAAGGTAAGATGAAACAAGTTCAGAGGGGGGTAGGAACAGGCAGAAACAATGGGTCTGCTTGTGTGGTTGGGTTTGTGTATTTTGTGTGGGGGACGAAGGAAAGTGAATGCATCCATGTGAGGTGCTGCCTCATGAAGGCAGCCAATATCATAAAGGACCACCATCACCCTGGCCCCACCTCTTCTCACTCTAACCTTCAGGCAGAAGGTACAGATGCCTAAAGACTAGCTCCTCTAGATTCAAGAACAGTTTCCTTCCAACAGCCATCAGGCTCTTGAACCTTCTGAAGCTCCCCTGCTCTACCACAAAGCGACTGTCTGCACTACTGCAAAGTCATTTATCCAGTGCCTGACTCTTGCCCTATCTAGCTACTTTCTTGGTACAGAGAGGAAACAAGTTGGAATAAATGGCAAATTGCCCAGGTAGAGTTAATGGAATTGTGTACCAGCTGAAATGGAAGGAGCATACATCACCAGCTTCATGTTGAAGATCCAGCCAGGCCACTGTGATGAGAATTTAATGGCTCTGGATGCAGTGCGAAGATGGATTAAGTGAGTTTAATGTGAGTCATATTTATTAAATGCCTCATGCAAAGACAAATATGTTGATATTAGAAAAACAGATTGGTATCTATACCAAATCTGCAAATTCAAAGAGACATCAACTCAGATTCAGAATCAGAATCAGGATTTATTGTCTTGAACAGGCCATGAAATTTGCTGTTTTGCAGCAGTATATCATAGAGCAAACATTCATATTATAACCATCTTACAACATTACTATAAAAAATAAAAATAATAGGGCCCGAAAAGTGAGGCAGAGTCTTTGGTTCGTTCAGGAATCTGATGGCAGTGGGGAAGAAGCTGTCCTTGTGCCACTGAATGCTCTGCTTGCCGATGGTAGCAGTGAAGAGGGCATGGCTTGGGTAATGGGGGTCTTTGAGACATGTAGACATCCTCGATGGAGTGGAGTCTGGTGCCTGTGATGTCGCAGGCCAAGTTAACAACCATCTGGAGTTGATTCTTGTCCTGAGAGTTGGCGCCTTCATACCAGACAGTGATGCAACTAGCTAGAATCCTCTCCACGGTACACCTGTAGAAGTTTACGAGAGTCTTTGGTGACATATTGAACCACCTCAGACACCTCACAAAGAAAAGCCACTGGCAAGACTTCTTTGTGATTGCATCAACGTGGAGGCTCCAGGACAGATCCATGGAGATGCTGACACCCAGGAATTTGAAGTTCTTCAAAGTGAATCAAGACTATCCTTAAAGCTCATACTTTATTTGTTGTTCCAACGATCCTGATAACTAACTCACCTGGAAGTTAATGTGAATACCCAGCAATCATTTTGGCATTCTTTTGGAATTGAAATGCACATATTTATGAGCTAATATGACAAGCAGAATTTTTAAATAATTCAGCGGTACTAATGTTCGAAATGTATCCTCCTTGCAGCAGTTTTCTGTGGCCAGGTTAACACAACTGCACAGGTAGCAGCCAGTATGGCCCAGTGGCCCAGCAGGTAGGATTGCTACCTCACGGACCCAGTAACCAGGGTTCAATCTTGACCTCCGGCGCAGTTGGTGTGCAGGAGACCCAGGCTCAGTCCTGATTTCAGAAGCCACCTACGTGGAACACAGAACAGCAGGGAGAACGTGCACTGTCCATACCGCGGTTAGCACGGCACTTTGGTCACAGGAGCTGTGAGGCACCAGTGCTAACTGCTGCATGGCTGGGCTGCAGTAACTGCAGTTCCTTGAGAGGCTGCAGTTGTGGAGTAAAAAGTAGGATTGAAGGAGTTGCAGTCACTGATGACAGATTGGCTGTATAACCTCCAAAATATCAGTGTCCAACAAGATGTAGATATTTGCAAGTTCATTGGTCTGATCCAGATTAATGGTCCCTGCATTCCTGATGATGCCATCCAATGATTGGTAATGCCATCCAATGACTGGTGATGCCATCCAATGACTTCTCACCTCAACCCCCCTGCACTTCCCTGCACTTCCCTGCACTATTCAGCATCGGTCTAGCCCTTCCCTACCTCGCACCCATAACCCATTATTTTTCCTCCATCCATGTTTCCATCTAAGGGTAATTGAAATCTAGGAATCTGGTATGGGGACACCAATATCGCTGGGGGTAAAGCCCTCTGAAAGGTAGTGGATGCAGCCCAGGGCATCACAGGCAAAATCCTCCCCACCATCGAGAACATCTACAGGGGACATGGGCGTTGGAGAGCAGCAGCAAATCATCAAGGATCCACACCATCCAGCACACACTCTGTTCTCGCTGCTGTCATCAGGTAGAGGTGCCACAAGACTCACACCACCAGGTTCAGGAACAGCTGCTACCCCTCCACCATCAGACTCCTCAATAACAAACTCAATCGGGGACTCAATTAAGGACTTTTACTATTGCACTTTATTGATTTTTAAAATTCTCTGTGTTGCAGTTGTTTACATTTTATTTGTTTACGTGTGTACGTAAAGTACAGTTTTTTTTCCACTACCAATAAGAGTCAATTCTGCCTCGCCCGCAGGATAAAGAATCTCAGGGAAGTAAGTAACTATCAGTTTTAGGTTAATTATGGAGAAGGATAGGGCTGGGGCTAAGATTAAGATTCTTGATTGGAATAAGGCAAATTTCAAGGAGATGCAAATAGATTTAGAAGGCGTGGATTGGGACAATTTATTTTCAGGGAAAGCCTGAAACAGGAACAGATAAATGGAGGATATTCAATGGGGAAATTTTGAGAGTAGAGTCGGTCTCTCCCTGTGGGAATTAAAGGAAAGGTTAGAAAATATAGGGAGCCTTAGTCTTCAAGGGATATTGGGAATTTGGTTTGGAGGAAGAGGGGTGTGTACAATAGGTAGAGACAGCAGGGGATAGATAAGTTGCTTGAGGAATATAAAGAGTGCAAAAAAAAATCAAGAAAGAAATTAGACAGGTTAAAAGGAGATATGAGGCTGCTCTGGCAAATCCAAAGGTTTTCTATAGGTACATTAAAAGGAAAATAAAAGAATAGTGAGGGATAAAATTGGGCCCCTTGATGATCAGAGGGGTAGGCGATGTGAGGAGTCAGAAGAGATGGGGGAAATTTTAAATGATTTTTTTTCTTCACTATTCACTATCGAGCCAGATGAAGTGGCTAAATCTAGTAGTGAGGTCAAAGATAATATACACATTAATGAGGAGGTAGAATTGGCTATTTTAAAGAGAATAAAGTTGGACCTAAAAAGATATTCCTAGGACCATGAGGGAGGTTAGTGTAGACATAGTGGGGGCTCTTACAGGAATATTTAAAATGTCACTGGCCTCGGGGAAGTTCTGGAGGACTGGAGCGTGGCTCATGTTCCACTGCTTAAAAGAAGCTCCAAAAGTAAACCTGGTCATTATACGCCAGTGCTGGGTAAATTAATGGAAAGTGTTCTTAGAGATGGTATACACAACTCTTTGGAAGGACAGGGATTGATTTGGAGTAGTCAACATGGTTTTATACATGGTAGATCATGTTTAACAAATCTTATAGTTTTTCAAGAAGGTTACTAAGAAGGTTGTTGAAGGGAAGGCTGTGGATATGGTTTATGTGGACTTTACAAAGGCCTTTAACAAGGTTCCGCATAAGAAGTTAGTGAGGAAGGTGGAAGCATTAGGTATTAATGACGAGATAGTGAAATAGATTCAACAATAGTTGGATGGGAGATGCCAGAGAGTAGTGGTGGAAAATTGTTTGTCAAATTTGGGGGGCAGTGATGAGTAGAGTGCCTCAGGGATCAGGACTGAGTCCATTGATGTTTCTCATGATCTGGATAATAGGGTGGTAAATTGGGTAAGTAATTATGCAGATGATACGAAGATTGGTGGTATTGTGGACAGTGAAGAAGATTATCAAAGCTTGCAGTGGGATATAGGCCAGTTAAAAGAGTGGGCTGAAAGATGGCAGATGGAGTTTAATACTGAGAAGTGTGAGGTGCTACATTTTGGTATGAATAGTCAGCACAGGTCATACACGTTAAATGATGGACAATTGAGGAGTGCAGTAGAACAAAGGGATTTAGGATGGTCATAGGCCCTTCCAGCCCACGAGCCGAAATGCACACAATACCAATTAACCTACAATCATCGAAGGTTCTGGGAACGTGGGAGGAAACCGGAGCACATCCCTGCAGGTCACGGGGAGAACACCCAAACATTATTTATTTTTTATATATACATCCTGCATATGCATCGATTGTATTTATGATGTATGTTTATTCAGGCTGTGCTTGTACAATCAGCTGATAATCAACTTGAACTTGAACCTAAAACTCCTTATAGATAGCAGCAGATTTGAACCCAGGTCGCTGGTGGTGCCCTGAATCGGCAAAATATTAACATATTAATAGTCCTGCATTGTATAACATTTACAATGTTTTAGACACGATTTTCATTTGGTACAGTTTTTCCTCATCAAAGTCAAGAATTTATTCTAATCCGCCCGAGTTTCCTTTGATCAATTTTGGTTGGCTGAGTCTGACGTGATTAACTTGTATCTCTGCCTTCCGTTTTCCAAAGAACAGCTCCAGACCAAGTTAAAAAAAAATAGCTGGAACGGTTTGAGTGGAGGAGTGTCTGCAGGAAAGCTTGACCTTCGAAATAATGAATTTTCAGAACCATGCTATCTTGCAATCATTGCTTCCAGCACCTGTCTTTCTTCCAAACGCAATGCCATCGCAGAATGCTGCGCTTCAGAGCATACTCTCCCCAGCACTGTACCGATTCCACCTTCTCCATCACGTTAACTGACCTGTCATTCAGGCAGGCCGCACGATTATCTTTGCAGCCAAACTTAACCTGGTTGAATTGAGAACACAGAGCCTCAAAGCAATTTAAAATAGTAGCAGCCCGTTGGATTTCCAGCACCCCTTTAATGCAGTGAAATGTTTCAACATGCGACAATTTAGAGATACAGCACGGCTCAAATACACCAATGCACCTACAAACCCCATTCATTTTCGGAGGGTGGGAGGAAATTGGAACACCTGGAGTAAACCCACACGGACACGGGGAGAACGTACAGGCTCCTTTCAGACGGTGGCAAATTTGAACCTGAGCTGTTGGTGCTGTAAGAGTGTGACGCTACCAGTGGTCTTCAAACTTTTTTGGGGTGCCAGGCCCGGGGAGGAAACAGTTGTCTCTCTTGATGGAATGATCGGACCGGAGATTCGGAGGGGCCCATACTGGAGTTCAATGGATCGGAGATGCAGAGACTGATAGAGATGAGATGACTGAGAGGTTCAAACAACAAGGATGAGAATGTTAATATACAACACGATGTTGAAACTCAGCAGGTCTTGCAGCATCCAGAAGAAGGAAAGGGTAACCAATGCTTTGGGCTCATTGCCCATTGTCAGATATAAGGAAGAAGAGGTAGGCACCTGAATAGAAAGGTGGGGGGGGGGAAGGGGAGAAGAGGAAAGGAGGGAAGGGGAGGGGGAGGAGCACAGGCTAACAGGTAAGAGGCCATTGGTGGATATAGGTAGGAGGATAGAAGCTGAGAAGTGATGGGGGAGGGGGAATGGATGAGGGTAGGTCCCACCTGTATTTAATGTGGAGATATTTTAATGTAGCTCAGTAGATGCAGGAGAACAGAATATGGTGAATTTGATCTGGCACCATGGGACTGTGTGGGAATACACTGATGGCCTATTCACCCAGGGATAGGGTCATGTCTGTCCTCTGGTTCACTGAAAGTCCTGTGCTGAGATAGTAATCCTGAATAGAAAAGCAGCAAACTCAATGTCTGCACTGGCTGACCCTTGTCATTGAACCCAAGTCTGGAAAATTCCAACCCAACAGTTCCATGGAAATATCTTTTGCAGAAGGACTGCAGTGTTCAGGATGGGGCTTTCCACCACCTCCTCAAGGGCAGCTCGGGGCGGTCAATAAAGGCTGGCTTTGCCAGTGACAACTAGATCCTACAAATAAATGGAGTGCAATAATAGAGCCTTTGCTATAGACCATCCTCTGGACAGTTCCCATGACAGTTTTGGAATGGGTACTGCTGGGAGGTGGAGTACAGCAAACCAGGTCCCTGGGACATCCTGGAGGGTGGGTGAAGTTGCAGGCACCCATTGAGTGAGGAGCCTGCGGAGGTGTGCGAGACACCGAGAACCTAGCCCGAACCCTCAAACTGACTTCAAGAGATAACTTGTTCAGAATATCTCCCTGCAGACGTAAAAGAGGTAGTTCACATTTATATCTTATGAGGGAACTCTGAGTCATTAGTCCCTTTTCCAGAGGTACATTGTCCCAGGAATTGACGGCCAATTAACCAGTTAAGGGTCCAGTGGGAAAGCGAATCAATTGCTGGAGTCAAATCACACTGGGGATTGATGGCCTTGACCCCTATTCACATCCCCTGTGCCAGCTCATGCTGGCATGCTGATTAATCCAGTGTGAAAAGGATAAGTTGCATCCGGTTGAAGGTAGCCTCTCCTATCCCAGAGGAATGACTTGTGGTCAGTGTGAAAGTAGGCAGTTTTCCGGTTAAAAGTGGCCCAGTGGAAACAGCTAAAACATCTTTAAGCGGGACACTGCATGGCCAATTAGCTGGGATGCCAGCAAAAAAAAGGGTTAAGATTGCAACACCAGTCCGGTTGGAATCCAGTGTCCACTCCCTTGGATAACGTGAACGGGCAGGAACAACGGCATTGATCATGGCGGTCAGAAATCAGCTTTAATCAGGGCTTGTTCCTGACTACATTACAGTTTCCAAACCATGGCAACTACATACTGGCATCTCCAATTTGTATGCTGACTATACAACATCTAGCAGCCTGAAAGCGCCTGGGATTATCTGATTTCAGAAGCTAAGCAGGCTTATGCCTGGTCAGAACTCGGAGGGGAGACTGCCTAGGAACACCAGATGCTGCAAGTTTCTGTGAGGGGCACTGGATAAAGTGGCAACCCTCTGTTTGCCTCACAGTAGACAAAAGTTAAAGAATTTCATGTATGTTACATTCTAACTGTAGTATTACATGACAATAATGGAACCTTTTCCTTTATTACATCCAGACAACTGCTCCAGATGCTGTACGTTATACCACTAACACTGCAGCATTGAAACAGGCCCTTCAGCCCATCAATTTCATACTAAACTATTGTTATTCCATCTGGTCCCATTGACCTGTGTCTGGACCATAGCCCTCCCTACCCCTCCCATTCAATCTTCTCTTAAATGTCAAAATTCAGCCAACATTCACCACTATCTCAGGCAACTCTTGTTCCACACTCTCACCAATCTCTACTTGAAGTAGTTTCCCCCTAATATTCCCCTTAAACATTTCACCCTTGACCCATGTCTTCTAGTTCTTAGTAAAAACACAATGCTGGAGAATCTCAGCTGGTCAAACAGTGTCCTTTATGTAACAAAGGTAAAGATACATAACCAACGTTTTGGGCTTGAGCCCCTCATCAAGGTATGAGCAAGATGTAGGCTGGCATCTGAACTGCCTGAATTTTTCCATACCTCGATAAGGGGCTCAAGCCCGAAACGTTGGTTATGTATCTTTATCTTCGCTACATAAAAGACACTGTTTGACCAGCTGAGTTTCTCCAGCATTTTGTGTTTTTATTTCTCCCATGGCGTCTGCAGACTTTCAAAGGGTCTGGATTGGATGCGCTCATACTCTGGGAGACTTGAAAATGGCTTCCCAAATAAGCTTCAACCATTGCAACCAGGACACGGCAGGGCAGAAGATTCCAGTGGACACATGGGCCAGCATCACACCTCTCCAGGCATGCAGCCATAGTCAACACTTGGGGAAAACCTACCTAAATGTTAACTTCTGAGGGAAGCTGACAAGGTACCCAGTGCAGCAAGAAAAAACGCTCAAACCAAAAAAAAACCCATATCTTCTTCAATTACAGAAGGATCTAGTTAATTATATGCATAATTAGGTGTCAGAGTTCCAAACAATTATGGCCTTCCTCAGTGTAATTGGTTGTGATGGAAGGTAATTGAATCAGGTTCCTCTGTGTAATTGTGTATGCAGCATCCATAGTTCAACCAAGACCCAAATGCCACTTCTGCAGAGGTCTAATGTGGTTTGTCAGTTAAATAAATGATCACAGTGAGTTTCTGGCATCAGAAAGCTGATCAATTTAAGACTGGGAGCTCACAAACAAAATTGCCATTACTTTTTTTGAGAAAGATTTACATAGTGGTTAGCGCAATGTTGTTACAGCGTCAGCAAATGGGACAAGGGTTCGAATCCCATGCTGTCTGTTGTAGGTTCTCCCCGTGTTTGCATGGGTTCTCCCCAGGACCTCCAGTTTCCTCCCACCATTCAAAACGCATCAGGGGTGTAGGTTAATGGGGTGTAAGTTGGGTGGCTTGGACTCGTAGGGCCAAAATGGCCGGTTACCATGCTGCATGTCTAAATTTAGAAAGAACTGGACACACAATGGCACACGTGCGTCGAATGACCCAAAGTACGATGTGGAATTGGGAAAGCATTAATAGAATCAGTTAAACAGGAATGTCTGCAGACACTGTGATTGTGGTACAATATACAAAAGGGCTAGAGAAACTGAGCAGGTCATGCAGCGTCTAGTGCAGTGGTTCTCAACCTTTCTTTTTCCACTTACATCCCACTTTAAGTAATCCCTATGCCATCGGTGCTCTGTGATTAGTAAGGGATTGCTTAAGGTGGTGTGTGAGTGGGAAGGGAAGGTTGAGAATCACTGCTCTAGACCCAATTGTTATTGAAATATTTTACTTGAGAAAAATTGTCATTGGCCCATTTCCTTTGGAGTTATGAAACTGGGCACATAACAAGTCAACGAGGTCCGATTAAACCAGTGGGTTTCAAACTTTTTCTTTCCACCCACATAAAAACATTACTGAAAAAAATGGGTGGAGCAACAGCAGTTCACCCAGTGATGGACGGGGAGGCTGAAGACATTGTTGAGTTGTTTAAAGAGCTTTAGCAGAAGTGGAATTTAGCATTGAAAAGCTATTTTAAAAATGCAACAGCAGATAAGAAGGTCAGTTTTCTACTTCTCTGGACAGGGGAGCGAGGCCTTGACTTATTTAATAGCCGGGAGCTTACAGAGGGTCCAAGATACTGATGAGACTGTTGATAATTTCCACACTAGACTAAAAATTGTTGCTGAAAAATGCAGATTTAAGGATATAGAGGAAAAGATTAGTTGATCAACTAATATGGGGCAGTGTCCATCCTGAAGTGCAAAAGTCTCATAGGGAAGGGGAGCTTGAACCCGGTCGAAGCTATAGACACAGCCAGAGCCTTCGAAGCCACAAGGATGCAAATGAAATCCCTATTAATGCAGACCCACCCACAGGAAAGAGAAGGAAGGGTTGATGCTATAAAGAACAAAACCAGAAAAGTGCAAACCTCAAGACCTCCAGGAAATACGCCAGACAACACCCCTCGATGACCAAAACAAAAGCCCCACGTACGGTTCTGGGTGAAGATGTGCAAGTCGGATATGAAAAAAACAGTAGTAACCAGGGAAAAGAAAAGACAAGAAGATCCACCACATAAAAGGAAACAACAATGAGGACTCCAACACCCAGATACTGGGCATAGAATCCATACACCTTCACAAGATGTCGGGTGAGGTGAAAGAAGGAAGCGAGTTGCACACAAGGATCCAAATACAGAGGACAATCCAGAACAAGCCTCCGATATTTAACCTAAAGGTGAAGCTGGATACTGGATCACAAAGCAACATCCTTCCATTCAGACTCTACCACCAGATGCTCCCAGAGAACATAATAAAAGGGTTTAAAAAAAAACGGTACATTGGAAACAGCAAATGTCACATTAATGGCCTATGGTTGACCCATGATCAAGCAGCGAGGGAAAGCAAAGATCATAATGAAAAGAACATCCTCTGTACATTCTACGTGGTAAACGCAGACGGACCAGCAATTCTATGTGTGGATAGCTGCCAGGAGTTGCATTTGATCTCTTTCAATTAGGGGATTCCGATGAAGAAAATATCCAAAAGGATCAACAGAAACACACAAAAAAAAGAGGAAATGATTACCACAGAAGTACCTGCCAGGCCATGGCACACAGTGGGAGCAGACTTGTTCACCAAGGATCAAGAGTGGTATTTAATAGTAGTCTGTAACTACTCTAACTTTCCATTCATCAAAAGGGTGAAAGACCTGAGAGTGTCAACTATCACCTCAAAAATTAGCACACTCCTTGCTGAACAAGGAATACCCGAGCAAGTAATATGTGATAATGGAACACAGTTCACATCACAAGAATTCAGAAAGCTGGCTGCAGAGTATGGATTTGTTATCACTTCATCATCTCCATACTACCCCAAATGTCATGGGTTCATTGAAAGATGAGTGCAAACTGTGAAACGCACACTAGTTAAGTATCGTGAAACAAAAGAAGACCCAGACCCAGCTCTTCTATCATTACCAGGGGTGACATGAAGTCCCCGGCAGAACTTCTAAATGGCAGGAGATATAAAACAACTTTGCCAAGCAAAATACACCCTCCAGAAGACCAGGAAGAAACCAGAAGACTGGCTGACATGCGAGAAGAAGGACGCCAGTATTATAACAAACATGGTCAAACATTGCCAGAACTCTTCAGAGGGCAGCATGTGCATCTTCAAGAGCCGATGTTGAAAACATGGACCCCAGCAAAGGTCATCAGGGAAGCTGAGACACCAAGATCATACATTGTCGAGACAGACTCTGGCAATCAGCTGAGGAGGCACAGAATTCACATCTGGCTGACATAAGATGTGATGAAGCAGAAAGCTTTAATACCAGCAAGGCCTGCAACAGCAATATCAAGTGAGGTATCAAGTGAAGAGACCACAGCCACTAATACCGAAATATCAACACAGCAATTGTCAGGTGAAGCACAATAAGCGACATCACCCCCACATGTACCAGCAACACAGAGCCCAACGGTCACAGCTAAATCCACAAGATGGCGAAGGAACATACGGCTGCCAGTGGAATATCGATAAGGACTATATAAAAATAGTTGTGTAAATAAACTAGTGTACAAGTTCAGTTACTTAAATTGCACTGGAAAGAAATGATAAAGAACATTAAATTATCTTGAGAAGGAGGAATGTTATATAGTCAGGATAATGAGAACTATTTTGTAACCATGTAAGAATACACCATTTTCTCTGTAGTGACCGTAGTGCGCCACTGTAGGGCGTATGTATATGTATATGTAAGAGTGTGTGTACAGTATCCTGAGATGGTGGAAGACATCAGTAAGTACACTCTCTTCTGTTATTTGAATCTTGCATCTCTAAGTTATTTAAGAAACCTCCCAAATCACACAGAGACATTACAGGAATCTGGAGGGAAGGAGATAGAGGGATAGGAAAAGGGAGAGACAAGGGGGTGGGGCCAAAGAGAAATTGGAGAAGTTGATGTTAATTCCGTCTGGTTGGAAAATGCACAGACAGAATGTACTGTAAAGTGTTGTTCCTCCATTTTGCGGGTGGCCTCACTTTGGCAGTACATGAAGCAATGGACAGACAGGGGTGGCAATGGTGTTTTCTCTGGAGCGTCAGAGACCGGATAGTAGTTTGTAAAAATGATGAGAGGCACTGATAGGATGGACAGCCCAGGTCTTTCTTTCAGGGTAAAAATGTCAGATGCTGAAGGACAAGCATCTTCAGGTGGGGTGGTGGGGGGGGGGGGGTGGGGGGAGAGATTAAAAGGGATGTGAGGGGTGGGTTTATTACACAGAAAGTGGTGTTTCCCTAGAGCAGGCTGCCAGGGGTGGCGATGGAAGCAGATATGACAGTAGTGTTTAAGAGAGGCTTCTCGAAAGTCACGTGAATATGCAGGGAATAGAGAGACATGGATCATGTGCAGGCAGAAGGGAACATAGAACATTGTAACACAGTACAGGCCCCTCGGCCCACGATGTTGTGCTGACCTATATCAACCTACTCAAGAATCAAAATCCTCCCTCCCTCATACCCAGAACCTTCTATGTGCCTGGCTAAGAGTCTTTTAAATGTCCCTATTGTACCAGCCTCCACCACCACCACCCCTGGCAATGCATTCCAGGCACCCACTACTCTGTGCAAAAATACTTACCCTCATCTTGTCCAGGCACCCACTACCCTGTGCAAAAATACTTCCCCTCATCTTGTCCTGGCTGACCACCCTATCTTCTTTAGGTTGGCTTCGCGGATGAAGATTAATGGAGGAGTAATGTCCACGTCAGCTGCAGGCTCGTTTGTGGCTGGCAAGTCCGATGCGGGACAGGCAGATACCGTTGCAGCGGTTGCAAGGGAAAATTGGTTGGTTGGGGTTGGGTGTTGGGTTTTTGCTCCTTTGTCTTTTTTCAGTGAGGTGGGCTCTGCGGTCTTCTTCAAAGGAGGTTGCTGCCCACCGAACTGTGAGGCGCCAAGACGCACGGTTTGAGGCGATATCAGCCCACTGGTGGTGGTCAAATGTGGCAGGCACCAAGAGATTTCTTTAGGCAGTCCTTGTACCTCTTCTTTGGTGCACCTCTGTCTTGGTGGCCAGTGGAGAGCTCGCCATATAACATGATCTTGGGAAGGCGATGGTCCTCCATTCTGGAGACGAGACCCACCCAGCGCAGCTGGATCTTCAGCAGCGTGGACTCGATGCTGTCGACCTCTGCCATCTCGAGTACTTCGACGTTAGGGATGAAAGTGCTCCAATGAATGTTGAGGATGGAGCGGAGACAACGCTGGTGGAAGCGTTCTAGGAGCCGTAGGTGCTGCCGGTAGAGGACCCATGATTCGGACCCGAACAGGAGTGTGGGTATGACAACGGCTCTGTATACGCTAATCTTTGTGAGGTTTTTCAGTTGGTTGTTTTTCCAGACTCTTTTGTGTAGTCTTCCAAAGGTGCTATTTGCCTTGGAGAGTCTGTTGTCTATCTCGTTGTCGATCCTTGCATCTGATGAAATGGTGCAGCCGAGATAGGTAAACTGGTTGACCGTTTTGAGTTTTGTGTGCCCGATGGAGATGTGGGGGGGCTGGTAGTCATGGTGGGGAGCTGGCTGATGGAGGACCTCAGTTTTCTTCAGGCTGACTTCCAGGCCAAACATTTTAGCAGTTTCCGCAAAACAGGACGTCAAGCCTCTCATAAACTAGTATACTTGGTTTAATTTGGCCATTGTGTTCATAAGAAATAGGAGCAGGAGCTGGCCATCTGGCCCATCGTGCCTATTTCACCATTCAATGTGATCATGATGAATCTGATAACAAGCTCATCTCTACCTGCTTTTTCCCCATATCCCTTAATTCCCTTATAGAAATATATCCAAACTTGTCTTGAATATATTTACTGATGTGGACGCCACTGCTTCAATGGGCAGTGAATTCCACAGATTTAGCACCCTCCTGGAAAAGTAGTTCCCCCTCATCTCTGTCCTCAACTACTTCCATGAATCTTGAGCGCATCCCCTAATTCTGACCTCACCCACCAATGGAATCAACTTACCTAGCTTAATTTTATCTGTGCTTTGCATAATTTTATGTTTCTGTAAGATCTCTGCTCATTATTCTAAATTCCAACAAGTACAGTCCCTGATGACTCTATATCTCCTCATAGGCCAACCCCTTCATCCCTGGAAACAACCTGATGAACCTCCTCTGCACCGTCTCCAAAGCCAGTACATCCTTCCTCAAGTAAGGAGACCAGAACTCCACACAGTACTCCAGATGCGGCCTCACCAGGACCTTGTACAGTTGCAGCATAACCTCCCTGCCCCAAAATTCAATCCCTCTAGCATTGAAGGCTAATGTTCCATTAGCCTGCAGAACCTGCAAACCAATCTTTTGTGATTCATGCGCAAGCACTTCCAAGTCCTTCTTTCCTCTTAAATAATACTCTGATCTTCCATTCTTCCTTTCAAAGTGGAAAACCTCACATTTATCAACACTGATTCTATCTGCCAGACTCTTGCCCACTCACTTAGCCTATCTGTAGCTCTTTCTTTTCAAAATATTTTATTGAGATTAACATATAAATCCTACATAGAAAATCTTCTAATAAAACAAATACCAGATAATTTCATATACATATCACACATTAAATATAAATGTAAATCAAAAATCTATCCATTATTGTTTATTGAACAATATTTCTTTAAAAATAATTCTGAATAGAAATTAAGTAAAACTATATTACACAATCCCTTGATCTAAACAAAGAGTAAATTCTGTCTGATTTAATTATATGACAACCATATTTAAACCCATATTTAACAAAAAAACCCTAAAACTAAATCTAATTGACCCCCTCCCTCCAATCAAGGTTAACTTGTAGGAAAGGATATAAGGAATTGGATCAAATAGCGACCTTCAGACATGAGACAGAGAATTGCCAGACCATCCAAATCTTCCAATCATGACCGTATTCTATGAATGGGCCCCACGTCTTCTCAAATTGAAACTTTCTATCTTTAAAGTTGTATCTAATTTTCTTCAAACTTAAAACAGGATGTTACATCATGTTAACCACTGTGTTTAGGTGGGTGAAGATTCATCTTTCCATTTCATTAAAATTGCTCGTCAGACTTTCAGAGTGGTAAAGGCTAAAACTTTCTTCTGGGATGAAGGCAGAGGTATATCTGATTTGCGAGAAAAAAACAAACAAAGCAATTAAAAGGCTTGGTTCTATTTTAATCTTAAAAATTATTGATAAAGTTTGGTAAATGTTTTCCCCAAATGGTCCTAAATTAGGGCACTTCCAAAACATATGCATCAGTGAAGCTTCAAAAATTTTACAGTCCTCACATAGTGGAAAAACATTAGCATAAAAACCTATGTACAGCTCTTCAAAGACTCTCTGTACCCTCTGCACACTCTTCCACTCAATTTAGTATAATCAGCAAACTTAGATATTCTACACCAGGGGTGGCCAACCTTTTCATTTTTAATCTTTAATTTAGACATTAGCATGGTTACAGGCCATTTCAGGCCACATGTACGTACCAGGAGTGTAGGTTAATTGGGCGCCATGGACATGAAGGCCAAAATGGCCTGTTATTGTATTGTATGTCTTAATTAAAAATTAAAAGGTTGGCCACCCCTGCTCTACACTCCCTCCCCTCTTCCAGATAGTTTATGTTGCAGGCCCAGTTCGACGCAGACATTGTGGGTTGAAGGGCCTGTTACTGTGTTGTACTATTGCATATTCTAAAATTTTATGGAGGTGCGTTGGGAAAGGAGGTACAGGCACACTCTTCACTGCGAGGTGACACAGGTTGATAAGGTCATCTGAAAATGCAAGGTCGAGGGTTAATTTCTCAAGAGATTATTTTGAAAAGTTGACCATCTATTTTCAGCTTTTACTGAAACCTTACTGGGACCATTTGTGAAGTCCCATGCACGCATCTCGTCACATGATGAAGAATCTACAGATGTATTGGAGAAAGTTCCAGCTGAACACCTTAAGAGCCATTTCGAGTTGAGTCCTGCCCCAAGAAAGGACTCGAAAATGTAATTAGGTACATGGGCTGTGTTTAAAGCCCAATGTCTTCAATGCCAAATAGTCATCAAGAAAGAAAACAGGGAAACAGAAAATTCTTTAGGTCAAAGAGAAAGAAAATGTCAAACAGTCAACTCTTTGAGGGAGATATCGGCAGTGAGCTGTGGTGATGGAATAAGCCAAGGAAAGGATTGAGAAGAGTACAAACCTGGTCTGGCAAGAGTAGATCAAATGGTCCCTTTTTCGAGCTGTTTGGTCAATGAAATCCCAGCATGTTTGTGTTATACCGTAAAGGAGGTTAGCACAACACCTTTACAGCCACAGCGATCGGGAGTGGGGTTCGAATCCTACGCTGTCTGTAAGGAGTTTGTACGTTCTTCTCGTGTCAGTGTGGGTTTTCCCCAGGGACGCCGGTTTCCTCCTACCATTGAAAAGTACGGGCGATGTAGGTTAATTGGTGTAAATTGGGCTCACGGGCGGAAATGGCCTGTTACTGTGCTGTTTGTCTAAAAAAAAGTACTTTGAACTCTCACACTGAGATATTTACTGAATTACTGACAACATGAAAAATAAAGAGATGTGGGTGAGAGTTTGGGAAGGATTATTGTGGGGAAGGTCAGTACAACATTGTTGGCTGAAGGCCTTACACAAGTTGCAATGTTCTACATTCTAGCATTGAGACATGTCACTGTATTCTGCCATGAAATATTGAACTCTGCTTATTTGTCATACTATGTCCGGTTGGTTTCTTCCGAGAATTGTCGAACAGGTTAAATCTGTCATTAATACTGCCAGATAAAATGGAGAAGCGAGAGCACAAATTACGGAACAGAGATTCGCAATGAACAAAAAAATCAATCTACACATAACAAGGGCAGCAGTTTTTTGACTTGCTCAGGAGCCCGATAGCTGCGGGGAAGAAACTGACTTGAAGTCTGTTGATGCGTGATTTCACACTCCTGAGCTTTCTCCCCGATGGGAGGAGGGAGTAGAGAGAGTGTGTCCGAGGCACATTGGCTGTGGCAAGGACATCATCGGGGCCCATGGAGGGGCAGGGACCGTTTTGGATGGTTTAGACTGGACTTGGAGTGTATGAAGGGGTGAGTCAGTGCACGCAGCTTATGAATGCCAGAGGTTTGGAATGTTAAACTGAAACATCTGGCTTGCTGTCAGTTTGGAGAGACAATAATGAAAAGCTTCTCCTCTGTGTATTGTGTGTCTGTGTGTGTACCGTGATCCGGAGAAACGATTTTCTGCAGGTTGTATGTGTGATGTCAGATGATGATAAAATGGCAGGCTGTTTCTTCTGCCAGAGTTGCTTGTCCTCTCTGAACCACCATGGTTCCATCTCTCTCATTTGGCACAAACTTAAAATAATGGAGACCTCACAGAAGATTATAAATTTATACACAGGGTCGACAAAAGAGTCTTTTATCCCAGGGTAAAAAAAATGTCACGCCTGAGGACATGTGTTTCAGGTGAGAGGGAGAATATTGACAGGAGATGAGCAGGGCAATCTTTTTCACACATGAAAGAGGCTGCTAGGGGCCGTGCTGGAAGTGGATACAAAGGTAGTGTTTAATAGGCTTTGAGATAGACACGAGTGCGGAGGGATATTCATTAGGTGGAGACAGAAGATATTGGATTCAAGATGACATCAAGTTCAGTGCAGACATCATGGGCCAAAAGGTCTGTTCTATGTTCTCACACTCCCCAATGTTGTTCATTCTCCAATCCCTGAACTTTATTCCGCTACTTCCCCCCCACTTCAACATCCCTTGAATCTTACAGACTCCAGCTTTTGAAATCTCCATAGCAGGCCATCTCCTTGCTTCAGACTCAAATCTTCCTGTTGTTGACAAGGTGCCAGTTTTGTTCCTGCTTCTCCTGAAGGAGACTGGGACATCTTTGCTCAGGAAGGGAGCCATTCCTTTTCACCTCAGTGTCTGACAAGCAGCTTTCAGGTGCTTGGACGCAGATAATGCGTTGGCATATGCGGCTGGGGGAGTGCAGCTAGGACGTTCAGGTGGCCTCGGAGAAGACACCTTTCAGTCCTTCCGGCTGAAGGAGAGCCACGTCTGAGTGAACACCGGCTCCTGTGGACTGTGGCCGTGGTCTCACTGCTGCTTTCAGGTGCAACAGGGGTTCTCCAAGCCAGAGAATATACCTACAGGAGGAGGGTTAGGTATGTGCTCCTCCTGGCCGGGTTCTCCACTTTCAGGTGGCCTCCCGACAGTTGCATTGGAGTAGAATAGGCGGCTTTACAGTCGGGTACTCTGACCACCTGAAAGCGGCTACACATAAACCATATTTTGAACTCTTTTTCTTCCCAAACTTCCAAAAACCTGTGAAGAATGTTTCTTTGCTACTGCCATTAGGCTCTTGATTCTTCCCTCATTACACTGATCAGGGATGGGCTCCAACACCACAAAATGGACTGTCCACACTAGGGCAAAGTCACTTTATTTTCTTGCTTAATGGAAACTGTGAATATTCATTATGTATCTTTCTTTTGTATTTATTGTTTCTTTTTATTTCAATTACGTAGGTCATTGTAGTTATTTTTTATTTACAAAGTAACTATTTGGTTGCAGCACGTAAGAATTTTGGTACACATTTTTAAGATTTCAGATTTATTGTCAGAGTACATAGATGACATCACATACAACCCTGAGATTCTTTTTCCTGCGGACCAGGCAGAATTACCACTTACTGGTAGTACAAAACCAAACCGTACACAATATACACATGGAAACAAATAAATGTACAAATCTTTCTGTACAATAGAGAGAGGAAAAAAAAAAATCAGAGAAAAGTCAGACTCCTTAAACAAGTCCCTGATTGAGTTTGTCATTGAGGAGTCTGATGGAGGAGGGGGAGCAGCTGTTCCTTAACCTAGGAGTGCGAGTCTTGTGGCCACTAAACCTTTTTCCTGATGGAAGCAGTGAGAAAAGAGCACGAGCTGGGTGGTGTGGATCCTTGATGATTGCTGCTGCTCTCCGACGGCGGCATTCCCTGTAGATGTTCTCAATGGTGGGGAGGGTTTTGCCTGTGATGTCCTGGGCTATGCCCACTACCTTTTGCAGGGCTTTACTGGCCACCGTGACAGAGGTGCACCAAAGAAGAGGTACAAGGACTGTCTAAAGAAATCTCTTGGTGCCTGCCACATTGACCACCGCCAGTGGGCTGATAGCGCCTCCAACCGTGCATCTTGGCACCTCACAGTTCGGCGGGCAGCAACCTCCTTTGAAGAAGACCGCAGAGCCCACCTCACTGACAAAAGGCAAAGGAGGAAAAACCCAACACCCAACCCCAACCAACCAATTTTCCCCTGCAACCGCTGCAACCGTGTCTGCCTGTCCCTCATCGGACTTGTCAGCCACAAACGAGCCTGCAGCTGACGTGGACATCACCCCTCCATAAATCTTCGTCCGCGAAGCCAAGCCAAAGAAGAAAAAAAATAATCAGGGGAATTGGTGCAGCTTGTCAGCACACTTTCCAACACACATCTGTAGAAATTTGCCAGGGTTTCTGGTGTCAAACCAAACTTCTCCAAATTCCTGATGAAGTAGAGGCACTGACATGCTGTCTTTACGATGCCATTGTTGTGTTGGGCCCAGGAAAGATCCTCTGAGATAGTGATTCCCAAGAACTTAAATTTAGTCACTCTCCACCTCTGATACCCCACTGATCACTGGATTGTATATCCACTGATCCCTTCCTTTTTTTAATAATTTTTATTTTTCACACTATGAACCATATCAACCAAAATATGTACAAATGTTTCTCATTAAATTTACACAGTGGTCTTTTCTCCTTTTCTTCCCGCCTTTCTATCCCTCCCTTCTACCCATCCCCCTCCAAAACATATAGAATACAATAAGACCATAAAACAATATCTTCACACAAAGGAAAATAAAGAAGAAAAATGTGTCATCTATTTATTACACACTGAATCTAGTCATTTTGTCTTCTTATTTTCATTCTCATTTTAGGGGGTGGAGGTCCTATGCAAGCTCTCGCTGATATGTTCCATGTATGGTTCCCAAATTTTTTCAAACATTGTGACTTTATTTTTTAAATTATATGTAATTTTTTCCAATGGAATACATTTATTCATTTCCATGTACCATTGCTGTTTTCTCAGGCAATATACATTTTTTTGCTATCACTAAGGCTATCATAATGAATTTTTTTTTGCACTTTATCCAATTTGATGCCTATGAAGGACCCCAACAATGAAGACGCTGTTTACATCCGGTACCGCACGGATGGCAGTCTCTTCAATGTGAGGCGCCTGCAAGCTCACACCAAGACACAAGAGAAACTTGTCCGTGAACTACTCTTTGCAGACGATGCCGCTTTAGTTGCCCATTCAGAGCCAGCTCTTCAGCGCTTGACGTCCTGCTTTGCGGAAACTGCCAAAGTGTTTGGCCTGGAAGTCAGCCTGAAGAAAACTGAGGTCCTCCATCAGCCAGCTCCCCACCATGACTACCATCCCCCACATCTCCATCGGGCACACAAAACTCAAAACGGTCAACCAGTTTACCTATCTCGGCTGCACCATTTCATCAGATGCAAGGATCGACAATGAGATAGACAACAGACTCGCCAAGGCAAATAGCGCCTTTGGAAGACTACACAAAAGAGTCTGGAAAAACAACCAACTGAAAAACCTCACAAAGATTAGCGTATACAGAGCCGTTGTCATATCCACACTCCTGTTCGGCTCCGAATCATGGGTCCTCTACCGGCATCACCTACGGCTCCTAGAACGCATCCACCAGCATTGTCTCTACTCCATCCTCAACATCCATTGGAGCGCTTTCATCCCTAACGTCGAAGTACTCGAGATGGCAGAGGTCGACAGCATTGAGTCCACGCTGCTGAAGATCCAGCTGCGCTGGGTGGGTCACGTCTCCAGAATGGAGGACCATCGCCTTCCCAAGATCGTGTTATATGGCGAGCTCTCCACTGGCCACTGTGACAGAGGTGCACCAAAGAAAAGGTACAAGGACTGCCTAAAGAAATCTCTTGGTGCCTGCCACATTGACCACCGCCAGTGGGCTGATACCACCTCAAACCGTGCATCTTGGCGCCTCACAGTTTGGCGGGCAGCAACCTCCTTTGAAGAAGACCGCAGAGCCCACCTCACTGACAAAAGGGAAAGGAGGAAAAACTCAAAACCCAACCCCAACCAACAAATTTTCCCCTGCAGCCGCTGCAACCGTGTCTGCCTGTCCCGCATCGGACTTGTCAGCCACAAACGAGCCTGCAGCTGACGTGGACTTTTACCCCCTCCATAAATCTTCGTCCGCGAAGCCAAGCCAAAGAAGAAGAAATGTTACTTAAAAGAAATATCTCTGGTTTTTTTGTTATGTTATTTTTTGTAATTTTATTTATTATCTAATTTAATTCTTCCCAAAACGTATTCACTTTCGTACATGCCCAAGTTGCATGTAATGTTGTTCCCATTTCCTTCTTACAGCGAAAACATCTATCCAATGATGTTGAATTCCATTCTTTTAATTTTTGAGGAGTGATATATACTCTGTGTAACCAATTATACTGGATCATGTGTAACCTTGTGTTTATTGTATTCTTCATAGTTCCAGAACATAACTTTTCCCATACTTCCCATATTTTTTATCTTTATGTTTAGATCCTTTTCTCACTTCTGTTTATAGTTTATTTCATTTTCCTTATCTTGCAGCTTATTGTACATGTTAGTTATAAATCTTTTAATTATCATTGTGTCTGTAATCACTTATTCAAAGTTACTTCCTTCAGGTAATCTCAGTCTGTTTCCAAATTTATCCTTTAAACAAGTTTCAATTGATGATATGCAAACTTCATATTTGTACTTCAACTGTTCAAATGTTAATAAATTATTTCCCAATTTTCTATTCTTTTGATTCCTTTTCTCTCCCATTCTCTAAAGGAAAGGTTGTCTATTGTAAATGGGATTAGCTGATTTTGTTTCATTAATAATTTTGGTATTTGATAATCTGTTTTTTTCCTTTCTAAGTGGATCTTCTTCCATGGATTAAGTAAATGATGCAGTACTGGTGAGTTTTTATATTGTACCAGCTTTTCATCCCACTTATAAAGTATATGTTCCAGTATCTTCTCCCCTTTTTTTTATCTAGTTCTATCTTAGTCCAGTCTGGTTTTTCCCTTGTCTGGTAAAAATCTGATAAATACCTTAATTGTGCAGCTCTATAATAATTTCTAAAATTTGGTAACTGCAAACTACCTTGATTATACCTCTCTGCTAATTTATCTAACCCTACCCTTGGTTTCCTCCCTTTCCATAAGAATTTCCTCATTATTCTCTTTAGTTCCTTAAAGAATTTTTCTCTTAAAGGAATTGGTAATGTTTGAAATAAGTATTGTATCCTTGGGAACACATTCATTTTAATGCAGTTTACCCTCCCTATCAATGTTAGCGGTAATTATTTCCAATGTTCTAAGTCTTCCTGCAATTTCTTTATTAGTGGCTGATAATTTAGTTTGTACAGGTCACTTAAGTTATTATCTGACCTGATACCTAGGTATCTGATTGGTTGTGTTTGCCATTTAAATGGTGATTCTTTTTAAAATTCTGTATAGTCTGCGTTACTCATTGGCATCACCACTTTTATTTGCGTTGATCTTGTACCCAGATATTTCTCCATATTCCTTCAATTTCTTATGTAATTCTTTTACTGATACCTCTGGTTCTGTTAGGTATACCTCTTATTTTATTTTCTATTCTTATCAGTTCTGCCAAAGATTCTATTGCTAAGGCGAACAATGCGGGGGATAGTGGACATCCCTGTCTAGTTGACCTACTTAATTTAAAGTGACTCGATACATATTCATTTACTGTTACCTTCGACAACGGTCCATTATACAATGCTTTAATCCAATTTATTTATATATTTTTCTGGTAAATTGAACTTCTGTAATACTTTAAATAAGTAGTTCCACTCTACTCTGTCAAAGGCTTTTTCTGCATCTGGAGCAACAGCCACTGTTCGTTTCTTATTTCCTTGAACTGCGTGGATTAGATGAATAAGTTTACAGACATTGTCCGCTGTTTGTCTTTTCTTAATAAACCCAGCTTGATCTTGTTTTACTATTTTAGGTACACAATTGGCCAATCTGTTTGCTAATAATTTCACTATTATCTTATAGTCTGAGTTAAGAAGAGATATTGGTCTATATGATGCTGGTGTTAATGGAGCCTTCCCCGTCTTTGGTATTACTATAATTAGTGCTATCTTACATGAATCTGGCAAGTTTTGTGTTTCTTCTATCTAGTTCATTACTTCCAGGAGAGGAGGAATTAATAATTATTTAAATGTTTTATAAAATTCTATTGGAAATCCATCCTCTCCTGGTGTTTTATTAATCAGCAGCTTTTTAATATATCCTGTATTTCCTCTATTTCAAATGGTTTTATTAGTTTGTTTTGTTCCTCTTCTTGCAATTTCGGCAATTCAATTTTAGCTAAAAATTCCTCTATTTTATCAACTTTACCCTCGTTCTCAGTTTGATACAATTGTTCATAAAATTCCTTAAAATTTTCATTAATCTCTGTTGGGTTATATGTAATTTGTTTGTCCTTTTTCCTTGATGCCAATACAGTTCTTTTAGCTTGTTCTGTTTTAAGTTGCCAGGCTAATATTTTATGTGTTTTTTCTCCCATTCATAATACTTTTGCTTTGTTTTCATTATGTTCTTCTCCACCTTATACGTTTGCAATGTTTCCTATTTAATTATTTTTTCCGCCAATTCTCTCCTTTTTGTTATTTCATCCCTTTTTGCTAATTCCTTTTCTGTACTATCTCCCTTTCCAACTGCTCTATTTCCCGATTGTAATCTTTTTTCATCTTAGTCACATAACTTATTATCTGCCCTCTAATGAAGGCATTCATTGCGTCCCATAATATAAATTTGTCTTTCACTGATCCTGTGTTTATTTCAAAATATGTTTTAATTTGGCATTCAATAAACTCCCTAAATTCCTGTCTTTTAAGTAGCATGGAGTTTAACCTCCATCTATATGTTCTTGGTGGGATGTCCACCAGTTCTATGGCTAATAACAGGGGTGAATGATCTGATAGTAGTATAGCTTTATACTCAGTTTTCCTAATTCTCCCTTGAATATGGGCATATCCCTTATTCGAGTAAGTTTTGTGCCTACTCGAATAATATGAAAATTCCTTCTCTCTTGGGTATTGCCTCCTCCATATATCCATAAGTTTCACTTCCTGCATTGATTTAACTAAACATTTACCTACTTTATTCTTTTTACTTGTCTATTGTCCAGTTTTATCCAACATTGGGTCCAAATTAAGGTTAAAGTCCCCTCCTATCAATATATTTCCTTGTGTCTCTTTAATCTTCAAAAAAATATCCTGCATAAACTTTTGATCCTCCTCGTTAGGGGCATATATATTGAGCAAATTCCAAAATTCTGAGTATATCTGATGCGTTATCATTGCATACCTCCCTGCTGGATCTATTATTTCCTCCTCTATTTTGATTGGTACACTTTTGTTAACTAGTATGGCTATACCTCCTGCTTTTTATAGGATGCCGCTGTTACATGTCCTACCCAGTCTCTCTTTAGTTTGCTATGTTCCACTTCAGTTAGATGGGTTTCCTGCACAAATACTATATCTATTTTTTCCTTCTTCAATAAATTTAGTAGCCTCTTCCTTTTAATTTGGTTATGTATTCCATTAATGTTTATATTCATATAGTTCAACATGGCCATCTTATACCTTGCTTACACCTCTTTTCCACCTCTTTGGCACCTCCATCCCCCTTTTCCCCATTTTCATCTCTTAATTTTCTCTTATTACACTTAATGTATGACAACACAATTAAGACATAAAGTAACCCCGCATTTCCCACATCCACTAATACCTTAAACCCCAAAAGTTCCCCCCTCTCTGAGTTGCCCCATATCCCTTGCTGGGCAATCACAACTCCCCTTTTCATTTGGATTGTGATCTTGTTAGCAGCGCCAACTGATTTTGCAGTGACAGTTATTCCCCCTCTACCCAGCCCTCTCCAGAAAACACTGGTGAGTTGCGACTCCACAGGGCAGGCACTGACTTTGAGGGTCAGGCATCCTAGCCACCATAGCGCCCTGTTCCTTCTTGCAGGAAAGGCCTTTTTTCTTCTCCGGTGACTTTTCTACTTTTTTTCCAGTTGTTTTTACTTTCTCCTTCTTGGAAGCCATCTTCTTTCTCTTCTCTGAATCTTTATCTTCTATTTCTTATATTTTATTTTTGTTATGCTTTGCATTTTCCTAATTTTCCCGACCTGCCACTACTCCATCACGTGACTCCTCCTTGGCTTTCCCTTCCTGAAGTCAACAATCAGCTCCTTGTTTTTGGTGACATTGAGTGCGAGGTTGTTGTTGGTGCACCATTCAGCAAGTTTTCAATCTCCCTCCTGTGACTCATTGCCCCTTTTTATACAACCCACTATCATGGTATTGTCAGCAAATTTATAGATGGTGTTATTGTCGTACTGAGCCTCACAACCAAGGTATAGATCAGGGGCCTAAGGACACAGCCTGTACTGATGGAGATTGTGGAGGAGATGTTCTTCCCAATCTTCACTGATTGTGGTCTAGAGGTGAGGAAATCCAGGATCCAATTACACAATGGGGTGTTAAGTCCCAGGGCTTGGAGCTTGCTGATCAACTTTGCAGGGATGATGGTGTTCAATTCCAAACTAGTCGAGAAAAAGCACCCTGATGAATGCATTTTTGCTGTCCTGATGTTCCAGGGCTTTGTGTAGCACCAGTGAGATGGACCTGTTGTTACAATAGGTGAATTATAATGGATCCATGTTGCCGCTCAGATAGGAGGTGATATGATTCAATACCAGCCTTTCAAAATGCTTCATCCCTGTGGACGTGAGTGCCACTGGTCAATATGTACATGTTGCACTGTATATGACAATAACTTAACCATCATCAAAATTCATGAGCAGTAAACAGTCAACTTTGTCCCACTGCTGTTTCGAATAGTAATCTGCAAATTTTAAAACTCATTCATTATAAAAAAAACTTTCTAATTATTACTTCAACCATTCCACAGGTCAAATAAGTATGCAACTGAGGGGTAATTAGAAAGTGTCACATCAAATCCAAGGTGAAAAAATTGCAAAGGCAAATAGATAAAGGGATTAAATTATGCAGAGGGAACATACCGGTCATAGAATCCGTCTCTGTAATAGTCGTAGTCAAAGTCATAGCCACCTCTGCAGAGAGAAAAGAAACCATTCAGTTAGGAGCGGAGCGAGTGCTGACAGCATCTTAAATAACTCAAACGACTCCATGACAGACAATTATTATTTCTCTCAATAAAGGTGAGCTGGTTGACAATGCACCTTTTGGAATTCTTGGAGGTAGGGAGGAAACAGTTGGATTAAAGCGGTAACGGGAGCTCCACAGACTAAGAGAGCCTTATCCTCTATTGCTGAGGTCCAACCTGGGATGGAACAGCAGCAGAGAAGCTGCCTCACACAACGGCGCCACAGGCTGGATCCTGACATCTGGCTCCGTGGAGTTTTAACGCAAGTTGATGGCCACGTACCAAAGAGCAATATATAGATGTACAGAAATTCTTGCTGCAGCCACACAGGTACGTACAATACACAAACAGTAAGAATAAACGACCACAAGAGAGAGAAAGAGAGAGAAAATAATAAAAGGAGTGTTGCAGTAATTATAGAAGAGAAAATGATGCTACAATCGGGCAGTTGGATCTTCTAGTGGCCCCAGAGTAGTTGATGGTCAGGCTAAGGGTAGTACGGGGAGGTTCAAGAGTGCGGTAACTACTGAGGGAAAAAACTAGAGGATTCTGTACCTTCTGCCCAAAGGCAACAGTGAGAAGATGTTGTGAATAGGGTGATGGAGGTCCTTTATGATGTTGGCTGCCTTCTTGAGGCAGCGCCTCACAGAAATGGCTGCAATGAACAGGAGGTTGGTGCCCGTGTCAGACCTGGTGAGGTTTGCCACCTTCTGCGACCTTTTGATTTCCTGGATACGAGTCAGTCCTTGCACCCTCTCCCCCCAACCACTGCAGTCCCCACAACAGTTATCTGCTGGGCGTAGATAATGCATAACAAGTCACATTAACCATGATCTTAATGGTTTGTGCAAACTCAGTCACCAGCTGCTTCTTGCACTGCAGTACTTTGGCAATCAAAACAGTTCTTTTCAATGTTTTTGATTGGTTTTTAATGTGGCGGACCGCACCACTACTTAACTCACCGGAGCTTCAGAGTCGCAGGTCCTGGGAGTCCTTGGGAATTTCCCAGGGACTAATGACACTAAAGGCTTCTGGGAGCTGTGTCATTTCCAGGAGTCACGTAACACAGGGAGTGTGTAAATCTTGGATATTTAAATGACTGTCAGCGGTCAGCTCATAGCGTCTATTGTGCTCTTTGTTGCTTCACTGCCTGCTGCAGTGGTGATCTGTCACATTGGTAACCCCAATGGTCCAAACAACATTTTGGACCTCACAATGGATGTGCAGAATGCCATTGTGCCCAAACGTCCTGTAGTTTGGACCTCACAGCCACAGGTCTGGTTCGAGCAGGCCGAGGCCCAGTTCCATCTACGCCAGACTACCGCTGACACAACAAAGTACTACTATGTCATTTCATCGTTGGATCAAGACACACGGAGCATATTGTCGATTTCTTATGCCAGCCTCCAGCCAATGACAGGTATGAAGCCATCAAAGTCCTGCTCATATGTACTTTCGGCCTTTCCTGATGGAATATGGACGGCCTGAGCAACTGCACTCCTAATGAATGAGATGCTGGCGCTCATGACGGACACAAGCCCTGTCTACTTTTCGAGCAAATGCCAGAATACATCCGTTTGCTGCTTGGAGGCGACAACTTTGGCAACCCCTGTCATCTAGGAGCCCGTGCCGAAGAGTTGTGGCCTGCTAAGCAGCAGGGAGGACTTTTGGTTGGGCATGTAATGATGCCTTGGCAAAGGGCATGAAATCTGCCCACTTCAGAGAGCAGTACAGTGTCAGACTCGACCGGACGCAGCGCAGTTAGAGAGCAGTGATGCTATTACCATCAGAGATGGGGAGCTGCAGCCCGCTGCTGCCATCCCTCCTGCACACATCTGGAAAAGCCAAGGCCAGTCGTGATATTGGCCACAAGGACAACTTCCTTTTCCTCTGGGATTGACACTCAGGCCATCGGTTCTTGGTCGACATTGGGGCGGAGGTTAGCATTCTCACCCCCTCCCCCCAGGCCCAGATACACGTTCAGGAAAGAGGGGCCCTCCCCTCACGGCCGCTATCAACAGTAGGATCCAAACATGTAGGTCACAGATAATTCCATTCAATTTTTGCTCATTGCAGTTCGGCTGGTTCTTCACCTTTGCTGATGAATCACAGCCGCTCCTGGGAGCTGATTTTATGTGAACACACTGCCTTCTAGCAGATCTCAAAGGTCACCACCTAGTTAATTCAAAGACTTTTGAGTCCCTGGTCTTGCACCCCGCAGCACTGCTCACAGCTCACCTCGGCTCAGTGATGCTTTCGTACAATGAATATGCCAGATTCCTAGTGGAATTCCCCAGCATTATTACTCCACAGTTCTCAACGGCCCAACTGAAACATGGAGTATACCACCACACCCTGACTCATGGACGTCCTCTTCATGCTCGAATGCACAGGCCATCTTTGGATAAACTGCAATTGGCTAAAGACAAATTCCGACACATGAAGGAAATGAGGATTGTTTGCCCTTCCAACGGCTCTTGGGCATCACCGCTGTATATGGTACCTAAGGTGTCTGGAGAGGGAGATCTTGTGGGGACTATTGGCATCTGAATGATGTCTCTGTGGCAGATCACCACCTGGTTCCCCATATGCAGGATTTCTCTGTGATTCTTCATGGCGCTAGGATTTTCTCCAAAATTGACCTAGTGCGTATCATCAGATCCCAGTTCATCCAGATGACATTTCTAAGACTATCTGGATTAGCTCGTTTGGGCTATTTGAATTCCTCCGTATGCCTTTTGATTTAAAAAGCGCAACCTAGACATTTCAACACCTAATGGACATAGTGATCGGGCGCCTGGTTATTGTATTTATTTGGGCGACATCCTTATCGCCAGCCACTCGCGGCAGCAGGCATCGGGCCCATCTCTGTCAACTATGTCAGTGGCTGGATATCCACAGGATAGTGACCAATCTCGCCAAATCCCAGTTTAGCCTAACATCAATCAATCTCCTTGGCCACTGCATCAGTCAGCACGGAACAGTTGCACTACCTTCCAAGGTCGAGGTGATCTGCACATTTAAGACCCTCTACCATCAAGGGCCTCCAGAAGTTTGTGGGCACGATTAACTTTTACCATCATTTTGTGCCAGATGTAGCCAAAATTATGCAGCCACTTTTCAAACTCTTGTCCTGACATCCGAAGGAACTGAATTGGGGTGACAAGACCGTGGCCGCATTCAAGACTGCTAAAGGAGCGCTAGCAAACACCACTATGCTCGTGCACCCGAGGGTTGATGTGCCAACGGCTCTGATGGTGGATGCGTCAAGCACTGCAGTAGGCAGGGTCCTGGAGTAGCTCATCAACTGTATCTGGAAACCCCAAGCTTTCTTTAGTTATTGGTGCTTTTGACAGGGAGCTCCTTGCCCTCTATTTGGCCATACGCCATTTTCTCTATTTCCTGGAGGGCAGAGGGTTCATGGTCTACATGGATCACAAGCCGTTAACTTTCGCCTTTGCCAAGATGTCAGATCCGTGATCAGCAAGACAAGGACAATTCGCCTACATTTCAGAGTTTACGAATAGGATAAAACACATTGCCTGGAAGAACAATCTAGTCGCCGACATGCTATCCTGCACCACCATCGCTTCCCTCCATTTACCTGGAGGGTAAATTTACCACGGCTGCCATTTACCACGGCTTTGGCAGCAGCTCATCAAGAAGATGAAGAGATGGTCACATTTCACACTGCCATATCAAGACTGAAATTGGAGAATATATGTTTTGGTCCAGAAAATTCCTCTCTACATTGTCAATTGAGGCCCATTGTACCTGCTGCGTGGCAACGTCAGGTGTTTGATGCCATACACAGTTTGACTCACCCTTTGATTAGGACGTCAACAAGGCTCGTGGCGGACAAATTCATGTGGCATGGCCTGCACAAACAAGTCGGCGCTTGGGCAAGGACATGCATCCAGTGTCAGACCTCAAAATTTCAGCACCACACCAAAGCCCCACCACAGGTTTTTGCACCCATGCACCGCAAGTTTGATTACATCCTCTTGGATATCGTCAGCCCTTTACCCCAATCCAGGGGCACCACTCAGCTCTTCACGGTAGAAGACAGGTTCACGAGATGGCCAGAGGTTGTCCTGATCTACAACATTTCCACCTCAGCTTATGCGAGAGCCCTCATTGCCAAATGGATACCAAGTTTTGGACTACCCATGCTTAGCTCCTCTGTCAGAGGACCTCAGTTTACATCCGTGGTCCACAATCACACAATTACTGGGCAAGCAAAATCATCCCCAGTCCAATGGCTTAGTGGAACATTTTCACCGTCATATGAAAATGGCTCTCATGGCACATCTTAAGGGACCAGATTGGATAGATAAACTGCCTTGGGACCTTTTAGGTATCTGTACTGTGCCGAAGGAGGATCTGGCTACGTCCTCCGCAGAATTGGTGTACGGAGTCCCCCTAACTGTCCCAGGAAATTTCATTCCGGCAGCACGTGGGCAGCAGGAATCTCCCACTTCAGTGCTCACATGCTTGAGGGAGAAGGTGGGTACACTGGCACCTATCCCATCCACTTGGCATGGGTCTACGACTTCATACATTCCACCTGATCTCAAGGACTGCCTTTATGTATTCCTGCACAGGGATGCACACAGGACGCCATTGCAATAGCCATATGAAGGTCTTTTCAAGATGCTACGGAATGACGGCTCCATGTTTGTTATAGACATTGGCAGCAGGTAAGAAAAGGTTTCAGTAGATTGCCTTAAGCTGGCACATGTGGACCTAGATCACCCGGTACGGATGGCACGTCCCCAGTGCAGGGAGCGCCCACCGGCCAATACTACTCATGATAATAGGATTGGGGTGTCATCTCCTCACTCCAGTTCCGTGGGAGGGTCATGTGGTGAACCGCGCTACTACTTACTTTGCTGGAGCTTTGGAGTCATGGGTCTCTGCGGGCCTGGGAGTTCCCTGGGGACTAAGGCTTCTGGGAGCCACATCATCTCCGGGAATCCCGTGATGTGGTGAGCGCGCAAATCTTGGATATTTAAACGACTGTAAGAACGCCATTAAACCAGTCAGCTCATAGCGCCTCTTGTGTCCTTCATTGTTTCACCACTCGCTACAGTGGAGGATCCACCACATTATAATAAATACAGTTCAATGAAGTAAAGGGAACAAAACTGAAAATACAATATCACAAACGTATTTTTATATATATCAAGATAAAACTTCAAACAGTATAAACTTGATCCTCCCTCCACTTCACTGGATTAAGAAAGATAAATACCCTCCCCCCCCCCACCTAACCTACTCTATTAAAAAATAGAAAATGAACTAAAAAAAACCTGAGCATATTATAACTGAGGGTTACATATATTTTGTAGCTTTTGATTCATAGTGTGAATCAAAAAACAAAGGTAAGACTATATCTCATCTGGAAGAGTGAGTTCACCTAATTACGTTAAAAACATTTACATCAAATGAAAATGAGACATAAAAGACCACCATATATCTTCAGATTTCACCAATGAATCAAATACATAATATCTAATTTTTTTTCTGAACTTAAACAGGAAATAATAAGAGAAAACCATTGAAACACTTGGAAGTCTCGAGTCTTTCCACTTAAATAGGATAGCTATTCTAGCCAACAGTGTAGAGAAGACCACAATCCGTTGCACAGGTACAGAAAAACTCCCTGTGTCTGGTTCAATAACCCCAACAAGGGCAGTTATTGGATTGGGTCGTAGCTCCACCTGAAATATAGTTGAAAAGATATTAAAAATTTCTTTACAATAGATTTCTAAAGATGAACAAGACCAAAACATGTGTGTCAATGTAGCAATATCAGATTTTCATCTGTCACAAGTAGGGTTAATATTAGAAAAGATACAAGCCAGCTTATCTTTGGACAAGTGAACACGATGCACCACTTTGAATTGGATTAATGAATGTCGGGCACATATTGAAGATGTATTCACCAGTTAAAGAATCTTGTCCTATAGATCCTCCGATAAGGGTCTTGCAAGTTCCAATTCCCAAGCCTTTTTAATCTTATCATGAAGTACTGGATGTAAAATCAAAACAGTTTACCCCAACCCCATTCTGCTAAAGATTCAGAGCTAGCGTTATGGAAGGTGAGGCCATTCAGCCCTTCCAACCTGTCCCACCATTCAATTGGATCGCCATTTATGGCACCCTCCTTCTCACTGTGTTACAGTGCAACACCACTCCATGAATTCTGTGCAAACCTATACCTATTTTGACTGCACCTCTTCCATCTACACATGATCCATATCCATGCAGGGTCATGTATCTGTCCAAAATCCTCTGAAATACTATTGTCTCATCTGTTTCTACCATTTCAGGCCCTATCACTCTCTGTGTAAAAAAAAACTTGTGCTGAGCATCTTCTTTAAACTTCCCTACTCCCTCTGACTTTAACTGCTCTCCAATGCATGTCATTTTTACTTTGGGCAAAAGACTCTGTCCACTCCACTCATATCTTCTATCAAGGGATGTGTTTATGTGTAAAACAAGATATGGAGTGAGAATAGGGTCTTAAATAAAACCAGCCCCTCTTCAAACAGTGTTATAAATATTTAAATGCACTATGTCATGGGAATGCCCAAATGGGTGAACTTGTGTGGATGCACAGATAAAACTGTGGGTAACATGGTGGTTAGTACAATGCCATTACACCACCAACGACTGGGGTTCGAATCCCTGCACTGTCTGTAAGGAGTTTATACGCCCTCCCCATGTCTATGTGGGTTTCCCCCGGGGGCTCCAGTTACCTCCCACCCTCTAAAAAGGTACAGGTTTTGTAGCTTAATTGGTGCATTTAGGGGGGTGGCCTCATGGGCTGCAAGGGGCAGTAACTGTGCTGTATATCAGAATTCAGAGTCAGGTTTATTGTCATGAACGCATCATGAAATTTGTTATTTTGCAGCAGCGGTGTGGTGCAGAACAAGGCGTAAACGTCAATATAAAATCGCAACGATGTAAATACAAGATTTAAAAATAAGTAGTGTAAAAAAGAGTAAAAGTGAGGTAGTGTCCATAGGTTCATTCCGATATAAGATGGTGGTGAGGAAGGAGCAGGCTTTGTAATGTTGCATCTTCCAGCTCCTGTCCATCCTTCCTGATATTAGCAATGAGAAAAGAGGAGCTGGGTGGCGAGGGTCCTTAATAATGGAGGCTGCTTTCTTGAGACATTGCCTCATTAATCATTACTGGAGGAAAGACTAGTGCCCAGGATGGCACTGGTTGAGTTTACAACCCTCTGTTGCCTATTACTGTTCTGTTTATTGGCACCAGACAGTGATGCAGCCAGTCAGAATGCTCACCACAGTACACCCGTGGAAATTTCGAAGGAGTCTTTGGTGACATAGCAAATCTCCTCAATCTCCATATGAAGTATAGCCGCTGGTGTGTCTTCTTCATAAAAGCATCAGCGTGATGGTCCCAGGGTAGGTCTTCAGAGATGTTGACACCTAGGAATCAGACATTTCTTACCCTCTCTGCCCCGACCCCTCGGTAAGGGCTGGTTCGTGTTCTACCTGAAAACCACAATCAATTCCCTTGCTTTACTGATGCTGACACCACTCAATCCGCTGGTCTATCTCACTCCTTCCTCATCGCCATCAGGGATTCTGCCCATGACTATGGTGTCATCGGCAAATTTGCTGATGGCATTTGAATTGTGCCGGCCACGCAGTTAGGTGTAGAGTGAGTAGAACAGTGGGCTAAGCACGCATCCTTGAGGTAGGTGCGTCTGTGTTGATTGTCAGTGAGGAGGAGATGTTACCAATCTGCACTGACTGTGGTCTTCTGATGAGAAATCAATGATCCAAGATTCAAAATTATTTTATTGTTATACATTAAAACAGAAAATGTGATATTACATGAAATTTAATCTGGTGTAAGGCAGATTCGCTATCAGGAGAAATTACCCAGCACCCCTTACAGCCAGAGAAAGTGAAGCAAAAGAAAGCCCCCTCCAGAGTCTCTGATACCCCCTGGCTTCACTTCCAGCCAAACAGTCAGCAACATGAGCTCCGGACGCAAACCTCTGACATGATCAGGAAGCCTCCAGCACTCTTGGCACCCTCTTGCATCCCGGTCCTGACACCTGGTACCCCTTCAGCCAATCTTGAGCCAGTTACCAGCAGTCTGTTGCAAGCCCTTTGACCACAGTTGCCAGTGGTCTGCAGCCTAAAGTGGGTTTTTCGCCTCGGGTCACCAACAGCCTGCCACCTGTGTGTTCTCCAGTGACCCCTCACTGCCCCACCACTGTGGTCACAGTCCTGTGGGTCATCTCCTCTGCTTCTCCTTCTCAAACGGGGGAATTCTGCCCATTTTCTGGTGCCCTGCGCCAGGCCACTGCCTCTCCGGAGTCTGCCACCCCTTGTGGCTGATGCCAATCGCAGGTGCTGCCACCTTGGGCCCAGATCCCATGGCTGTGGGGTTTTAAAATAATAGACTCCTTTAACAGTCTTGTTTAAAGCTTGAACAGAGCCCCCGACAGATGGACTGGGTTGTTGGATCTCACGGGGGAGCGCTGTGTCTTCTCTCCTCGCTCTCTGCAGCTCCACACCAACAGCACCATAATTCTTTACAGTTACAGATGGAGGTGCAAAGACCCACCAGGATTTGAAGCTTACTAACGAGTACTGAGTGGACGATGGTGTTGAAAGCTGAGCTATAGTCGATATAAAGCACCCTAATGCTGGTATTGCTGTTGTCCAGGTGATCCAGGACTGAGTAGGGAGTGAGTGAGATTGCATCTGCTGTGGAACAATTGTGGCAAATTGCAGTGGATCAAGGTCTTTGCTTAGAGATGAGTTAATTCTGGGCATAAACCACAACTCAAAGTATCTCAGTGCAGGGTGACTCTAAATAAAATACAGGTATAGGCCACTTTACGAATCCTCACTTTACGCAAATTTGGTTTTACGAAGAAACCTCCAAGAAATTTGAATGTGTTTTCGGTTTTATGAAAGTAGCCTTCAATAGTCATGAATGGGTCTTTGCTTTATGCCATTTGGCTTCCGAAAGGTTTCATAGAAAGCGGGGTATATCTGTAAATCAATTAAGATTCACTCAGCTTGCATTTGGCTCTTTGAAAAATAACCACCACTCCTTGAAAAGCAGTTGACCTTCCTGCCTTACCCTTGCTCCTGACATTGACTCAATGAGCCGAACAGCCTACTTCTTCTCCTATATCTATGACAGGTCAAGATAAAACTCCCAGCTTTGCTCATAATGTCTCTGCAAAGAGACATAATATTTCACCAGATGCCTCCTTGGGAAGGGGTGGGTGGACGTTTTGGTGATCAAAGGGGATCTTTGGTGAGTTGTCACGTCCTGCCACTTCACTGTCAAGTTCCAGCTGAAGGATCTTCTACTGCAGAGCAATAAAAAATGGATATTCAGCATTGGTTTCCTTTATTTTAATGTATTAATACACAAAATAATGCACAAAGTTTGCCATCCTTCATAAAGGCACACAAAACTATCCCAGAACCCCAGCAATAAGAGGAGAAGCAAAAGAGAGTCCATTCAGAGACACCAAGTTGTTGTGGATTTTCTTTCTGTGCCCCCTGTAACCTCTGCAGCCTCCTGGCCTCCTGTCTGTTCCAGCGGTAACCCCAAGCTCTCATGCAATCAGGAAGTCGTCAGCGCCCGAGGCCCTTCGGGAGCTCCGATCACCCTCACAGATCTCGGACCCGAGACTTGGTTCCCACGAGCTGTTCTCCAGAGGCCTGTGTGGGTCCTTCAGCTGATGAGCACCTTGCTGATCAGCTGCCTTGGTCACTGCCCCTAGAGGGTCATCTCCCAGGCTTCTCCTTGGTAAGGGTAGGAGTGGGGCGGTGGAGGTTGCCGTTCACCCACTCTGGTGTCATGTGCTGGTCTGCGGATCCCCTGGAGTCCACATCCCTCGCTGCCAAACAAGGGCATTGTTATCTTGGGTTGGACCTCCATGGTTTCAAGGTGTTAAAGAAACACTGTTAGCCCCTTCAACAGCCTGTTTAAAACCTGTCTGGTGCTGTTGGCATAACAAGGCAGTAGGACCCTGTGGAGGAGCTGTGTCTCTGCTCCCTGCTTTTCCAGATCAGCACCAGCGGCAGGACTGCAGTTACCGCGGCTCCAGCAGTGCCGCCATTTTATATCTCGCAGTGGGAGGGGTGCAATGAGGAGCAGTGGTTGTCAACAGATGGGTGGGGGGGGGGGAAGTGGGAGTAGTCAGGATTGATTGGTTTGCTGCTGTTAAACAAGTTTAAGCTGACATGTTTTGTCACATCTGATGTGATACAGTGAAAAGGTTTGTTTTGTGTGCTATCCAACAAGCCCATCCATACAGAAATGCAGCAGAGAATGAAGATGAAGGTTCATTGTCATATGTATACAGATGTACCAGAATTCCTCATAATGAGTTCAGAGAGTAGAGTTGCAGTAAGACATCAGTTCCTATGGAGAAAGGCAACTCCCTCTTTATTCTAATGATACATCCCTACCAGCCCATGAAACTCACGTTGTCCAATTAAACCCAATTAACCTATCAACCTTGCACGTCTTTTGAACCTGGGAGGAAACTGGAGCACCCGGGGAGAACACACACAGACCATGGGGAGAACACACAAACTCCTTACAGAAAGCAGTGGATTTGAACCCTGGCCGCTGGAGCTGTGATAGGATTGTGCTAACCGCTATGCTAACTGTGTCGGTGTGAGGCTCATCCAGAAGTCTGCTATGGGCAGGAGAGAAACTCTCCTCAAATCTGGTGCTGATGAGCTCACACCCTTTTCCTGATGGGAGGAGAGTGTGGCCAGGGTGGGATGGGTTCGTCAGCTGCTTTTCTGAGGCAGTGTGAAGTGTAGATAGAGTTGCTATATGGGGCGGGGGGTGGATATGTCATGGTCTGTGCTGCAGTAACAATAACTAGTTCAGTCCAACAGAGTTCCAACTCTGACGCAATATTTGGGTTTTGACAGCACATGGTTAGAGCTTTCTTCCCTCGGTCTAGAATGTTCCTGGCAAAAACATGGGGAAGAATCCTCATAGCTCAGTGACTGACAACTGCTTCCCTTGCAGTTTGCCAATTTAATGGTGTGATATGGGCCAGAATGGAGGACCATCGCCTTCCCAAGATCGTGTTATATGGCGAGCTCTCCACTGGCCACCGTGACAGAGGTGCACCAAAGAAAAGGTACAAGGACTGCCTAAAGAAATCTCTTGGTGCCTGCCACATTGACCACCACCAGTGGGCTGATATCGCCTCAAACCGTGCATCTTGGCGCCTCACAGTTTGGCGGGCAGCAACCTCCTTTGAAGAAGACCGCAGAGCCCACCTCACTGACAAAAGGCAAAGGAGGAAAAACCCAACACCCAACCCCAACCAACCAATTTTCCCCTGCAGCCGCTGCAACCGTGTCTGCCTGTCCCACATCGGACTTGTCAGCCACAAACCAGCCTGCAGCTGACGTGGACTTTTACCCCCTCCATAAATCTTCGTCCGCGAAGCCAAGCCAAAGAGAAGAGAGATGGGCCTAAAAGGCTACTGGCTTACAGCTCCAGAGACCCTGAACTCCAGTCATGTCTACATGGGGTTTCTAATTTATCCCTGTGACCGTGTGGGCTTTCTCCTCCATTCCAAAGTCCAGCGGTTAACTGGCTACTCGAAGATTCCCCTGTTCTTGCTGTGTGGTAGAATCTGGAACTTAGAGAGAACAAAATTGGATGAGAGGAGAGTGGGTGGCTGATGAGTCAGAATGGTCACAGTGGGCAGAAAGGCCTGCTTGCATGCCATGTAAGTCTGTGACTCCAGAACTGGGTGAATGCTGGTTTAATCTCCCATCTGTTATAGCCCTCTGCTGCAGAATATAATTGGGCAGGGACTACACCATTGTTGGAACCAAATCCATCCTCTTCCCAATGAATTCCCATGAAAAATCTTTCTTTTTTTTTCCAATCATTTTATTAATCATATTATAGGTAAACAATATATGAGGAGAAAAGGAGAGCATAATCAAAAGGAAAATAAATCAGTAAATGGCATTATATGATAGAACATATTGGATTACACCACAGTTAATGAATACATTCTCATCTCCTCACTCTAAAATCTTCAAAAAATTTTTTATAAAACCCCACTTAATCTAAGAAAAAAAAAAGACTGGGCAGCCTATCCTGAGATTTTATTAATAAAAATAAATCGTCTGGTCTTCACCAACAAAGAGAAAAGAAATTAAAGTAAATATAGTCCAGAAGGGAAAATAATTACACTAAGTCATGAGGAAATAATTTATAAAAGGTCAGCAAGTCTCTTGAAATTTAACAAAAGTATCAAATGTACAACTCGTAACTTTCTCTAAATGTAAACATGACATAATTTGAGAGAGACACCGAGTCAAAGTTGGTGGATTACAATTTTCCATTTAAATAAGACAGATCTTCTAGCCCACAATGTAGAAAAGGCTACAGCTCGATGTGTGGGAGTGGAAACTCATCCCACTTCTGGAAGCATTATTCCAAAAAGCGCAGTCAATAGGTTAGGTTGCAAATTGATATCTAGTACAGCTGACAATGTCTTAAAATTATCCAATACCTCTCCAACATAGGGCATGACCAAAACATACAATTTAGAGAAGCCATTTCTGATTTATATCTTTCCCAAATAGGACTAACGCTAGAAAAAAATATGGGCCAATTTGTCTTTCAACATATGACTTTAAACTGAATCAAAGAATGATGAGCACATATTGAAGAGGTATTAACCCATCCAATAATCTTCTCCCATGATTCCTCTGGATGATGCAACTGAATTTTCTCTTCCCTGCACCTTTTTATTTTCTCATTAGAATTTGATTGCAATCTTAACTTATTATGAATGTGACCTTTTAAACCCTTATGAGAAGGGTTCAAATGAAAAAAAAAGTATCAACTAAATCCAATTGGTACAATTTTGGAGAGTTAGGCAGTAAAGTATTCAGAAAATGTCTAATTTGGAAGTTTTTTTTTTAAAAGTGACTTAGGTATATGATATTTACTGAATAATCGTTCAAAAGACCTTAAGCTGCCATCTTTCAACAAATCTGAAAAAGACACGATTCCATTAATTTTACAAAAAGAGAAGACTCGATCAATTATAGACAGTTGAAAAAAGAATTAAGAGAAATGGTACTAGATAAAATAAAAATTTTCAAGTCAAAGAACTTGTGAAATTGAAACCAAATTGGTAATGTGCGTGTAAGTATTGGGTTGAAGGTATCTCTACTGATCTTAGCAAGTGTAAAAGGAAGAGCTGTTCCCAATAAAGAGGCTACTGAACACCTCTGCACGGAATCCATTTCCAAATCTACCCAACAAGGGTGTTCAAATTTATCAGAATAGTAAATCCAGAAACTAATCGAATACCTGCTCAATAATAGTCTAAAATTAGGTAAAGCCAGACCAACATCTTTCTTTAATTTCTGCAGATGGAATTTACTCAATCTGGTTTTATTTTTATGCCAAATATAAGAAGAGATTTTAGAGTCAATATTATAAAAAAAAAGGATTTAGAATAAAAACTGGGACTGCTTGAAATAAATACAAAAACGAGGTAAGATTAATATCTTCATAGCATTAATACGACCTATTAAAGATAAATCCAAGGGAGACCATGAGAAAAAAACCCCACCCTGGCCACACACTCTTCTCAGAAAGTGTGTGAGACCACTGCACCATCAAATTTAAGGACAGCTTTGTTCCTGCCATTATCAGGCTCCTGAATGAACCTCACACAGGTAAATTATGCTGCCTGAAATCTGTACGAACAAGTTCATTATCATTTGACTGTACATATGCAATCAGACAAAACACATGTACACACACAATACACAGCACATAATAAGCATCCTTTTACATCCAGATATAATGTAAAATAAATATATAAATATTTTGGAATTATTTACTCAGTTTCACATTACTGTTCATCAATCTCACATCCCAACCTGGAAGTCCTGATTTTGATACTCCTGTACCTCCTTCCTGATGGCCGTGGGTCAAAGATATCATGTTCTGAATGGAAAGGGCCCTCAATAATTGTTTAAGCATTATTTAGGCAATGCTCCTGGTGAATGTTGTTAATAGAGGAAAGGGAGACTCCAGTGATCTTCTCGGCCATTTTGATGATCCTCTGAATTGACCCAGTTCGATGCTTTGCAGCTACTGTCCCAAACAATGATGTAGCCAGACAAGACCCTCTCAATTGTGCTCCTGCTGATCTCATTAAGAGAGGGGAAAATAGCCTTGCCCTCCTCAACCTCCTGAGCAAGTGCATTTGATGTTGCACCTTCCAGCCTAATGAATGGTCCCTCTGTAACTGCACTACTGTACTGTGTTTTACTTGCTGTTCGTTAAACAAACTTTCTCACTGCACCTTGGTGCATGTGTTAATAAACCTAAATGACATAAATTCAAGTCAGTAAACCTCTTCTGAGGGGTGACGATAGAGGTATTTAAAATCATGAGGGGTTAGATCAATTGAATACATGATCTTATTGATCAAGGGAGTGGCCGCGATGGTTGTTGCTCGAACAACCATCAAGAGCTTACTTATTGTTCTGGAGATGTGGATAGAACATCAATGACCCTGGGAAATGCAATTGTGTCTTTAAGTGGGAAAGGGCCACTGCTTTCCAGTTGAGTCAGGAAGATGCATGGCAAATGTCAGGCATGCCGGAGTGAATGGGACCAAAAAATGCCTGGGCCACTTCTCTAATGGTCATTCATTGTCCTGCAGCTGAAGGCTGGACTCAAACAGCAGGGATTATGATGATTAAGGCATTTACTCCTCATTGAGAATAAAATGCAAATCCATTCCTGGTGGTCTGAACAGCCTTGATGGGGCAAATGGTCCACTTCCTTGCTGCTTGTACACTGAGCAACAGCTTAAAAAACACTGTCTTCGGATGATGAGATGCATTGGATGGTCTTTGTCGTAGAAATAAACTTCATTCCTCTTCCATGGACTCCATCTGCATCTCGTGTTAGCTGGGAAAGGACCCCGGTCACACTGCATTCTCCCTCCTCTCATCGGGGAAAAAGCTCATGGTATGAAATCCCCACACTAGCAAGCTTAAAGACAGTTTCTTCCCTGCAGCCATCAGGCTCATGAATAACCCCACAACAGTACCCTCCTGCTCCCATTCATTTTCATGCAAAACTGCACTCGTTAAATTGAGATTGTAGTGTAATTAAACAAAAGGGATGGCTTTCTGGGCTATTGTCTTGGAAATGTGGATAGAACATCGATGAACCTGGGGGCACCATTGTGCCTTTGAGTGGGAAAGGGCCACTGCTTTCCAGTTGAATTCTGGAGATACTGGACAAATGTCAGACATGCTGGAGTGAGTGCACCCAGATTGCATTATGATGCTGCAGCAATACATCGAATTTCATGATTTGTTCATGACAATAAATCTTGATTCTGATTCTGAAACTCAGCAGGTTGCCTGAAGCATTAGTTAGAACATTTTGCTTCCTATGTACACTGCACGGCCTGCTGGGTTTCTCCAGCACTCTGTAAACTGCACCTTTTACATGGCTATATGAATGTTAGAGAGAACCCATTGGTCTGCTCACAGAAGAATCTTTCTCGCTGAACTAGGTATTTTGTGATAAGTAAAAGTTAACTTCAAAACCAGTTTCCCTTCTCTCAGACAGGAGTTGCAACACATGCTGGTCAATTTTCTGGCAAATTTTAAACTCTTATTTCTTGCTCTGCGTCACCGGCAGGGCCGCTTTGGCTGGGGTGGGGGGGGGGTGGTTGAAGGGAGGGACAGCCGCACGAGCATTCAGCAAGGGCAGGCAGCCCTACCGGGCAGCGAAGAGGAAATGCAGCGGGAGTGTCCTGGCCCTCGGGCGTTGACCCGAGTTCCACCACCTCACCTGCCTCTCCCCGGTCTAAATGGGAGTCCTTGTTCTCGTTCTCTGCGCTGTGAGGTCACTCATTCTGCAATGACTGAATACAATTCACACATTTAGAGCAATGAGCACAGAGCAAAGTATTTGCAGTATCCGGTAACATTTGAACGATTGACTACATTAGTAATGCACTATTAGCAAAACATCCTTTCCCACAAGACTGACAGCACACCCTTCAAATCTGCTCCAAAATTAGTGCAATGAATAACAATAAAAACTTTTTCACATGCGCCTTGTCAATTTGAGAGAGCTTTCATTAGAAAATATTAGCTCGGAGCTTTCTGCATCCTTTCACAGATCTGTTCCGCCTTTTTTTTAACCTCCAGCTTCCTTTCTTTCAGAGGCTGGCCGGGCCTCAGCAAGGGGGAACGAGCATGGGGCTTTGTTCCAGGCTGGAGATGGCAATTAGCTTCAGGAGATGCAGGAAATGCTGAACTGCAAGGGCAGAAAGCGTGAAAGCAGCAGAGAAAATGCTGGGGCCGATATTGCAGATGCTGAAAATCTAAAACAGCAAATACAGCATTTAGCAGAGAAACACAAAGGCTGCAGACTCTGGAAGCCAGAGCAGGCAAAGAATTGCTGGAAGACTGGAGGTCAGACAGGAATGGAGAGTCGACGTTTCAGGTCCAAACGGATAGATGGAACATGCCCTCTTCACTCTGCTACCATTGGGGGAAAAGGGTCAGGAGTCTGAAGACAAGCATTCAGCAGCTCAAGGCCAGCTTCTTTCCCGCTGCCATCAGATTCCTGAATGATCAGTGAACCACGGACATGGCCTTACTTTGACTTTTCGTGCACTATTTTCATTTATTGTTGTAAGGTGGTTTATATGAATGTTTCCACTCATCCCTCCATGGTGGAACATGGTAGTGCAGGTGTGATCTCATTAGACTGGTCAGGCTGGCCCACCTCTGACCCTGTAACTCCTCCCTATGGATTCCCAATAGAGGCTGATAGCCCTATTCCCTTCCCTCCATACTAGCCTAGGATCCGGGCCAGCAGCATGTGCCTGATGTTTCTGGATATTAAAGCCTTTAATCATTTGTTTCATGTCTGCTTGTGGTTATTGATCGTGCTACACCCTCATCCTCCTGCACTCCAAGGCATAAAGCCTCAGCTTGCTCAACCTCTCCTATAGCTCAGATGCCTGAGACCAGTTAACATCTAAGTAAATGCCCCTTCTCCAGGTTGATCACACCTTTCCTGACCATAATTGAACACAAAACTCTAATTGAGACCACACCAACATCTTATACAACTGCAGCATGAACTTCTACACTCAGTAGTCTGACTGATGAAAGCCAATGTGCCGAAACCTCTTTTGACTACCCTATTTACCTTTGACTCTACCTTCGAGGTACTATCTACCTGCCCTCCCATATCCCTCTGCTCTACAACTCTCCTCAGATCCCTCCTATTTACTGTGTAAGCTCTACCCACTTTTGACCTCCAAAAATACAACACGTCAGAACATAGAACATTAAGCATGGTACAGGCCCTTCGGCCCACAATGTTGTACGTACCAAAATAAAAAAAAATCAACAAACCCTCTCTAACCCATAATCCTCTATTTTTCTTCCATCCATGTGCCTGTCTAAGAGTCTCTTAAATGCATCAAATGTTTCACACTCCACCGCCAGCCCTGGCAATGCAATCCAGACACCCACAATTCTCTGTGTAAAAGGTTTGCACCCAATGTCTCCCCTAAATTTTCTTCCCTTCACTTTGTACTGATGTCCTCTGGTGGTTGCTACTCCTACTCTGGGGAAAAAAAGGTCCATGTTTTTCATGATCTTGTAGACCTCTATTAAGTAACTTCTCATCCTTTGCTCCAAGGTGAAAAGCCCTAGCTCTTCTAACCTCCTGAGCAAGTGCATTTGATGTTGCACCTTCCTGCCTAATGAATGGTCCCTCTGTAACTGCACTACTGTACTGTGTTTTACTTGCTGTTCGTTAAACAAACTTTCTCACTGCACCTTGGTGCATGTGTTAATAAACCTAAATGCCATAAATTCAAGTCAGTACCCCATTCCAGGGGTAAATCTCCTTTGCACCCTCTCCACAGCTTACACATCTTTCCTGTACTGAGGTGACCAGAACTGAACACAATATTCTAAGTGTGGTCTTAGAGATTTATAGAGCTGCAACATTACCTTACAACTCCTGAACCAAATCCCCCAATGAAGGAAGCTCAGTATAGGCCCACTTCACTTAATCTGTGCAGTCACCTAAATAGATCTATGGATTTGGACCTCGTGGTGGCCAAGAAGGAACTTAAGAAAGGACTTAGAAGAGTAAGAAGGGGGCCTGAGAAGGCCTCAGCAAGTAAGATTAAGAAGAACCCCAAGGCTTACGTGAAGAACAGAAAGAGGACGAGAGTTCAGGATAGAGGAGGTCGGAGAAGTCCTATATTAATATTTTGCTTCAGTATTCACTAGGGAAAAGGACCTTGGTCATGGTGAGATCAGAATAGAACAAGCTTATGTGCTGGACCACGTTGAGATTAAGTAAAAAACTGGATCTTCTTAAAAACATTACAATTAGTAACACTGATTAATAATGTTTTTCAGAAGGTTTCCTTCCTGAAAAGAAATTGGGGATTACGATGGACAACTGCAAGCTGAACACAAAGATAATTTGAGATTTTCTGTATCACGTAGGAATTTGGAGATACATTAAATTAAGTTTTATTGAATTTACAATGTTTAATCACATAATGATGCTGACACATTGCACAAGTTCAACTGATCTAAAAATGTTTTACCACTGATTTTCATTTGTACTCAGTAGCTGATGCCTCTCATGTCAGCGTTCAACATAGTGGGCCAGAATTGATGGATTCCAGTTGTCCTCATACCGGGTATCCATGGTCGCAATGTCACTATGTTCGTCACTGACTGCACCAAGAGCAGCAGGGAAGAAGTCCAAGTGTGAATGCAGAAAATGAATTTTCAATGCCTTGTTGCATTTCGAGGTTTTGCTTGCTTGAAGCATGCTGTCAAACTCTATCAATGTAATGCACAGCATCAGTCTATGTGAGCTGCTTTTATAGCCTATCGAACCTGACTAAGCATGCCCAGGCCTAGGACAACATTCACATAACACCTGCAATGAGTGTATGCCCAGGCATACTTGGACTGACCAAAGCAACTTGGTTTGCAGGCAATATATTAGTAGACTTAAAATATGAATGGAAATCATAAAATTGTTATGTCTTAAAAAACGGTACATGATAGGAAATTTTAAAGAGATTTTCGGATCAGCATCCCAAAATCCATCAACGAATCCTCTGCCCACTTGCATCCGATCAAGATTCTGCTGCAACCTTTGGCCGATAGGGAACCGCCTTCACTCTCTACAATACCAGGCACTTAGGGACATCCATAAACTTACTAATTGTGCCACATACATTTTCATCTTAATCACTGATGGAGATAACAGCTAGCAATGGGCCCAGCTCTGAACCCTGTGGCACACCATTAGTTACATGCTTGCAATCCAAGAAACAACCTTCTAACATCTGCTTTCATCCCTCATGCCAACTTGGTGTCTCATCTTATATCCCATGCGATCTAACCTTCCAAGGCAGATTAGATAGCATGGAGCATTTTAGAATGTCTCACTGAAATCCATATATAAACAGCTGGGCTCTCGGTGAGAGGACAGAAGGTGCGGGAGGTGGAGATATAGGTCGAGGAAGGGGATGGGGATAGAAAGGTTAGAGAGAGAAATAGGTCCCAAGGTAGGTAAAGAAGAAATGGAAACAGTGGATCAGGAGAGGAAGTAAAACATGAAAGTTTGTAGACCCTGTGTTTGAAGTTAAAACACAATGCTGGAGAAACTCAGCCGGTCAAACAGTCCACTTTATATCACTACATAATCAACGTTTCAAGACTGAAGTCTTTATGGATAAAATGTAGGCAGGCGCCCAAACAAAATGGTGAGGGGAGGGGATGATAGGGGAAGTGTGGTCCACAGGCAGGAAGTAATAGATGGTCCACCAGTAAACTGAAAGTGCAAAACCTAATTTTCCGGCATTAAAGTTGACTTTTCCCATTTCTGCTAACCCACTTCCCATTCTTCCCCTCTCTTGTCTATCCCTCTGTCTTCTTTCCTCCTGCTCTCCACCCCTTCCCACTCCATTCACAGAGCCAGCCCTCCCCCCCATCCACCCGTGTGCCCTCTCTCCCTTATCCACCTCTTACCTCCCACCGGTGGGACTGTGCTCCTCCCCTGCCCCTCCCTCCCCCCCACCATTTTGTTTGGGAGCCTACATTTTGTCCACACCTTGATGAAGGGCTCAACCGAAATGTTGGTTATATATCTTTTTATTTGCTCTAGAAAGGACACTGTGTGACCAGCTGAGTTTCTCCGGCATTGTGTTTTTACTCTCTGGGAAGAACCAATATTGTTTCATCGTGTTAATATATAATATATATAAGGGTGATGTGGTTGGCGCAGCGGTTAGCGCAACCCCTTTACAGTGCCAGTGATCAGGTCGGGGATTCGAATCCCGCGCTGTCTGTAATAAGATTCTCTCTGTGTCTGTGTGGGTTTCCTCCAGGGGCTCCTGTTTCCTCCCACCTTTCAATACATACCAAGGCTTGGTGTAATCAAGGCACGGGCTTGTGAGCTGAAATAGCCTGGTACTATGCTGTACATCTAAACATATATATATTTTTAAAATGTACACGCTGGAAAAACAATGCTTTATGGGTGATTCTCGTCTGACCTGGTGCTGATCGTATCTGAACTTCGAGTGCCATCTACATGCCACTGCTGTAAAACTCTGGACTTCTCAATTAGGGCCACCACTCTTTCTTCCAAGCCCATGGCACACCTCTCGTGCGGGACAAACTCGCCATCCAGCACCTGGTGAACGTTTATCCTCCCTCCAGGAGGGAAGGAGGGGCCAGGACAGTGTACAAGATGTCAGATGTGTTCTCCCCAGGGGCCCCATGCATTAGAAGCAAGACTTCTCTCCTCTTTACATACTTGTGCTCTGACGATCAACACACCACTTGTCTTCTTAACTGCCTGTAGTAACTGCATGGGTAAATTCTCAGTGATTCATGTATGCTCTGAACACCAACACATTTTATTCTCTCATTGTCTAACAAATAAAATGTCTTCCTTCTCACTAAAAGCTCCCTGAATGTATTGGAAGTTTGAACCTGGAGTTTGGGTCACTGATGGTTAGAGCTGGAGGTACTGGGGACAAATTGCAAGGGGTGGTGTTGGAGGCTGCTACAATAGGGACCTTGAATGGATGGAGGGTTGTGAATGTGAGGAATTGCCGACACAACATCATGGGCCAAAGGGCCTGTACGATGCTGTAATATTCTATGTACTTAACCTGCCACTTTATCTTCACGCAAACTCATTTACTGTAACTGTGGCTGGCTCATTCCAATGCACTCACTAATGTACTGAACCATTGCAGGGGAACACAAGACAATATTAGCAGGAACAGGCCACTTGGCCCCTCTAGACTGCTCTGGAATTCAATATGATCAAGGCTGATCCTTTCCAAGGCCTCATCCCCTTTTTGACGTGTCCCTCACAGCCATCAATTCCACTGATCTTTCACAAATGTATCTCTTTCCTCTTTGTGGATCTGTGCTCCACAAGTCTCTGGGGTACAGAAGTGTAGAGATTCCTCACCCCGGTGGGACGAGGAGAAATTGGCACCAGTCACAACCATGTCAGCCTGGCAGCCGAAAGATTGGGTTTTGAGATTCAAGATTCTTTTCTTGTCATGTAATGGAACAGAGCATGTAATACTACACAAAATTGCCTTCTGAAACCTAGCACCCTTACTGTAAGAGGGTTGTCTTAAACTTAAGAGTCCAAGGCAATACTGGAAGATGATTTATTGGATCGATTCAGGCTTCGCACCATCTACTGATATGACAATCTCTTCTAATGGTCGTGGGCACATCCGTAAAGTTGTTTCTTCCCAATCTCCCATCCTCATTCCCCATTCCTCTCAGATATACAGGAACCTGCTGCTGTCTAATACACATACGCACTGGCAAAACTCAGCAGGCCACACAACATCCATAGGAAGTAAAGAGTAACCAATGTTTTGGGTGATTCCTGCTGAAGGGGTCGGCCCCGAGACACTGGTTACTCTTTCCTTCCCCTGGACGCTGCGAGACCTGCTGTTTACCCAGCATGTTTCTGTACTGTGCTCGACCACAGCATCAGCAAATTTGCTGGTGTTCAGCTGCTGCGAGATCTGATGTGCCCGGTGGTCAACTCAGGGAGCATGACTCTGGGCACTGGAAGGGTTTGGCACTTGGTGAATCACAGAGTGGCAATGCCAGGAGTCCACTGAAAGGCAGAGTGACACTGGTTCTGCTCCAGATTATGGCTGAGGAGCATGTCCATAGGGTGACTGGGGAAAGGTCAAGTCCCCTCGGACCCATGGAAGGATAACAATGGGTACACCCTTTAATATAAATCAGAATCAGAATTTATTCTCATGAAAAGTCATGAAATTCAGTGTTTTGAGGCAGCATCAAACATTATAGAACACAGGCCCTTCACCCCACGATGCTCTGCTGACTGATGTAAACCAACTCCACCTCAACCTAATCCTTTCCTACCTCACATCCATAACCCTCTATTTTTCTTACATCCATGTTCCCATCTTGGAGTCTTTTGATGCCCACCACCATCCCTGGCCATGCATTCCAGGCACCTATCACTCTCTGTGTAAAAAACCTTCCTCCTGCACTCATGTCCTCTGGCATTTGCTATCGTCGCCTCAGGGGAAAGGTGTCTTACTATCTAAGCCCCTCAATCTTACATACCCCCTCATCCTCCATCACTCCAAGTTCACTCAACCTATCCTCTCAACATCCTTGTAAATCTCCTCTGCACCCTCTCAATAGCATCCATGTCTTTACTGTAATGAGGTGTCCAGAACTGAACGCAACCCTCCAAGTGGAGTCTCACCAAGATGTTTATGTACCTGTAACAATACTCCATGTAATAATGTAACTTCACACAAAATTGCCTTGTCCCTGCTGTAAGGCAGACAGAGAATCGACATTGGTGTCGCCCTGCACCCCTTACGGTATGAGAGAAAGAGAAGCAAAAGGGGACCACTTCAGAGCCACCGAGTGTCCGTGGATCCACCTCCAGTGCTCCCGCAGCCTATGCATCCACACAGACTCCTGTTCAATCGATCGGCCATCCAAATCTCCGTCACGAGGCCGAGGCTCCTTGGGAGCCTTTCTTGCATCTCAGCATTGTGTTGAATCCAGTTCCCATGAGCCTGCTGCCCGCGCAGGTTTCCCGAGTGAGTAGCCCACGTGGGTCCCTCAGCCGGCGAGCCCTTCACCGGTCCGCCACCGTGGTCACTGCCATGCAGGGTCGTCTTCTCTGCTTCACCTCCTCAGTGGGAGGTGTTCTCCCCATTTCTGGTGCTCTGCTACCCGCCCCCCCCCCCACCCTGGAGTCTGAAACCCCTTGTGACCGCTGCCAAGGTGCCGCCATCTTGGGCTCAGTCCTGTGGTTGCAGGAATTTAGTTTGAAAACAGCGTCAGCTCCTTTAACAGACCGTTTAACGCCGGTGCAGCCCTGCTGACATGCATGTTTGAATCCTTCGGAGCTGTGCTGTGTCTCCACTCTCCTGGGTCAACACCTGTGGTAGTGCTGCCGTTACAGTGCCAGCATTTTGTTTTAACCAAGGCCATTTTCTTAACAAAGCTAACAACCTGCACAGCAGCTCTGAGTGACTTTCGGACTCAGACCCCATGATCTCTCAGTTTGCCCACACTCCTCAAAGTCTTCCATTCACACTGCATTCTGCCCTCAAATTTGACTAACCAAAATGAACCAGCTTGTACTTTTCTGCACTAAACCCATCTGCCACTGCTCAGCTCAGCTCTGCATCCTATCAATGTCCCTCTGGCAACCCTCTGGACTCTCCACAATACCGTGCACTTTCGGGACGCCTGCACAGTGATGAAGCTACCCTTCTACATCCAGGTCATTGATGAAAAATCACAGAGTGGAGTGGTTCCAGTACCGATCCCTGCAGAACATCACTGGTCACCGAGCTCCGTGCAGAATACGAACCATCTACAGCCACCCTCTGTCTTCTGCGGGCAAGCCATTTCTGTCTTGTGGGTCAGATAGGCAGATCAGGCAAGTAATCAGTGTCCATTCAACAGTCCAGAATTTACAGTGTGTGGTTGTTACTAGACCAGTAATCTGGAAGACCAGAGTTCAAATCCTGCAAGAACCTAAATTCAATTAACAATTTGGAAGGGGAAAAACACAATTAACACAGTAATGCTGTCCAAAAAACCATTGGGTTGCAATAAAATCCTTTGCAGAATGAGCCAAGATTCTTTTGAAACCAGCCATCCTTATTTGCAACTGTTGATTGATCCGGACTCTGAAACAGTTGAGCAAGATTTTGATTTTTAATGAAGAGATGCAGTGTGGCAAGAGGGCCTTCTGGCCCACAAGCCCGTGCCGCCCAATTACACCCATGTAACCAATGAACATACAAACTCCGTCGGAGGAAACCCACGCAGACATGGACAGAACTCCTCACAAACAGTGCTGGACTTGAAGCCAGCTTTGCTGGTGCTGGAATTCTGTTGTACTGACCTCTCTGCTAACTGTGCCCTCCTGTACAGTTCGGCTATAAAATCTACATTGATGGAATAAAACTGCCCAGACTACATGGCATTGTATTTGGAAACAGCAAAGGTGACCTTGTAAATTCCTCTCCATGTACATCAGGGGATTGATGTCTAAACTGGGAGAGCTGTCATACAACAATCTGACATGGTTGTCCTCACAAAATCGTACTGAACAGGCAAGATGTCAAAACCATCCCTAAATAGGTGGTGGATCAGACATTCCCCTTGGGAGTCTTTCCACGTTGGCTCCAAACCTCTGCAGCAGTCAATCACGGGCAAGGAAACCGCCTCCTGATCAGCATCCCTCCTCCTCCCCCTGCCAATGAATCAGTGCTCCCCTCCCACCCCTTAGTTCATGAAGCACTGAGAGTAGCAAGGACACAGAATGAACTCTGGCCATCACCAACAACCAATCTAAGGCTGGGAGCACAAGTCATATCTGACAGGCAGGCTGTCAGTGAACCAATGAAATCTTTCTTGACCTTGGCTGCAGTTGTCTGCCTGTGCCAGTCCTCATCGAGGGCTCAGTAGCGGATATGGTCAAGAACTTCAAATTCCTGGGTGTCAACATTGATGCAATCTTGCCACGTTGATGCAATCTCGAAGAAGGCTCGCCAGCAGCTATACTTCGTGAGGTGTCTGAGGCAGTTCGGTATGTCACCGAAGACTCTTGTAAACTTCTACAGGTGTACCGTGGAGAGCATTCCGGCTGGTTGCATCACTGCCTGGTATGGAGGCACCAACTCTCAGGACAAAAGTAAACTCCAGAGGGTTGTTAACTCGTCTTGCAACATCATAGGCACCTGACTTCACTCCATTGAGGATATCTACATGAGGTGGTGTCTTAAAAAAGCAGCCTCTCTCCTCTAAGACCCCATCAGCCAGGCCATGCCCTCTTCACTCTGCTACCATCGGGGAAAATGTACAGGAGCTTAAAGACGAGCTCTCAGTGGCACAAGGACAGTTTCTTCCCCACTGCCATCAGATTCCCGAATGATCAATGAGCCTCACATATTGCCTCACTTTTCATGCACCGTTATTTTAATTTTTTTAATAATAATGTTGTATATGAATGTTTGCACTATGAAACTGCCACAAAACAAAATGAATTTCATGACTTGTTCATGACAATAAATCCTAATTCTGATCCTTGCGGAAACTATCTTCACAGTGAGGACAGCCTCCATTCATGTATGGCATTGCAAATGTTGGAGGCATTGAAAGTAGTACCAACATGTAGAGATTCCCTGAGGCCAGAGACCCTCGTCGGCAGCAGGGGTGGACCTTGTGGTCCACTGATCCCACCCTCTACTTAAGGTAGGAGCTCAGTTCTGGTTCAATGGAAGCAGCATCAAACATACCTCAAGTGGACGAGGTGTTACTCAGAGAGGTTCTAACACGAGACTTCTTGTGCGCTAAAATAAATCCCAGCATGCAACAGGCAGAGCAAGGTGACATCACAACCACCTTATCAGTCCTGCAATCCTGTCACATTTTGTGGTGAATGGTGGTGCAGAGATACGAGCTCGTGCCATGGTAAAGTTTGTCTTGTGAGCAGTCCAGCAGGATATCCCATGCAGAGCACAGCGTGTAAGGCATGGTACAGAGGTGCAGAGTTGACAGGGAGAGGCTGGGGAAATGAGAAGGGTGGCACGGTCAGTGCAACGCTGTTACAGCGTCAACGACCAGGGCTTGTAACCTGTGCTGACTGCAAGGAGTTTGCACATTCTCCGTGTGTCTGTGTGAGTATCCTCCGGGTGCTCCAGTTTCCCCCCACCCTTCAAAAATGTACCGGGGATGTGGGTCACTTGGATATAATTGGGTGGCACGGGCTCGTGGGCTGAAAGGGCCTGTCACTGTGCTGTACGCCTAAATTTTAAAACTAAAGTAAATTTACGAACTGTGTTAGCAACTGGATGGCCGCTATGACCAGCATAGCGGTTAGTGCAATGCTAACAGCACCTGCGTGAACATGCTCATCCAGTGCAGCAAGAAGATTGGGCAGCCACTGCCTCCTGCAGGCTTCCCTCCAGAAATTCTTTCACCCACAACTTTGTCCTGGGGGGAGGCGACAACACCAAACACCGGAAGACATCTGATAAAAGTAAATGGAAGAATGCTGTGTATTAAGAGGTGGATGTCAGGAATGCATTGCCAGGGGTGGTGGTGGAGGCTGGGACAATGGGGACATTGGAAAGACTCTGAGAGAAACATGGATGCAAGTAACTTAGAGGGTTATGGGTGTGAGGTAGGGAAGGATTCGATTGGTGTGGAGTGGGTTTACAACATTGTGGATGAAAGGCCTGATAAATACACACACAAACACCCACACAGACCCACATACATACACCCACACATTCTTACACACACACACACAACCACACACCCACATTCCTATACACATACACAACCACACACCCACATTCCTATACACATACACAACCACACACCCCATACACAACCACACACCCACATACACACACCCCCAAACACCCACACCCACATACACCCACACACCCACATACACCCACACACCCACATACACCCACACACCTACACACACACACACCTACACACACACCTAAACACACACAAACCACGCACCCACATACACACACCTAAATACACATACCCACATACACCCACCCCACACACAACCACACCCATTCAACCACACCCACTCAACCACACCCACTCAACCACACCCACCCAACCACACCCACACACCCACACACCCAACCACACCCACACCCACCCAGCCACACCCACCCAGCCACACCCACCCAACCACACCCACCCAACCACACCCACAACCACACCCACAACCACGCTCACTCACCCACACACACACACACACACACACACAACCACACACACACAACCACACACAACCACACACACACACACCATCACTGTTTCACTACCCTGGTCATTGTCCCCGTGGGATGCCTTATCTGCTTCTCCCTCTCATACGGTGCATGATCTTCCTGTCCTCTGGTGCCCTGCACCAGTCCTCCACTTCTCCAGAGACTGCAACCCCTTGTAGCTGCAGCCGATTAGTAACATAACATAACATAATCTAACAATTACAGCACGGAAACAGGCCATTAGGCCCTTCTAGTCCGCACCGAACCAAACACCCCTTTCTAGTCCCACCTCCCTGCACAATGCCCATAACCCTCCATCTTCTTCTCATCCATATACCTGTCCAACCTTTTCTTAAATAATACAATTGACTCCGCCGCCACTATTTCTCCCGGAAGATCATTCCACACAGCTACCACTCTCTGAGTAAAGAAGTTCCCCCTCATGTTACCTCTAAACCTCTGCCCCTTAATTCTTAACTCATGTCCTCTTGTTTTAATCTTTCCTCCTCTTAACGGAAATAGTCTATCCACATCCACTCTGTCTATCCCTTTCATAATCTTAAATACTTCTATCAAATCCCCTCTCAACCTTCTACGCTCCAAAGAATAAAGACCCAATCTGTCCAATCTCTCCCCATACTCCAGATGCTTAGGTGCCGCCATCTTGGGCGCAGACCCTGTGGTCATGGGATTCCAACTAAAACCTCTGCTGGCTCCCCCAACGGGCCATTTAAATCCATGCAGAACCAACAGCAGTTGACTGGACAGCTGGACCCCACGGGAGCACTGCATCTCCGCTCCCTTGCTCTTTGCAGGTCTGCACCAGCAGCAGTTCTGCCATCAGTCAAGTCTGCATTGCAAAAACAAGAAGAAACATCAGTCCCCTATCTCTCAGGCTTATTAGTTTGGCAATATGTGACACACTTTGTATATATTTCCAAGACATTGCACTGATCGATTCACCCAAGGCAACAGAAACAGATGTTTTTCAGACGTTGTGCGTTTTTAATTGAGGCTTAATTGAATTTTTGATATGACTTAAAACAGATTCACCGGACTGCTTTCAATGCGTGATGCAAATTTTGCGAGCTTTGGAAAATCATTTAAAATTTCTTTGCTTAACACGCATTTTATTTTTTGTCCTAGATAAAATCACTTACCCTGTCCCAGATTCAATCAGGTAGAAAACTTAGATGCAGGTGAAATATTGGCTTGTGGCGGCGCACATAATTGCAGCAGTGAACTGGCCCCGCTTGTCACATGTGGTCATGCGGCAAAGATGGCGTGGCGGATCCTTCTCTTCTGGTACAGACCGGAAGTACGTGCATGCGCTTATGTCAGCATGACATGAGTTCCGGGACATGAGGGGTGGGCTCTGGATGCCCTGTAAGGCTGCAGAGTGAACTTCAAATTAAATCAATTGTGCTTACGAGATCACAGCCTGCGGTCTCCGTTCTTTTTGCTGCGCTCGTGTGCGCATCCCCTAAAGGCTTCTATTTAATTTTTCTGATTTAATTTAAATTTTCATTTAGAGACATAAACAGCCCTTCCGATCCACGAGGCCGTGCCGCCCAAATACACCCAGGTGACCAATTAACCTACCAACACCATGCGTCTTTGGAATGTGGGAGGAAACTGGAGCACCCAGAGGTCAAAGGGAGAATGTACAAACTCCTTACAGACAGTGGTAGATTTGGACGCAGGTTACTGGTGCTGTAGTAGTGTTGCGCTAACTGCTATACCAAACATGTTATGTTTGACACAACTGAAACTTTACTCACGATTCGTGTAAACAAAATATGCAAAAATCTTTTTCCTTTGTTTCCACCACAGAGAACAAACAAGCCCCTCTCAAGACAAGATAGAGAAAAAAGAGTGACACCCCCCCCACCCCGCAGAGACATCGAGTGTCCACGGATCCCGCCTCCTCCTCCTCCGATGCTGCACCCTCATGCGCCCCTGCACACACACGATCTCCTGACCGAGCTCCAGACGTTTAAGGTCTGAGCTGCAGTCCTCAGCCATTGGTTCCCAACCCGATCAGGAGGCCGCCAATGCTCGAGGCCACTCGTTGGTTCACTGCTGTAGTCTCCCACCTGGAACTGCCCCCTCCCAGGCTTTTCTTTGGGGATGGTTTCCCAATCTGGTGCACTGCGCCGGTCCGCTACTCCCCCCAGACACCATGGCCCTTGAGATCTCGGCACCACTAGACTCGGTGGATCTGTGATGTTAAAAAAAAACACCACTGGCCTCATGTTACGGGCAACCTAAACCTCTATGGGGCCATTGGTATGGAAGCTGGTCAGTAGAGCCCCGAGGAGGAGCCCTGATTGTGTCTTTATCGCCTCTCTCCTTTGGCACATCTCCATCATATCTCCCTCGTGCACTGTACTGACTGCAGACAGATCATCCACAGCAAATACCTTAAGATTCAAGATTCATTTTATTAAAACATTGTCGTATTACATGAAATTGTTTTACCTGCTGTAAGGCAGACAGATTTGCCATTGGAAAAAATTACCTGAAGTGTCTCTTACAGTCAGAGAAAGAGAATCAAAAGAAAGTCATTCCTCCCCACCCCCCCAGAGTCACTGAGTGTCCGTAGATTCACCTCCAACAGTTCCACAGCCCCTGCAGCCACACAGAGTCCAGTCCAAACAAGTCCCGAGCTCCCAATCTGAACCTCCAACAACAGTCAGGAACCCTTCAGCACCACCTCACATGCCACTTCCAATACCTGGTACCCCCTTCAGCCAGTTTCAAGTCAGCCTCCAGCAGTCTGCAGCCTGGCATGAGTCCCCGACAGCCAGCTCCAGCAGTCCTCAACCTCCGTGGGTTCCTCGCCTCGAGTGTGCGTGGGTCTTTCAGCCACAGACCCCCCTCACTGGTTCGCCGCCGTGGGTCATCTCTCTGCTTCTCTTTCTCAGATAGGGGTGGTCTTCCTGTTTTCTGGTGCCCTCACCAGTCCTCCGCTCCACTGGCATCTGCAGCCCCTCATGGGTGCTGTCGATCAGAGGTGCCGTCATCTTGGGAGCAGACCCCACGGTCGTGGGATTTTAAATAAAACCACTGTCGGCTCCTTTAACAGACTGTTCGAAGCCTGTGCAGAGCTGGCGGCAGTTGACCAGGCGGTTGAACCCTGTGGGAGTGCTGCGTCTCCGCTCCCCGCGGGTCCACACCAGTGACGGCGCTGCCCTTACAGCACCTCCGACAGCACCACCATCTTTTCCTGCATTCCCCTTCAAGACCTGCAGTTCCATCTGACTGGCTGCCCTCAAATCTAGTGTAGAGGAGTGAAAAAGGGCTGCGTGGACGGGGCGGGCCGAAGTGCCTGCTTGGGTGCCGTTCAACTGTTGATGTCTCTAGTGCAGAACCAAGTCCTTCGTCCCCATACATCTTTGCCCAGTTTGATGAAGCCTCCTGGCCTGACAGGTCGACCGTTGTTTCTCTCCCACAGATACTGCTTGACCTCGTTGAGTTTCTCCAGTGGATTACTTGCTGCTTTGTATTATCACCAATCTGTTGTTTCTATTTTTTACTTCATTTTAATTTAACTTAACGTGTATTGTTGTATTTTTATTAATCAAGTACCCGCTCAGCTGTCGCAAGTACAATGTGCATGAGAATGAACTCAAACTGATTCAAGTATATGAAGTCTCCTGTGCGGCTCCATCAATACCAACCGTGAGCAGAACCCTATTACAGTGCCAGCAACCCGGTTCGAGCCCACTGTTGTCTTTAAGGAGCTTGTACGCTCTCCCCGTGACCCACTCTGGGTACTCCTGCTTCCTCTCACATTCAGGGTGTAGCGTGAATAAAAGCTCTCACGACTGGAGGAAGAATATACGCTTTTATTAGCTAAAACCGAGGGTGGGGATCTCACATTGGGGCTCGGGGTTTAGGAGGGAAACCAAGGTTATATATCAGTGTAACACACCACCAGTGAATCTCAGCTCACTGCACGGGGTTAGTTAGTCACATGGGTGCATTTGGGCAGTCTGAGCTCGACAGCCAGAAGGGCCTGTTACGAGGCTGTAGCTCTGCATTAAAATATTGTCTCAATAAAGGGTCTTGGCTTGAAACATTGACTAAATAGTTCTACCATGGTGCTGCCTGTCCTACTGAGCTCCCCCCAGCAGCTCATAATACAGTCCTGGAGCACCTACCCCAACCGCTCATCGCAGCCTGATACATCGTGAATCCCATGCCTCCCCTCATCAGGGCTCAACACAAACTGGACCTGATGCAATTCTATCGAAACCTCCCCAACTTTTCGTCATGGTCCAACACAAACTGGGCCATGCACAAGCCGACAGTGCTCTCCTCGATTTCTCGTTGCAGCCCCCACACAAAGTGGACCTTGAGCAAACACCATCTTCAAGCCTTTTATTGCAAACTTAAATGTAATTCTCCAACACTTAGTCTGCAACGTTTTCCACCAAGTGTTCAACTTGATACTTATTACACAGAGATGATTGAAATGAGAACCCATTTTAAAATATATTTTAAAGTTTTTTTTTTAAAAGAAATCTAACACGGTGACAGGCCATTTCAGCCCTATGAATCCGTGCTGCCCATTTTACACCCCATTAACTTACACCCCTGGTACGTTTTTGAACGGGGGTGGGGGGTGGGAGGCAACAGGAGCCCCTGGGGGAAACCCACGCAAACTCGGGGAGAATGTACAAACTCCTTACAGAGTGCGTGGGATTTGAACCCAGGTCCCGATCGCTGGTGCTGTAAGGCGTTCCACTAACCACTACGCCAACTGAGCCACTCCTAGAACAGGAGCTCTGTTCTTCCTTGGCTGAACACAGGCACATGGGTACTGCTCACAGTGACAATTTGATGTGTTCTTGAATTCAACTGGCACTTGACCTTAATATTGGTATTTCAATCACAAACAGTGGTGCTTACTAGTAGAGGATATATACAGTACAACTGGAAGGCGTAAAAGCTTCCCTCACTGATTGTATACTTCAAAGAACTTAGGAGGATCACTGCGTGAGAGGCTTTGAAATGGAAATAAAATCAATTTGAGAGCATCTGGGCTGCTTTGAAGGAACTGTGTAGGAGGAATTAATCCTGCCTTCTTGTGGGACTGTGGCTGGCTGTCCAATTCATTGGGCAGAGGTCGTACTGGCGAGATTGATGATAACGAGTTAACTTGTCTTGCAGATGGGCAATCTGGCAAAACCTCCCCCCACCCCACCCGCCCTTCTGCAGCCTTGCGGTCCCCTCATCACTGACTACAGACAGGTTGGCCACAAGCCCATTCTGAACAATCGCAATGTCTTGGGGAGGAGGGATCCCCAGGCGGCCACAAAGCAGAGCGCGCACCCAGGCCGGGAAGCAATGTCGGAGGAGTGGTCAACCCACTGCCTCGCAGCTCCGGTGATCCTGCCTCGATCCTGAGCACGGGTGCTGCATGGAGTTTGCATGTGGCCACATCGAGCCCCCATAACCACCCCCCTCCCAACTCAGGTGCTCAGGTTTCCACCCACATACCAAGAGGTGTCGATTGGACTGCAAGCATGTTGCCCCTGGTGAATTTCTAGGAGGGGTGAGGGTACTTTGGATAGTCAGGGCCATGGTATAATTTGAACCTGTATATAGTATGTATCTGGGTTGTAAATAGTCAGTATTGTAATAATGTATTAATGTGATTCTTGTAATGACTGAATGATCCACCTTTGTAAAAGGATTGTAAATCAGGTGTGAGCTGATGGGAATATACATGCGGTGTAGGATTAGTGTGAAATGGGTGTTGGAAAGCCTCTGTGGATTCTGAAGGCCCTTGCAGTATGACTCTAAGTTTGCCCATCAAGGTAGCAAATTTAATCAGCCTCTCCCTCTCTTCCTGCACATGGACACTGGAATCTGGAGTCAAGCACAAACCTGCTGGAGGAACTCAATGGGTCGAGCAGCGTCCACGGGGGAAATAAAGGGAATAGTTAACCTGTCGGGCCCTTCAGCTCCTCTGCCAGTGGCTCCAGAACTACTTCTCTCTGCTTTCTCTGACAAGACCTTGTCCTCCCCACACCTCCACACAGCGGCCTGACGGCAGCCAGATGGCTAAGGGTTAGGACACAGCAAAGTGTCCTGCTACCTTGGAGTAGCTACAAGGGCCAACTTTGGACTGAAAAAGAGCAGGGGAGCGAGTCTGCACAGTCAAGGGGAGACAAAAAAGCCCCTGTCCACGCTGGAGGCCAGAGTTTGCTTCGACAATCTGGTGATCTCTTTCTGACTCAATAGGATTGGAATGGGTCGAAATTAAGAGTTAACTTTGCATGGATCTTGGCTGCAGTTACTCGATTACTTCAACTGGTTATTGTTAAAATGAAGGTGGACTTTCCAGGCAGATATCACACACAGGTCCTTCACCACACAACCACAGTTCTGTTTATCATATTCATGGAATATTGGAAAGCATTACAGCTCAGTCTGTTTTACAACTTATCACTTTATCAAAGAATGGCACAAAAAGAGGCTATTCGTCCATCAGCTGGCTTTCAGGGGAACCATCCTATTGGTCACTCCCACTTCTGTATTTCCCTTGCAACTTATTCTCTCTCACACACACAAGATGCACTCCGATTTATTTTATCTCGATCCCACACCAGCAGTTACCAGCGGTCGCCAATTAAACCTACCAACCAGCAGATACTCGAGCACTTGGTGGGAGTGGGTTGGGGAGAAGGTGGCCGGGTAAGAAAGGCTAAGGGGGAAAGAAAACCACACACATCCCCACCCGGGGCCAGGATCAAGCCCAGGACCCCCGACAGATAAGACAGCATTGCCCTCTGTTGCGCTGCTCTCTCACCAAACCTGACGGCTGCCTGGGTTGTCCAGGTCTCCTCTCTGAGTTGGCATTCCTCTCCTTCTGCATACTTAGTGCATGAGAGTATCAGATCCTGACTTTGACGCCGCGAGGAAACCTCGTAAAAACTGAACAAAGTGTCGGCAACTGTAAAGGGCTCAGATTATTCCCTGGTGCCCGAACAACACACAAACGGTTAACGCGTTGCCAACTACTTAGTCGCATCCACCCATGTTCTTTGACTAAAAACCAGCTGCCTATCTCACCCCGGCTGATTGCCGAAACACGTAATAAGATTAAAAAAAAAACATTTTATCTGTCGAGAAAGATAGAGCCCCAGAGGAAGAGCACTATTTATTAGACTCTTAATGGTGACTTACCAAGGTAAGGAGCATGGACTGAACAGCAAACAATGAATGGCTATTGAATTTAAGCCCATCGGGGTCAGACATTCTGAGCAGAGTTCTTTGCAACAGGGTCTTGGCTGTTTTCTATCGCTCACTTTTTGCTCTAACAAATGCTCCAAGAACAGGATGGCTCTGAGAGCTGGTCATGCTCAGCGCTCAAAGCATCCCGTGAAGACGCCCCACTTGCGATTTCAATGCAGTTCTCCGACTGTTGATGAAACGCGAAACTCCCCTTTGAGCTGGCAACATCTGCTTTTTGCTGCCAGTCGGTGGGAAGGAGTTCAGACACACACAGCTGCTCAATGGAATTGTGTCTTGGAGAAGCAGAGGACGTTCCCTTCAGCAGAGCGCAGGGGGGAGCATTCCGTTTGGAGAATTAAAGAGCAAGTCAGTTGTTTTCACCCTGATCTCTGTTGCATTGATCTGCCATATTTACCAGCCCCCTGACAGCTGACGCGAATTGAAAGCTGCATTTGCTCGCAGGCTCACACCTTACCTCATCTTTCGACTGTCCATGAGGTGATGCAGCGAAGACTGTCCCATGCGGGAGACAGCAGTGGGTGAGCACCTGGAGCCTTTTGTACGGGGCTGATCTCCGTTCCGCTCACACGACTCGTCTGCAATAGATTTGCTCTCCCACACACCGACATTCACGCACTTCTGGGCTCCTGTTCAAAAAGGGCTGGCTGCGAGGGAGACTGGTCTCGTGATGCGGGGGGGGGGGGGGGGGGTGCTGCACGACATTGGTGCCAGGGTCACAGGGGGGCGGGAGGGAGGGACAGTGAGGAGGGAGATGGGAGGGCTAAATGAAGGAGGGGGGCCGGGCCGGGGAAAGGAGCTCGCATGATATGGGAAGCAGAAGTAGGAAGAGACTGATCAGCAAGATCTCAGAGCTGATCGACACCACATTCATGCACCATCTTCAATTGATAGAAACCTGTCTGAATGTGGTGGTACATCACCGGCCCACTGCAGGGGACAGCCTTCTGTACCTGAGAGGGCAACACCTGTACCTGCTGCGGGAGTGTTCCGTCGACCTACTGCAGGGGGCAGCCTCTGTCCCTGCGGGAGTGTCCCACCGGCCCACTGCAGGGGACAGCCTTCTGTACCTGAGAGGGCAACACCTGTACCTGCTGCGGGAGTGTTCCGTCGACCTACTGCAGGGGGCAGCCTCTGTCCCTGCGGGAGTGTCCCACCGGCCCACTGCAGGGGGCAGCCTCTGTACCTGAGAGGGCAACACCTGTTCCTGCGGGAGTGTCCCACCGGCCTATTACAGGAGGTGGCCTCTGTACCTGCAGGACTGTCCCGCCAGCCCACCGCAGGGAACAGCCTCTGTACCTGCAGGAGAGTAAGAGGGACTGGACAACACCTGGCCGGCTGTCAATCAGCCGATCTGAATGGATCAAGCCCCACCCGGTCGGGTGTCAATCACCCTATGGGATATAAGCCTGAGCCCTCCGACGCCTCACTCAGAGTTTACAGTAGTACAGACAGCCCTGCTCTGTGGATGTTTTTGCAGATTAAAGCCTGTTGTACCCCCTTTACCTTGTGTGTGTCAGATTCACCACATTGGAACACTGATGTTGTCTGGCATTTGTTCTTGAATCGGGCCATCTTGCCTCTAGTGTTGTGATGTGGGTGCAGGTAGCAGATCCAGGCCGAGGAGGTTCCTTCCACACTGGTGGTAGAGGAGTGTGGACGGCGTGGTGTGGCGTCAGTGATTTAGCATTTTCCATACAGGCTAATGCTCCCTGCCTCTTTACGTGAACAGGCTCTGCTTTATCTCATGGCCAAACCAAACAAAGCAATCCAATGCTTGAGGGCACTCAAGTACCGAGGCCCTCAGGTACAGAATTCTAAAGAGATGCCATCCTTTGGGCAAAGAAAAAAATATCCTGATCACCTCTGCTTTGAGGGGCTGACCCCCCTCCATTGGTCCTCACCAGACGCATGATCCTGGTCTGCCCTGGGAAGAACTTTGCCCGTCTCGATAAGATGACCTCTCATTCTTTCAAAGATTTGATGACTCAAAAAGAATGGAAGATAGACTTCTCCGCAGGTGTGCTGTGGGACATGTTCAAGCTGGTTGCTTCGCCACCAGGTTGGGCAACTCAAGTGTCCAGGAATACAGAAGGCTCCAGAAAATGATCAACTCGTTAGGCACCAACCTCCCATGCGTCGCAGACATCCGTGCAAGGCATTGCCTCAACAAGGCAGCCAACATCGTAAAGGACCCACCGTCACCCTGGTCACCACCTCTCCCCACCGCTCCCTTCAGGCAGAAGATACAGAAGCCTGAAAACCAACATCTGTGGGTTCAAGAACAGTTTCTTTCCAAGGGCAATCAGGGTGATCAGGCTCTTGACCCCCTTGTTATACTCATCCAGGACTGTTCCAACACCACAAAAGGACTGTCTGCCCTATTGGAACACCACTTTTTTTTCTGTGAATATTTACATCTATCATGTATTTATTGCCTCATTTAATTTAATTAATTTACTCTTGTACTTTTCTTCACAAGTACCTGTTCAGCTGGAGCAGCAAGTAAGGACATTGGCGGATATCTAAAATGTACAATAAACACATCATGTGCACAATTCCTCAAAGGGCATGCGCTCTGATCCCATGGATTGATCCGTTGACCCTTTGCAGTTAGTCTTCGATCAAAAGTGTATCCTTCCTCAGTCAGAAAGACTTGACCGATGCACAATACTCTCGCGTGCTATTATCACCAGAGCCCTAATATAACTGAAGCAAGGGAGCAGGGATTCTCAAGGTTATGGGGTTTAAAAAAATACAAGAATTTAAATAAAGTCCCCAGACTCAATACTTGCTTGAGCATACACCTTCTTTTCAAGCCTCCAAATCATCATTCACACCTGAGGAAGAAGGAGCAGGCTGTTTTAATGTACTCCACTGCACACAGCTGATCTGCACCTTAGCTCGCTTTAACAGGCCACTAGGAGTCCTCGTGGGAGACACTGACTGGGATCACTCAAAGACTTAACCGTAGATTACTGACCAGAGTCAGATTACTCAGCACCCAGCCTGTACTGATAAGTTTTCCTCCATTGTATAGCCTTTACCCGTTACTGTATCTATGAGGCTGGCCCGCCCACTAATGACTCATCCCCTAAGTCTTCTCCCCTTTTGCTCTGGCCATAAAGGTCACCTTTCCGGCAGTCCTGTACCTGGATCCGAGCCAGCCCAAGTCTTGTGTGCATTAAAGCCTATTGTTCCTGCAGCCTATGACTCTGTGGTTATTGATAGAGCCTATCACAGCCTTCATCCAGAAATCTGCGGGCAAACGGCTGTGGCTTAAGGGCGCATGGGTTAGAGATTGGGCAAACAGGAATACTGGCCCACCTTCATGTAAATGTGAGGTCATGGATATGTCCACATGATTTCATTAAGATATCCTCCAAGCCTAATACATGTTCATTTTTATTCACACAGTCAGTATGAATCGGTGACAGCATCTCCTCCTCACTGACCACCAACACAGACGCACCCCAAGGATGCGTGCTTAGCCCACTGCTCTACTCACTCTGCACCCCTGATGGTGTAGCCGGACACAATCTGTCAATGACATCATAGTCATCGGCAGAATCACAGACGGCAATGAGGAAGCGTACAGGAGGAAGGTAGATAAGCTTGGTTGAGTGGTGTCACAACAACAACCTTGCGTTCAACGTTAGCAAAACCAAGGAGCTGATTTTGGACTTCAGCAGGGGGAAGACAGGAGAACATACAGCAGTGGGAAGGGTAAAGAACTTCAGATTCCTGGCTGTCAACATCTCTGAAAACCTATCCTGCCGATGCAACAATGAAGAAAGCATGCCAATGGCTATATATCATTAGGAGTTGGAGGGGAATTGGTATATTATTAAAGACTCTCGCAAATTTTGACATGTGTATCATGGGGAGCATTCTGACTGGCTGCATCACTGTCTGGTATAGAGGTGCCAATGCAGGACAGGAAAAGTCTACAGAGGGTTGTGAACCCGACCAGTGCCATCATGGGCATGTTTTCCCTCCATTAATGGCATCTTTAAGAGTCAGTGCCTGAAGAAAGAAGCATCTCTCATCATGGAGCCTCACCATCTCTTCTCACTGCTACCGTCGGGAAGGGGGTACAGGAGCCGCCCAGCACGCACCCATCGTTACAAAGACAGCTTCCTCTTCCCCAGCAGATTTCTAAACAGACCACTATCCACAAGCACAAACTCACTTTTTCTCTACTTTTGCAGAAATTTATTTATTTTTTAAAACGTAATTAACAGTGATTTTTGCTCCTGTGATGTGGCTGCAAAATGATAAATTTTATGACATGTTCATGACAATAAACTCTGATTTTGATGCTCAATATAGCTCATACTTGAGATGCATGCACGCACGCGCGCGCACACACACACACACACACACACACACACACACACACACACACAGAGGTGCATGCACACACACAGGCACACACACCCACACACAGGCACACCCACACCCACACATACACCCACACGTCCACCCCCATACACACCCACACACATACCCATACCCTCACATGCACGCACACCTACATGCGCACACGCACACACATACCCACACCCAGACACACACCCACACACAGGCACACCCACACGCATGCACACCCACACCTACATGCATGCACATCCACATATACACCCACATGCACAAACACATACACACACACACACCCATGCGCGCGCGCACACACACACACACACACACACACACACACACACACACACACACACACACACACACACACACTGGTGTTTGCCTAAACTTCAGCCATTTTAACTCCCCCCACTATTCCTACAGTGGGTGGGCTGTCCTCACTTGGCCTCATTATTATCAGTGTGATAATCAATGTAACCTTGAGGTACAACACATTCTATTCCTCCCTGATAGCCTTAAGCCAAATGCATAAACTTTGATTATTTTCAGTAACCCCCCACCCTAAGGTGGTTCCACTGCTCCCAGGATGTTGATCTGAGCAAGTCCCACTTGCCTAGGCTTGGCCCACATCCCTCTGAATCTATTCCATACATGTACCGCTCCAAATGTCTTTTAAACATTGTAATTGTATCTGCCTCCACTTCCTCCTCTGTCAGCTTGTTCTTTAAATATGCTGTGTAAAAAACCAGCCCTCAGATCTCGTTGAAATCATTCCCTTCATCTTAAATTTTTATTTTGCAGCTTGGTAACAGGCCCTTTCGGCCCATGAGCCCGTGTCACCCAATTACACCCATTTGACCGAAATCCCTGGTGGGTTTTTGAATGGTGGGCAGAAATCAGAGCCCCTGGAGGAAACCTGCGGGGCACGTACAAACTCCTTTCAGACAGTACAGGATTTGAACCCTAGTCCTGATTGCTGGCACGATGAAGGTGTTTGGCTAGCTGCTATGCCAACCATGCTACCCTCCTCTCCTGAGAAAAAAAGTGTCCACCCATGTTATTTATGCCCCTCATGGCTTTACAACCATCCATATTTTCTCCGTTGTTCCAGGGGAAACAGTCCCAGCCTATTCAGTCTCTCCTGACAACTCCCTCTCTCCAGTTTCACCACATGCTTGCGAATTTTCCTTCACCTTAGTCATATCCTTTCTGCAGCTAGGTTACCAGAACTGGGCACAATTTTCTTGGTGGGATTTCACCAATCACTTGCACAGTTACACAGAAAATATAACAGAACAGCACAGTACAGGCTCTTTGGTCCATAATGCTGTGCCAACCCATACAAACCTACTCCACATCAATCTAATCCTTCCCGTCCCCACAGTCTACAACTCCCGATGACATTGGACAATGAAGATTTTGCTTCCCGAACACTTTTGGGAGTATTTAATCTTATATCCATGTGCCTATCTTATAATCTTTTACATGCCCACATCGTACCAGCTTCCATCACCACCCCTGACAATGGCTTCCAGGCACCCACCACTTTGCATTAAAAAAAAAAATACCTCTGACATCTCCCCTGAACATTCCTTCATTCACCTGAAACAGATGTCCTCTGGTGTTGGCCGTTGCCACAATGGGGACAAGGTGCTGGGCTGCTCACCTTATCAATCTATGCCCCTTTTTTGTTGCATGAAGTCCTGCCACATGCACCCATTGCCTTGCCTGGCAAAGGCAAGTGTACCTGAAGCCACCCAGTGCAGCCATTTTCAGGGGTTCATGCATTTGCACCTCAGGTTCTCTCTGGCCCACAACCCTCCCTGCAGTCCACCCATTCACTGTGTTAGCTTTGCCCTTGTACTCTTGCCTGAGATATGTTACATCTGCTGTTCCTTCGCCCACTTTCCCAACTTATTGCGTGGATTTCCTGCATTTATATATACTAGAGGTGTAATGGCAGCACTGCCACTGGTGTGGATCTGCAGGGTGGGAGATGCAGCACTCCATGGGGTCCAGTCGCCTGGTCAACTGCCGTCAGATCCATACAGGCTTTGAACAGCCCATTGTGGGAGCTGACGGCGGTTTTAGTTGAAATCCCATGACCTCAGGGCCTGCGCCCGAGATGGCGGTACCTATTAGTCAGCAGCAGGCACAAGACCGGAGGACTGGAGCAGGGCACCAGAGAATGGGAAGATCATCCCCGCTCTGAGAAGGAGAAGCAGAGGAGACGACCCGTGGGGACGGTGGCCGCGGTGGCGACGGACCGGTGAGGGGGCTCTGCAGCTGAGGGACCAGTACGTGCAGCGGGCACTGGTGACACGGGGCAAGGAACCCGCGGAAGGTGCAGGCTGCGGGAGACAGCTGTTGGGAGGCTCACGCTGGGCTGCAGATGGCTGGAGACTGGCTCAAACTGGCTGAAGGGGTACCAGGTATTGGAACCGGAATGCGAGGAGGAGCTGAGGGCGCTGGTGGGCTCCTGACCATGTTAGAGGTTCGGATCTAGAGCTCGGGTCGCCAGTGGTGTGGACTGGACTCTGTGTGGCTGCGGTGACTCTGGGGGGATTCCCTTTTGTTTCTCTCTCTCTGACTGTAAGAGGCGCTAAGGTAATTCCTGCCAGTGGTGAATCTGTCTGCCTTGCAGCAGGCAAAAATAAATTTCATGTAATATGACCACCACCAGTGGGCTGATATCGCCTCCAACCTTGCATCTTGGCGCCTCACAGTTCGGCAGGCAGCAACCTCCTTTGAAGAAGACTGCAGAGCCCACCTCACTGACAAAAGACAAAGGAGGAAAAACCCAACACCCAACCCCAACCAACCAATTTTCCCTTGCAACCGCTGCAACCGTGTCTGCCTGCCCCGCATCGGACTTGTCAGTCACCAACGAGCCTGCAGCAGACGTGGACATACCCCTCCATAACTCTTCGTCCACGAAGCCAAGCCAAAGATTACTGTGACAATAAATTGAATCTTGACCCAGCTGATAAAGGAAAGCATTGTCATATATATTTCATTCGTTAGAATTGCTCTTTGTTTATTGATTGGCAATGTGGCAGGGTTAACCCCCAAAACCTGTGGTATCTGTCAGACAGCAGAGGAAACATGTGGGCCACATCGGTGATGTCATTATCCGTGTCACGGGGCAAAGGGATGAATTGTATTTGGATTAGCCTCCTAACTGGCCACCTTTACATGCTACTGGCGGAGATAAAACAGGTAAAATGGACTTTGGCATAGAATGTTACCGCACAGTACAGGCCCTTTGGCCCACGATGTTGTGCCGACGTATATATACCAAAACAAAAGTTGGAAAAAAAAACTAAACCCTTCCTACCTCATAATCCTCGATTTTTCTTTCATCCGTGTGCCTGTCTAAAAGTCCCTTAAATACCCCAAATGTTTTAGCCTCCACCACATCCCTGGCAAGGCATTCCAGGCCTACACAAGTCTCTGTGTAAAATGCTTATCTCTGATGTCTCACCTAAACTTTCCCTCTTCACTTTGTACAGATGTCCTCTGTTGGCTACTCCTGGCCTGTGAAAAAGATGCTGTCTGACCAATTTTGTAGACCTCTATTAAGTAATCCTCTTCATTCAATGGGTTCAATTTTTCAGTGCATAGATACTAAATAAATCAAAATTAATTGAAAGAAGATATCAACTGCATGTCAGTAGCAAGTCATTCAGTGACTAGTGGAGTATTGCAGGGATCTATTCTGGGACCTCTGCTCTTTGTGATTTTTATAAATGTCCTGGATGGGTCAGTAAGTTTGCAGATGATACGAAGGTTGGAGGAGTTGTGGATGGAGCTGAAGGTTGTCGTAAGTTACAAAAGGATATAGACAGAATGCAGAGTTGGGCAGAAAAGTAGCAGATGGAGTCCAATCTGGATAAGTGTGAGGTGATGCATTTTGGAAGGACAAACCTGAAGGGTGAGTACAGGGTTAATGGTTGGTTACTTAAGAGTGTAGATGAGTTTGGGATCCAAATCCATACATCCCTCAAGGTCGCCACACAGGTTGAAAGGATAGTGAAGAAGGCATATGGGATGCTGGACTTCATTAATAGGGGGTTTGAGTTTAATAGTCAAGAAGTCATGCTGCAACTCTACAAATCTCTGGTGAGGCCACAGAGTATTATGTTCAGTTCTGGTCACATTATAAGAAGGATGTGGAAGCTATGGAGAGGGTGCAGAGGAGATTTACCAGGATGCTGCCTGGAATGGGAAACAAGTCTTATGAGACAAGGTTAGGAGAGCTGAGACTTTTCTTTTTGGACCTTAGAAGGATGAGAGGAGACTTAATAAAGATCTATGAGATTCTGAGAGGTGTTGATAAGGTGGGCAGCCAGCGCCTGTTTCCCAGGACAGGAATAGCAAACACCAGAGGTTAAAGTTAGGGAAGGGAAGTTTAGAGCAGACGTCAGGGATTTTTTTTTTTTAAACGCAGAGTTGTGGGGGCCTGGAATGCCTTGCCGGGGATGGTGGTGGAGGCTGGAACATGAGGAGCATTTAAGAGACTCTTAGACAGGTACATGGATGGAAGTAAAATAGAGGGTTCCTCTCCTCCCCCCACCACCCCCCACCTTTTTATTCAGGTGCTTGCCTGGTTTTGATTATACCTGACGAAGGGGCCTAAGCCCGAAACCTTGGTTTCCTATGGATGTTGCGTGACGTGCTGAGTGTGTCCAACACATTTACATCTTGCCCTTGACCCCAGCATCTGCAAATGTTCTAATTCGACTTCATATCAGTGAGCCTTTATTGCCTCATTTTTATCTGCATTTAATCAAAAGCAAAAAAAAATTGAAGATGTCGTAAATTGGAAATAAAGATATTGAGTGCTGAAAAGGCATAGTGTGGAATTAGGCTCTTTAATCCACGGTTTGGACCAACCACCAATGACATTGATCTAATTTTTTTGCTTTTCTCCCAATTTTCTTATCAAGAATCATGCAGACCTGGAAGCAGCCTGACATATTGAATGTTGAGCCATAGTAAATGGGGGCTCATTGTGACGTTGGCTGAGGACTTCATATCAGCTTGCACGGCAACAAGGGTTTCTGTCAGGAGCGACGTGGTGGGGGTCCCAATGGGGTATGAGAGCAGTTGCATGTTGGATGAAAGGGCGCGAACCAGGCGCAATCGCCAAGATGGGAACTAAGTGTTCAATTTAAAAGTTTCTGGTATGTTGTGAGGAAGGCCACTTTCAACTGTGTGGTGTGGCAAGATTGGCATAGCCATTAGTGTAACGTTATTACAGTGATCCTAAATAGAATAATACCTAGTGTCGCCGAGAATATTCTCCCAGAATCACAGTGCGGCTTTCGCGCAAACAGAGAAACCACTGACATGGTCTTTGCCCTCAGACAGCTCCAAGAAAAGTGCAGAGAACAAAACAAAGGACTCTACATCACCTTTGTTGACCTCACCAAAGCCTTCGACACCGTGAGCAGGAAAGGGCTTTGGCAAATACTAGAGCGCATCGGATGTCCCCCAAAGTTCCTCAACATGATTATCCAACTGCACGAAAACCAACAAGGTTGGGTCAGATACAGCAATGAGCTCTCTGAACCCTTCTCCATTAACAATGGCGTGAAGCAAGGCTGTGTTCTCGCACCAACCCTCTTTTCAATCTTCTTCAGCATGATGCTGAACCAAGCCATGAAAGACCCCAACAGTGAAGACGCTGTTTACATCCGGTACCGCACAGATGGCAGTCTCTTCAATCTGAGGCGCCTGCAAGCTCACACCAAGACACAAGAGAAACTTGTCCGTGAACTACTCTTTGCCGATGATGCCGCTTTAGTTGCCCATTCAGAGCCAGCTCTTCAGCGCTTGACGTCCTGCTTTGCGGAAACTGCCGAAATGTTTGGCCTGGAAGTCAGCCTGAAGAAAACTGAGGTCCTCCATCAGCCAGCTCCCCACCATGACTACCAGCCCCCCCACATCTCCATCGGGCACACAAAACTCAAAACGGTCAACCAGTTTACCTATCTCGGCTGCACCATTTCATCAGATGCAAGGATCGACAATGAGATAGACAACAGACTCGCCAAGGCAAATAGCGCCTTTGGAAGACTACACAAAAGAGTCTGGAAAAACAACCAACTGAAAAACCTCACAAAGATAAGCGTATACAGAGCCGTTGTCATACCCACACTCCTGTTCGGCTCCGAATCATGGGTCCTCTACCGGCACCACCTACGGCTCCTAGAACGCTTCCACCAGCGTTGTCTCCGCTCCATCCTCAACATCCATTGGAGCGCTTACACCCCTAACGTCGAAGTACTCGAGATGGCAGAGGTCGACAGCATCGAGTCCACGCTGCTGAAGATCCAGCTGCGCTGGATGGGTCACGTCTCCAGAATGGAGGACCATCGCCTTCCCAAGATCGTGTTATATGGCGAGCTCTCCACTGGCCACCGTGACAGAGGTGCACCAAAGAAAAGGTACAAGGACTGCCTAAAGAAATCTCTTGGTGCCTGCCACATTGACCACCGCCAGTGGGCTGATAACGCCTCAAACCGTGCATCTTGGCGCCTCACAGTTTGGCGGGCAGCAACCTCCTTTGAAGAAGACCGCAGAGCCCACCTCACTGACAAAAGGCAAAGGAGGAAAAACCCAACACCCAACCCCAACCAACCAATTTTCCCTTGCAACCGCTGCAATCGTGTCTGCCTGTCCCGCATCGGACTTGTCAGCCACAAACGAGCCTGCAGCTGACGTGGACTTTTTACCCCCTCCATAAATCTTCGTCCACGAAGCCAAGACAAAGAAAAAAGATTACAGTGATCCAGGTTCAGATCTGGCTCTGCCTGTTAGGAGTTTGCATGTTCTCCTTGCGCGGGTTTCATCCAGCTGCTCCAGTTTCCTGTCACGTTCCAAAGATGTGTGGGGTTTATAGGTTAATTGGTCACATGAGTACATTTGGGTAGCATGGGCCTGAGGGCTAGTCAGATGAGCGATGAAGAAGGAGAAGTGACTTTACAGAGATATATTAAAACGATGAGGGGCTTAGACAGGGTGGTCAGCCAGCAACTTTGTCCTGGGGTGCCAATAGCACATACCAGAGGGCATCAATTTCTGGAGAGTGGAGGAACGTTTAGGGGAGATGTTGGAGTTACGATTTTTTATACTGTCAGTGCTGGGCGACTGGAATGCATTGTCAGGGATGGTGGTAGTGGAGGCTGGTACCACAGGAATATTCAAAAGACCCACCAATGCAACAAAAATCAAGTTATGGTTGTAAAGGAGGGAAATTTGGGCCTTGACTGTGCTGCTATGTTCTATGTTTTGCTCTGGTTATAAATAAAAATCGGTGTCCTCTCTTTGACATCGGAGAGACCAGCTGCAGACTGGGAGACCGCTTTGTCAAGATCCTGCATCAGGGGTGACCCTGAGCTTCCCACTTCCTGCCACACGTTAATTCTCCACCCCACTCCCTCTCTGATGTGCCTACCTGTGTGGCCTCCTGCATGGAGACATCGAGCCCCAACACAAGCTTGGGGAACTACAACCAGTCAGCCTTCTGAACCCAACACTGAATCCGACAACTTCAGCCAACTTGTTTTCTCCACTTTAGTTGGCCATCAGTGATAAGAGCCCAGCTCATTTGTTATCTGTTGCTTTCGATGTTGAACCTCCAGGAGTAGAGGCCAACCTGACCTACTGGGCACATTTTCCTGTTCTGTATTTTGCGATCTCTAGATTTTTGAATCACTAGTGGGGTTAAGTGTTATGGGGAAGGTGAGCTGAGTCCATGGCTAGATAAGCCATGATGTTATTGAATGGCGGAGCAGACCTGATGGGGCAGATAGCTTTCTCCTGCTCCTATTTCTTTCATCCTGTCCATATTCTCACTCTCGAGCTGCTCCCAATCACTCAATAATCCAGTTTCCAGCTTATCCCTATCGTCAGCCTAGTTTTACTCCAGCAGAGGCATCTCCCTCCGTACTCCTTGCAACTTCTTTTATCTCCTTGAAGGGTCTTCCACCTGAATCATTATGGCTGTTTCACTCCCAACCGATGCGGCCCAACCTGCTGAACATCCGTTTGGACACTCTTCAACCAGATGACCTCCAGTTTATGTAAAGCCCCTCCATTCTCTCTCTCTCTCTCTCTCCCTCTCTCTCTCTCTCTCTCTCTCTCTGTCTCTCTCTCATCCCTTTGTCTCCTTTCCTCCAGCTCCACAACCCTTTCCTCATCCCTTCTTCGATTCTTTCTCTTCTACTCCCCCAACCATATTCACCTGTGACTTCAACCATTTGGCCTCCATGTCCCAGTTTTTAAGGACTACCAACAGGTGTATGTATGCTGTGCCCTTGTTTTCCAGGACTGGTTTTATACCCACCCACCAGCTGGTTTATACTGGTGTTCGTACTGTACTTTACCCATGGACCCAGTCTGGAGTATATATTGTGAAAGCTTAAAAGTGACTGATCCAAAGGGCTAACCTATTGGCCTCTCCTGTGCTCCTCTCCTCCCCTGACCTTTTCTGCTCATACCCTGAGGAAGGGCTCAGGCCTGAAATGTTGACGATCCTTTAGACATTTAGACATACATATAGCACGGTAACAGGCCCTTCCGGCCCACACTGAAGGCTTTAATTTGCAAGAGATGGACAGCATCCCTGTGTTGGTCGCTCACACTAGCCTGGCTTGTGGCATGACCGCCTTTTTGGGGAAGAAAGGGGAGGAGTTATGAGCTGGCCAGTGAGAGCAGGAAAGGTCATGACATTTACATATGGCAAATATATACAATAGTGGTTTCACCACACACCCTATTTGCAGTGAATTGAGATTCACTGATGGTGTGTTATTCTGATGGCTCTGCCCCCATCTACCCATATATAACCCTAGTTTCCTGCCTAAACCCCGAGCCCCTCTGAAGACCACAGCGAGACCCTATCTTCAGTTATAAGCTAATAAAAGTGTTTGTTCTCCCTCCAGTCGTGAGAGCTTTTATTCACGCTACAATTTTATTGGCATATTCCATAAATGATGGAAGCGCTACTCAACACTGGCACGCTGCTAATAGACCCTCTGTCTCCCGATGTGGCTGACGAGTTCACATACTGGCTAGACTGCTTCCAGGCCTACCTGAACGCGACCAGAGATGTCTTCCACACTGATGAACTCAGGAGGTCTGCACTTGTCTTGAGGGTAGGAACGAAAGGGTATGCTGTCATCAGGGACTCCTCTACGTATGATGCTGCCATCAAGGCTTTGAAGGGTCAGAACCTGAAGTTGCAAAACGAGGTCCTAGCAAGGCACCGACTCGCTCTACGTCACCAACGGCCAGGAGAGACCATTGATGATAACCTACTGGATCTATGGAGACTTGCCAAGAAGTGCAGGTATGAAGTGGCTCTGGGCCATGTTCGTGAGGAAGAACAGATCCAGGACACTCTAGTCATGGAGGTCCGCTCAGGGTACATGAGGCAGCCACTGCTCGCATCGGTATGAAGGACCTGGATAGCAATGCTGAAATGGCCAAGTTGCTGCAACAGGCCAAGCTCGAGTATGACGACCTCGAAGCCAGCGAGCTGATTCACTCAGGTGACCCTTTTCAAGGACCAGCTGTTCCCGCTACCCAAGTCCTAACGGCTGTCGCTACCTGTGCTAATGTGGTGGTACACCACTGGCCTACTGTAGGGGGCATCCTCTGTACCTTCAGGAGAGTAAGGGGACAGGGCCACACCTGGCCGGCTGTCAATCAGCCGACCTGAATGGATCAAGCCCCACCCGGTTGGGTGTCAATCACCCTCTGGGATATAAGCCTAAGCCGGCCCTCCAAAGCCTCACTCAGAGTTTATAGCAGTACAGCCAGCCCTACTCTGTGGATGTCAATTGAATTTGTCAATTAAAGCCTGTTGTACAGTCTCTTCAGTTTTGCGTGTTTGCTTCTGTCTAACAGTGCACCACAATTTAATCAACAAAAACATTTTTCCAAGGCTGCTATGGAAAAACTCCTGAGCTCCAGGAGCCTCGAAATTGACCCCCACCACCCGGAAGCCCAAACACACTTCGAGATCAGGAGTCACACAGTCGAAACAATCATCGAGGTGCATGCAGACGACATTCTGGATTCCGATCGAAAGAAGCTCATCTTACTCTGATCCAAGCTGGGTCCTCGTGCCTTCCAAGCAAACAAAGGCTACTCCAAGTACAAAGAGGCAATGGACATTCTCGAGACCTTGTACAAATCCCCCACGAATGCGGTCTTCACAAGGTACCTCCTGAATACCCAAGCCCAGCAATGCAGAGAGATGGCTGAGTCTTACCTGGGATACCTGCATGAGTTGGCCTGACCGTGTCTGGCTGAACCCGGGGTAAATGAAGAAGAGGTTGATAGATTGATCTGGGACACTTTCATCTGAGGGCTATGCTTGAGGGCCATCCGGCAGAAGCTGCTGGAAGAAAATATCTACCCCCTGGCCAAGACAGTGGAATAAGTCTGAACCCTGGAAGCTGCAGCCCTGCTCAGCCCGACCGCAATGATGTTACTTCTCCAGCATGACGAACACAGCCGTGGAAGGAGGCCAGCCATGCCTCGGCCTCCCACATGGCGCCACCATCTTGGGCCAGGCAGAGGCCATCACCGGGGCCCTACAACAATGACGTGGTCAACACGGGCAGTGATCAGGTTGCCTTACCGACGCTTGCCACACCTCGGGATGCCATTAATCACCGCACACTGCACCCCACGACCGACGATGACATGGTCAACGGGGGCGATGACCAGTCTGCCCTACCGACACTCCCCACGCCTCTGGACACCATTAATCACTGCCCACCATACCCCACCACCGGTCGATACTCACCTCGCAGGCTGCCTGCAAAGGACACCCGTGACCACAACTCCCCTCCACAGCCAGAGAACAATGACTCAGACCCCAAGATGGTCCTAGCAGCCACCACTCTGACCAGGAACATTCCCCACAACCTCTGGCGCTCCATGATGGATGTGCAAATCAACGGGCAGGTAACAAAGTGTCTGTTTGACAGTAGCAGCACTGAGAGTTTTATTCACCCGAGTGTGGCCCACTCCCTTAAGCTGAAAATCCACCCCACCACCTTCTCTATCAGCCTCGCCGCTAAGGACCAGACTGTTGGTTCCCTCGGGCACTGTGCGGCCGATATAACTGTGGGGGGAGACATACACAGGGTTCAGGCTCCTGGTCATGCCAAAATTCTGTGCCCCAGTCTCCTGGGCCTAGATTTCTAGTGCCACCTGCAGAGCACACCCTTGCCTTCAGGGGGCCCCAACCTCCACTTACGCTACACAGAATGCTGACCTACCAGCCCTACCAATCTGCGGCCTCTCTACTCTGCGCATCACCCCTCCTGCACTCTTCTCACACCTCACGCCAGACTGCAAGCCAATCGCTGCCAGAAGAGGTGCTATTGCGCCACAGACAGAGATCTTATCAAGGCGGAGGTGCGGCGGCTTCTGGGAGAAGGTGTCATAGAGCCCAGCAACAGACCTTGGAGAGCCCAAGTCCTAGTGGTCAAAGAGGGAAGTAAACCGAGGATGGTCATGGATTACAGCCAGACCATAAACCGGTACACCCAACTAGATGCCTACCCCATGCCAAGGATAGCCGACATGGTCAATGAGATAGCCCACTACCGTGTTTTCTCCATGATTGATCTGAAGTTGGCCAATCACCAAATCCCCATCCACCCGCGGGACAAGCCCTACACCGCCTTCGAGGTGGACAGGCACCTGTACTAGTTCCACCGAGTTCCCTTTATGCTCACAAATGGGGTCTCTGTCTTCCAACGGGAGATGGTTCGTATGGTAGACCAGCACAAGCTGAAGGCGACATTCACGTATCTGGATAACATCACTAACTGTGGCCATGACCAGCAGGACTACGATGCCAACCTGGAGAAATTCCTTCAGTCGGCCAGGGAGCTGAACCTCATTTACAACAAGGAGAAGTGTGTGTTCAGCACCACCCACCTCATCATTCTGGGGTACATCGTGGCTCATGGGGCCATCGGCCTAGATCCAGACCAGACGTGCCTATTAATGGAGCTACCCTTCCCCCCCCATGCTAAAGGCCCTCTCCAGATGCCTCGGCTTATTCTCCTACTATTCGCAGTGGGTTCCCCGCTTCTCGGACAAGGTCTGCCCACTGGCCCAGGCTACAATCTTTCCTCCCCACCGAAGACACAGGCAGCTTTCACGCGCATAAAACAGGACATCCTAGATGCCACGATGCAGGTGGAGAGCGATGTAGCCCTCGCTGCTACTCTCAACCAAGAGGGCCACCCCGTCGCCTTCTTCTCCAGAACCTTCCATGGCTCCGAGCTAGGGCATTCCGCTATTGAGAAGGAAGCCGAGGAGATCATGGAAGCGGTCCACCACTGGTGCCACTACCTGGCCAGCAGGAGATTCACCTTCATTACCGACAAGCAGGCCAAGGTGTTCATGTTCAACACCGCTCACAAGAGCAAGATCAAGAATGACAAGATCTTGTGCTGGAGAGTCAAGCTGGCAACCTACAGCTACGACATCCAGTACCGTCCGGGGAAGTTTAACGACTCCCCCGGATGCCCTCTCCTGGACCTGCAAGTCTCTCCATGATGACAAACTGCAGGCACTGCATGAGTCCCTCTGCTTCCCGGGCATCACCTGATTGTATCATTTTATTAAGTCCCGGAACCTCTTATATACCATCAGGGACGTCAGGGCCATAACCAAGGCATGCCGGGTCTGCGCGGAGTCTAAACCTTGTTTTTTCTGCCCACCCTAGGCTCATGTCATAAAGGCCACTCGGTCCTTCAAGCGCCTCGGCATGGATTTCAAGGGGCCCTTGCCTTCCACAAACCGAAAGGTCTACTTTTTCATGGTAGTGGACGAGTACTCCCACTTCCCCTTCGCTATCCCTTGCCTGGACACCTCCATGGCCACCGTCATCAGGGCCCTGGCGCAGATCTTTACCATGTTTAGCTACCCCGAATAATCCACAGCGATCGGGGATCTAGTTTTACGAGTGAGGAACTGCACCATTATCTGACTGGGAGGGGCATCGCGACCAGTCGCACGACTAGTTACAACCCGAGAGACAATGGGCAAATGGAACACGAAAATGGGGTGATCTGGAAGGAGGTCCTTCTGGCCCTCAAGTCAAAAGGGTGGTCTGTAGAATACTGGCAGGATGCCCTGCCCGAGGCGTTCCATGCCATTAGGTCACTTCTGTGTACAGCTACTAACAAGACCCCTCATGAACGCATGTTTTAATTCCCCAGAAAATTGGCGACCAGTATGTCCCTCCCAGCATGGCTCGCGTCCCCGGGACCAGTGCTCCTGCGTAAACACGTACTGGCACACAAGGCCGAGCCCCTGGTCGAGCAGGTTTTCCTTCTACACGTGAACCACAACTACGCCTATGTTAGGTTCGGCAGTGTCTCAACCAGGGACCTGGCACCAGCAAGTGCACTCACCATGGCACACACCCCTGAACCCGGGCAGCTCTGGGGCACCCAGGACCTCCTTGAGCACCAGAGGCCCATTTCAGCCATGGGGGACGAAACTTCCCCCCCCCATTCATCCGATACGACACACACATCTCGACCCCGGCCCCTCCAGCCACCCCTCTGCACTGCACCACGCCAGTCACTCCGACCCCCACCACCAGCCCCCCCACAAGTCATCCGACTAGTGACCAGGAGCCAGTCCTGCAATGGTCGCAGAGACTCCGATGGGCATCGGATTGTCTCAACCTGTAAATACTGTATATGTGTGTGATTTTTCTTTTGTTACTACACCCCTCTCCCCGGAACAATTTTAAAGAAGGGGGTGAATGTGGTGGTACACCACCGGCCTACTGCAGGGGGCAACCTCTGTATCTGCAGGAAAGTAGTGGGTTCAGGACAACACCTGGGCCAGCTGTCAATCAGCTGACCTGACTGGATCAAACCCCACCCGACTGGGTGTCAATCACCCTCCGGGATATAAGCCTGAGCTGGGCTCCCGAGGCCTTACTCAGAGTTGCTGCCAGCCCTGCTCTGTGGATGTCTTTGTCAATTAAAGCCTGACGTACGGTCTCTTTGGTTTTGTGTGTTTGCTTCTGTCTAACAGCGGGGGAGAGCTTTTTCTGCGGCAAGACCCAGCATCCCCGATCGTGTTGCCTGGCCAAAGACTCAGTTTTCTCCAACTGTGGCAAGAAAGGACGTTGGGCGAGGGTTTGCCACATGAGGGGAAGCCCGGGGAAGTCCATGGCCTGCACCGCTCCCAGATCTGATTCCAGCCCCAAGTCGTCTGCCCTGAATTCACCTGAACCCACACTGTGCTACACGCCGACGGAGGGTGGCTGTGACAAAACGCCGCAAAAAAGCTCGGCAGCTATCTTGCCGTGACTCAAATTCAAATTCTGTGCCATCATTATCAGAGGAGGAAGGAGGGCAGCCATCGTGCTGCGCCATGAGGTTGATGCCATCTTACCCACGCTTGGCAACCCAGGATGGTGGGGGAAAATGGAGTGAGGAGTATGGAATTTCCTCGATGGTTCCAGATCAGGACAGACCTCACCAGTTCACCAACTCCATAGTGACTGTGAAGGTAAACGGGCATTCCACTAAAGGCCTAATCAACACGGGCTCTACTGAAAGCTTCACAGACTCACAGATTATAGAATACAACTTAAAGATGTATCCTGCTAATTATTGTATATTCCTTGCATCTCATTTGCACTCTACGCATATTCAAGAACATTGTACAGTACATCTGTTATTTGAAGAGGGGGAATTCTGTAAATTTCATCTGTATATACTTGATGAACTGTGTGCTTTGGGTCTGGACTTCCTGTGTCACCTTAAAAGCGTGACCTTGGAGTATTCTGGTCCCCTTCCCCCCTGTAACGGTTTGGAATGGAGGGCCCTTAAAATCAGAACCCATATGCAGCCTCTCCACACTGAATATTGATCCACCCACCCCCCACTTCTCTTCCCAAATCTGTCCACGGACTGCAAACCTATTGCTACATAAAGCAGGAGGTACAGCTCAGCAGACCGAGACTTCATAAAGTCTGAGACACAATGTCTGCTCGACGAAGATATCATCGAACCTAGCCCAGCCCATGGAGAGTGCAAGTGATAGTGGTAAAAGGGGAAAACGAGTCCAGGCTAGTAATTGACTATAGCCAAACCATTAATTGGTACACACTCCTGGATGTATACCTCCCCTCGTATTTCGGACATGATGAATGATATTGTGCAGTATTATTCGACCATTGACTTGATCCCCAGCTGCCAATCTGTTCTGAGGACTGTCCATATACGGCATTTGAGGATAACGGTCATCTCTATCAATTCCAGAGGGTCCCTTTTAATATTACTAATAGAATTTTTATCTTCCAGAGGTAGATGGACAGAATGGTGGATGAATATGGGTTGAAGGCTACCTTCCCCTAATGTCATCATCTGTGGCCATATTTTGCAAGGCCATGACACCAACCTCCAGAGTTTTCTCCACTCAGCAAAAGCCCTGAACCTCACTTATAACTCTAGCAAGTGTGTATTCAGGACTAAATGGCTGGGTGTCCTTGGCTACATGTTAGAGAATGGTGTCATTGGCCCTGACCACGATAGGAAGATGTCATGTCTTGCCAGGTCTGCGCGGAGTGCATGCCGCACTTCTACCGCCCTGCAAAAGCACACCTGATCAAGTCATCCAGGACCTTCGAACAGCTTAGTGTCGATTTTAAGGGACCTCTCCCATCTACAAACAGGAACACTTTCTTCCTTGCTATCGCTGATGAGTACTTCCGCTTCCTGTTCGCCATCCCATGTCCAGACACGTCCACTTCGTCAGTCATAAAGGCCCTAGATTCCATTTTTGCCCTGTTCGAGTATCCCAGCTATATTCATAGTGACTGGGCTCATCCTTAATGAGTGACGAGCTAAGTCAGCCCCTGCTGGCAAGGGGCATCGCATCCAGCAGGACTACTAATTACAAGCCCCGGGGGAATGGGTAGGTTGAAAATGAGAACTCCATGATCTGGAAGGCTGTCAAACTGGCCCTGATGTCAAGGCCTTCCAGACTGACGCTGACAGGAAGACTTTCCTATGGCACTCCATTCCATCTGGTCGCTCCTATGTACCGCGACCAATGCTACTCCTCATGAGCTCCTATTCAATTTCAAAAGAAGGTCGGCATCGGGAACTACACTCCCAGTCTAGCTCACCACTCCTGGTCCAGTCCTTCTCAGGAAGCACGTGAGGAGAAGCAAGACTGACCCCCTGGTGGAAAGGGTGAAACTGCTGAGCCATGGAGTTCATTCTCACCACCCCCCATCAGGGCCTTGGGGGATCCAGTTCAGGAGGAAAGTGCATCTCCCTCTACTGTAGAGCCAGGCCACCTCTCCTCCCTCACAAGGGGACCAGAAGACCCAAGGAGTCCAAGGCCCCTAGTGCTAAGGCACTCCACCAGGACCTCCAGACCCCCAGATTGCTTAAATTTGTAAATATCGGTAAATCTTTCATATTTTTTTTCTGAATTCATGTTCTCTGTCTTCATCCACAGAACCTAAATTTTGCAGAAAGGGGTGAATGCAGTGAACTGAGATTCACTAGTGATGTGTTGGCTGGCTCTGCACCCAGTGCTGGCCCTGCCCCCATCTACCCGCCTAAACCCTGAACCCCTCTGAAGACCACTGTAAGACCCTTCCCTCAGTTATAAGCTAATAAAAGTTTATGTTCTCCCTCCAGTCGTGTGAGCTTTTATTCACGCTACACTATTTGAGATATTTCCTTTGTCATATCTGTGTCAGCTCCCTCCCACCCCTCCCACTCTCTCTGCAAATTAAAATCAACATCTTTTCTTTCTTTCACTGTTTGATGAAGAGTTTTTGGTCTGGAAACACTAACTCTTCCCCTTCCCTGACCCACTCGCATTTCCAGCATCTTCTGCTTTTGTTTCAGAATTCCAACAGCAGTACTTTAAAATTTTTTTCAAGATTGCAAGCTACTGGGCTCAGGTTGAGAACCGAGGTCAGGCATGGATTAGGGTGACAGCCCTAGACTTTGCAGCACAAAGCTGGAATTACGCCTCATGTAAGAGTGGATGTCAGGAAGGGTTGGAAATGGGTAAAGGGGCCACAGAAAGATGGCGTGTATACACCACACCTCGTGGTGAAGGGAACAACAGGCAGCATGGAAGTATTGAAGATATGGAAGCTAAGCAGAGCAGGTGGACCATTGGGCCATGGGAAGATCAGGCAAGGTTGGAAATGCTGTTTCTCCATGCGTGAAGTCTGGAGATGAATGAGTTGCAGTGCCCAGAAGTGGTGGAGAAACCCAGCAAGCCAGGCAGCATCTGTAGGGAGTAAAAGGACGTTTCGGACCCGAGCCCTTTGTCAGGAATGGCAGAGCTTCTTCAGGGAAGGCATCCCTTGAAGAGACTGCACTGGAGTATCCAAATAGAGGTCTGCAGATCCTGGGGTCTTGTGCAGCACACAGCGATGCTGGAGAATCTCACAGGTCATGCAGCGTCCACTGGAAGCAAAAGGCAGTCGATGTTTCAGGCCTGAGCCCTTTGTCAGGAACATGATTCGTCAGGAATTCCTGCCCAGGATTCAGAATTTCTGAGGGAAAGAGATGTTGATGGTCTGTGTATTTTTTCAAACTCATTTCAAGTCTGTGCTAAATTCACTGCAGGCATATACGTTATATTTGCAGATATTTAGGATCCCTAGAGGAGAAGAAGTTAAGAGGGTCTCATGATAGAAGTACACAAATTGACAAGGGGTGTATATGGGGTGGACTGCTGGAAACATTTCCCCCCAACAACTGGAGGACCGATTTAAAGTAAGGGTGAGAGAATTAGAGGAGGTGTGAGGGGGAACTTCCGCCCCCGCCGGACCCATGGAGTGTGGTGGGTACCTGGAACCCACTGTCTGAGAGAGGGGGGAAACAGAATCACTGACAACATTTAAGAGGTATCTCGACAAGCACTTGAATTGCCCAAGTATAAAAGACTAAGTGATGGAAGATGGGGTTAATACAGATGGGTGCCCACTGGCCGGCAGGTAAGTGGCCTATTTCCATGTGAGCGCAGTCCTAATTATATTGTACATTTGTGCAATGAGATCTGTGACTCTCTGTAATTTTGGACTTTTGTCAGGTTACAATCAGTGAGGGCAGCAGGGCTGGGTGAGATCCAACTACAATGTGTCTGGCTCCTTTGCCTGGTGGGAAAGAATGAGCTGTACATGTCGGGACTCAATGCACGTTATTAAGTTCACTTGTTGGGGGATTTCCACACAAACTCTGTAATATTTAGTCCTCCACCTGTTCTCCTATCTTTTGTTGGCAAGCATAGTATTCCGGTCATGTGGATATCCTGGCAAAGGGAGAGTACATGAATTTCTGAGCTGGTCAAGCGCAGTGAGGCATTTGGAATATAAAACATTACAGCACAGTACAGGCCCACTCGGGCCATGCATTTCATGCACCCACCACTCTCTGACAACTCCCACCGAACTTTCCTCCATTCACCTTAAACTAATGTCCTCTGGCTAGTGTCTCCCTGGAAAAATGGTACTGGCTGTCCACACTATTTAAGCTTCTCATAATCTTTAGTCATATCTCATCCTTTGTCACTCCAAAGAGAAAAAGCTGAGCTTGGTCAACCTTGCTTCATTAGACACGTTCTTCAATTCAGGTAATATCCTTCCTTTAATGAGGTGACCAGAACTGAATGCAGTACAGAGGAAATGGGAAGAAAGGGAGATCGGGGAGTAAACCAGCAGAAACCAGAGAAGTTGATGTTAATGCCATCTGGTTGGAGAGTGCCCAGATGGAAAATTAAGTGATGCTCCTCCAATTTACGTTGGTTATGTATCTTTGTCTTTGCTACAAAGAGTACACTGTTTGACCTGCTGAGTTTCTCCAGCATTGTGTTTTTACAGTATTGCAAGTGTGCTCTAACCAGTTTTATAGAGCTGCAACATTACCTCACTGCTCTTGAACTCATTCCCCTGACGAATGAAGGCCAGCACGCCATATACCTTCTTAACCATCCTATCAACTTGTGCAGCAACCTCTCGGGATCTCAGGACGAACTGCAAATCCCTCTGTTCCTCCACACTACTTCAAATCCTGCCATTAACTATGTACTCTACCTTTGAGTTCAATCTTCCAAAGTGTATCACATCACATTTATCTGGATTGAACTTCATCTGCCACTCCTCATCCCAACTCCATATCCTGTTGGAACCTATGACAACCTTTTACACTATCCATAACACCTCCAACTTACTGACCCACTAGCATATTGACCACCCCTCCATTTCTTCATCCAAGTCATTCATAAAAACCACAAAGACCAGTGGTCCCAGAACAGATCCCCAATGGCGGCTACAAGTCATTGACCTCCAGGCAGAGTACGTTCCATCTACCACCACCCCCTAGTTTCTGTGGGCAAGCCAAGTCTGATTTAAGCAGGTCATTGTGCGGGTGGAATGCATGTTCAGGAACGGGGCTTCGACTTGTGAGTGGATGGGGTCTGTGCCCTTTTGTCCAGAAGAAGAAAAAAAGGTTATTTCACCAAAAGATGCAAAATTCTTCCAGGAGATAGACAGTGGATGCTGGAATCTGAGACTGACCATCTGCTGGAGGAACTCGGCAGGTCACTAAGCTTCAGTGGAAGAAACAGAATGGTTTAAGTTTCAGGCTGAAACCCTTTATTGATACTGGTTAAATCCTCTGTACTATATTTAAGCAGTGTTGAAGAAAGGTTTTAGCTTGAAGGCTCGTGCATTCTCTCTTTCCTATTGATGCTGTTTGGCCTGGTGAGCTCTCCCAACAGATTGCACTAAGGGTTCCTGCAGGATATGATGGGGGTGATGACTTCCCTTGCTTGGGGTATCCAAAAGTAGAAGTCACAGTCTGAAAGGAAAGGGTAACGATTCATTGCAGAGAGGAAATACTTAGAGCCAGAGGGAAGAGTCTTCGACATTCTCTGCCCAAGAGGATGGTGGACACCCCTTTGCTGAGTTTATCTAAGGCAAAAAATTGGCAGGTGGGCAAGTTGGTGCAGCTTGAGTTCAGATGAAGACACGTTTGACTCTCCGTTTCACTCCACAGATGCTGCCTGACTTACCGAGCTCCTGCTGCAACTCCATCGTTTTGCACCATCAGCTGTCTCTCCGTCACCAGCTCCAGCAACTATTGCCTCGGTGCTGCTCTGTCCTGACTTTGCATGATCTTCTTCTGACTTCCCCCAGAGACTTGAAGCTTAACTGGTCCCTGGTAACTGCCCTTACCTTGCCACGGAGAGGCACACTCTTGTGGGGGATTGATGGGACCCACCCCCCCCAACCTCGCTCCCCCATGCTCAATGATAAACACTGACAACCTCTGTCCTCTCTCAGTCCTGACACAGGGTCTTGACGCACACCCTGTCTCCATAGGCACCGCTTGACCTGCTGAGTTCTCCCAGTGCTCAGTAACTTTGTTCTTTGGTGATACACTGACTGGTCCTTGAAGGAATGCAAAAATTCTGATGACCAAAGGCAGTACCTACAGCAGCATAACTGTCTCAGCTGAAACCAGATGACAATTCCAGTGACCTTTGCGTAACCAAGGGCCTCATTAATGTGTTCATTGCAATTAGGACTCAAGGGAACAGTGCAGATCACCGTCAAGGATGAATGGTCCAGGAGGAGAGAGGAAGGAGCGCCGATTACATACGCTGACCTTGAGTTTCAGACTGGTGGTGAGCAGGGAGAGAATGAGCTACAGCTGACAGTTGTGACAGGCATGATCTGAGGGTGAATGAGGACGGATGAAGCTTGGCTGATGTGCCGTTTGCAGGAAGGAGGCTTAATATTTCAAACGACCGGGAGAAACCCTGACGACAAAGCTCCCATAAATCCCGCTGTATGAACTCCCTGACTGCTGGTGCTCCAGCACTTTTGTCGTGCATTGCTCCAGTTCTCCAGACCTCTTGTTTAACCAGTGGTTTTTGGAAATGGATTGGGACCGGACCGGGTTTAGAATCCCATGCTGTCTGTAAAATGTCTCCAGACATTTTCCCCCTGCCTGCGATGGTTTTCACCAGGGAGGCACTGGTTTCCTCTCACCCTTCAAAAAAATATTGGGGTGTAGGTTAATGGGGTGTAAGTTGGGTGGCATGGACTTGTGGGCCGAAATGGCTTGTTACCGAACTGTATGTCTAAATTTAAATTTAAAATTTAAAGTCTTTTGAAAGAGGAATGTCTCAACCAGGTGACAAAGAGCTGCTGACATTCCAAGCCCAAAAGACCTCACAATAACTAACTAGGTCCTGAGATATAATGGTGACTAAACTTGGAAACATATCATTGTTCCTTCACAGTTGCAGGGTCAAGATCCTACCCCACTGCATTGTGGGTATTCTCACACCTCAAGGACTTCAGTGGCTCATGGAGGCAGCTCCCCACACCTTCTAAAGGGCAATTAGGGAAGGGCAGTTAAATGTTGGCTCAGCCTGTGAAGACCACATCCACTGAATGAATAGGAAGAAAAGGTCTTCACATTACATATAAGTCCAACATGGACATATTTATTGCCATCCCTTCAGTGGATCAAGTCTGGGTGATTTCATGGCACAAATGGGATGATGGGTCATGGTTGAGTATGTCTCTGGGGGCGAAAACAGAAGTGGGAGGATCACAAAAACATTGTCACTTTAAGTTTTCATTTAAGTTCGAGTTTATTGTCATCCGTACCAAGATGCAGTGTTACACTTAGCGAGTAAACCAGTGGGCCATCTTGTACATAGTACAAGTACTACACGGTACAGCAGTGAGGAGTTACAGAGAGATATGTTGATGCAGAACAAAGGCAACATAATTTCACTGCTTTGAGGTTCATCCAGGAGTCTGACATACATTGCCAAGCAAATATTTCCAAAATGAGGTAGGTCGATGCCAGGGCAGGATTTAAAAGGTGTACATCCTGAGGTCTACTGTGCCAGTTTCCATTCAACTGCAAATTGCTCCTCAAATAGAAGAGTGAGCTGATGAAAACCATCTAATGTTATTTTGACAGTAATATCAGAGTTAGAGATTTAGAAATCATGAAGCTGAGATACAACTAACCTCTTTGTGCATCTTGGACTGTGGCAGGATTTTACAACTTGCATTTTGCAGAGCATTTCAAGTCAAGTCGCATTTATTTGTTGCTCATACCATAAACATTGCAGTGCACAATGAAAAACGAGATGGCCTTTCTCCAGACCATGGAGCTGGTTATTTACATAACCACGTCATTAAATTTACAAATTTCGAGGTACAGCCTGTGCCACCAATTAGCTTGAAAGAAGGGCTCAGGCCTGAAATGTCGGTCTATATTATCTTTCCCTCCTATAGTCGCTGCGAGTCCGGCTGAGTTCCGCCAGAATTTCTGTGTATTTCTGACCATCAAATGCTGTACGGCTTTGGAGGGTGGGAGGAAACCAGGCGCACCTGGAGGAAACCCATGCAGACATGGGAAGACCATAAAAGGGTCTTAGAGTCTCAGGTTTGAACCTGGGTCACATTAACCACTTTGTTAACTGTGCTACGCTAACTGTGATCTGTTCTGTCATCTGTCCTATACTTGCCTGGCTAAGAAGGATCTCCCACTGGACTCAGACTGCTTAACGTCTCATTTTAAGTATTGAGACTCTGCTGCCCTTAGAATCTGATCATTACCTCCATCTCCAAATTCTGCTTTCAATCTGCTGGATCAAGTTCTCCTGACCCCTTCCAACTCCCTGGAACATTCTTCCCTCTGGACGTTGACCTAAAGAGGGACCCTGGCCTCCAGAGAGCATTCCCTTTTCGCTTAAAAGTGCAGGGTAAAAAATGCTTTGGAGAGCCCCAGGGTGAAAAGGGAGCTTTGTGACCTTGTGACACACAAATTTGAAGTCATTAATTCTTTCCTCAACGTTGTTTCTGTGGCAAACATTGTTATGGAGAGCAAACAGGAGCTAATCTCTGCATCAGAGGGTATATTCCACCAGTGGTTTTTTTTTAGCTTTTCCACATCTCAATGTTCAATTCGAAATTTTAATTAAAATACTGGCAGACTTGTCGCTAAGGCTTTTCCCCATAATGAACACATTTTAATTATGTTCCCCGTGCTCTGTGTCATGGGCGATGGACCAATGCTTGGTGTTCTGCTGTTGGATTCATGTAAAATCTCAGTGACCAGATGTGACACTGCAAGCCTTATTTAAATGGGAAACCAGCATCCTCTGGTTAGTAACTAATTAGAGATCCTCTTTAATGCGCAGTCACGTCCCTACACCAAGCCGCACCAAATGCAGATATAATAGTACATTATCATAAATATTCCATTTTCAGCAGATAATTAAAATGGAATCGATCCCACTCCATTCAGGCTATATATTTGTCCTTGACCAAATTGAGTCTAATGCAGTTCGACACCATCAATATCAATTCTCACGGTCAAAAGACCAGTTGACCAAGCCACTCGCGGCAGAGAGTGTGGGGAATTCTGGGATAACGACCACAGTTTAAGCAGACAATTCAAAATGATCTGATGATGCGAGAGGTCCCTGATCCAATTACTCAACCATTTGCGGCGAGTTCCGACAAGAGGGTGGCAAGAGACAGGCGCAGCTCGCAAGCCACCCCCTTGTCTCTCCTGCGACCCTAGTTTGATTTGACCTCTGGCTTCTGCCTGAGTGGAGCCTGCATGTTCTCCCCGTGATTGCTTGGGTTTACTCCTTATCCCCACCCATTGGGCTCTCCCGCCCTCACCAGTGTCATGCAGACATGGGGGGGGAGGGGGGGGGCGGGGTTGGTCAGTTAATTGGCCGCTGAAAGTTGCCCAAAGTGCTGATTAGAATATGGGGAGAATATTAAGTGTATGATTAGTGTCAATGGTTGGCACAGATTGGGTGAACCAAAGTGTCTGTTTTTGTGCTGTGTGGACCATTCAGCCCATCAAGTCTGCTACACCATTTGAATCTTGGCTGGTGTTTGTTTCCTCTCAACTCTATTCTCCCCATAAACTTTGACGCCCTGACTAATCAGGAACAGGTTAGTCTCTGTTTTAAATCTAGTCAATGACTTGGCCCCCACAGCCATCTGTGACAATGAATTCCACAGATTCACCAAGTTCTGGCTGAAGAAATTTCTCCTCATCTCTGTTCTCAAGGGAAGTCCTTTTATTCTGAGGCTGTGCCCTCTGGCACTAGACTGTCCCACCAGTGAAAACATCTCCACATCTCCACTAAAGAAAAGGGCAACACTGGCAAGAATGTTGTAACCACAGCACTGCTGCTGGTGAGGACCCAGAGAGTGGAGTGTTATGTTTCTGGGTTACTTGGGAGGCTTCTTGAATAACTTAGATATGCAAGATTAAAAAAACAGAAGAGACTTTACTTACTGATGTCTTCTACCATCTCAGGAAACTGTTCACACACACTCATATACGTACGCCCTACAGTGGTGGACTACAGTTACTACACTGAGAAGCATGTATTCTTACGTGGTTACAAAATATTTCATGTTATCCTGACTATATAACACAGGGAGAGGCAACCCAATGCTGTTCTGCAGGATCCTACTGCCCAGTCCTAATGAAGGCAGCTCCACACAGGCTTTATCCGGCTGGTTAAAGGAGCCGATGGTGTTTTATTTTAAATCCTGCAACCACGGAGTCTTTTCCCAAATGGTGGCTCTTGCAGTAGGCAGTGTACTGCGAGGAGTTGGAGGTTCCGGGGGGAGCATCGGACTGATTCAGGGCACCAGAAGCAGAGAGAACACCACCAGTTGAGAAAGAGAAGCACAGGAGAGAGGAGATACACAGGCTGGCGACCAAGAGAGGGGATTAACAGCAGAAGGACCTACACAGGCTGAGGTGTGCTGATGACTTGCAGACTAAGAACTCAGACAGGCTGCTGCTGCTGGAGACTGGCTCATCAGAACCGGGATTCGAGACGTTGCTATGGGCAAGAAGGCCTCCTGACAGGCCTTGGGCGCTGAAGGCTTCCTGATTGTGTCGGAGGTTTGGATCTGGAGTTCGGATTGCCAATGGTTTGAACTGGAGTTTGTGAGGTTGCAGATGCCATAGAGGCAGATCCACGGACACTCAGTGTCTCTGAAGGGACTCTTCTTTGCTTCTCTTTCTCTTATTATTAGGGGCGCTGGGTAATGCTCATAACAACTCGTTGTTTGGCTTCAGGCAGACAAATATTGAAGTGTTATTACATGATAATGTTCAAAGGAACCTTTGAACATCTATCTATTCTATGACTTCATTGCAGATTATGTGTCAGCTCAAAGAAAACAGGTTTCAATGTTAGCTACGATACTGGGAGAATTTGCTGCCTGTACCGAGGTTTGTTTAAATGGTTCATCCAAGGACTATCATCCGCATACATGCTCATCATCAAGTCAAGTTCTCCAATCATCTAGAATGTGATATTAAGCCGAATAACACTTTTATAACATTATACAGGTGCTCCCCGATTTGCGACCTGTGCAACTTATGTCCATCTGCACATATGACCAAAACTTTAAAAAAATATAAAGAAAATATATAAAATTTATGTGGTTTAAGTTGTGTTTGACAGACCATAATGGCGATACAGGGCATGCAAGAGCCAAAATTTCCGTACTTACCTTGTTAGTCGACATCCTGGGGTCCATAGGCTGGGCATGGCCATCTTAATTCCTGTGTGCAGGTACGGGTCTTTGGTTGGCGCATGCGTGGTGGGTTTGTGTATTGGAGTTCAGTTGGTGGTTGCGCAAGAGTTAAGGGTGTGAATTCAGTATCGCCAACCGAACTCCGATATGCGAATCTACCGTGCATGCGCCAACTGAAGATTGGAGCATGCGCACAAGAGTCAAGATGGCCATGCCCAGCCTATGGACCCCAGGAACACCGATTAACAAGGTAAGCATTGGCCAGAATGTGGAAATGTTCACCAAGGTCGATCGACAAATTCAGGAAGCTTTAAGTTGTCAAATATACCATGAAAAAAAGATTTGATTAAAATGTTTGCTTTAAGACTTTGGTACTCCACACGCGCAGGCAATATTCTGACTTGAGTCCATTTTGAGAAATGACTGATCCTTCAGTCCCAACTACGGTCGTAAGTTGGGGAAGTACCTGTATGGGCTAAATTTTCAGCTTGGTGTCCAGGTGTGAAATCTGTTTTTGCTGTTTGTTGATGCTTCATGCAAACATCTTGAGAAAAAGTTGCAGAGCCAAAATGTTGACTATCTCTCTCTCTCTCCACAGATGGTGCCTGACTTTTATTTCATAATCCCAACAGCTGCAGTTTCTTTTTTTAATTTAAATTCTCTTGTTAAAAAAAATTAGACATCCAGCACAGTAAATGGCCCTTTCGACCCACGAGCCCCTGCCCCCCAATTTACACCCAATGACCTACACTTCCAGAACATTTTGAAGGGTGGGAGGAAACTGGAGCACCCAGACATGGGGAGAATGTACAAACTTCTTACAGACAGTGATGGATTTGAATCCCGGACACTGGCTCTGTAACCGTGCCGGCCTTTTAATTTCCAATTGTTCCTGTAATCAATTACCTGCCCTACACCCACATTTACCTGGAAAATTCCCCATTCCCTATTCTGCTTAAACTGGCCCCTGGAAAGTGTTGACCCAGGGAGCTGCTGAGCCTACAACCAACCCCATTTTCAGGGTCCTCAAACCCACTCTCCCTGGCACTATTGTCTATTTGACAACAACCTTGACCCCTGAGTCTCTGCTCCTTTCATAGAGCTATGCAAACAGGTCATTCAATCCAACTCATCCATGCTCACTAAGATGTTCATTCAAGCCTGTGTTGGGCACCTGTCTGAATGTTTTGTAAAAGATTACAGCCGTATCACTTCCTCTGGCAGCTCCTTGATTTTACCCACCACCCACTGTGCAGAAAACATAACCCTTAGACCCCTTACACTGATGCCCATGAAACCTTGCTGTGTGCACCTTGGCTGTCACAGATCCTATTTTACAATAATGACAATTGTATCTCCAATTCAAGTCTTCCCCGTCTCACCTTCAGCCTCTGCCCTCTTGTTTTGTCCTGTGACCATCCACCTTGCCTATGCCCTTCATAATTTGATAAATTTCCAGAAGATCATCCCTCTGCCTCCTTTGTCTACCCCAATCTCTCCTGACAAGTTAAGCCCATCAGTTCAGCCAACGCTTCTATGAAACTTTTCTTCACCCTCTCCAGCATAAATCACATCCTTCCTCGAACTGTGCACACTATTCCAAATTTATAAAACATAGAACAATACAGCACAGTACAGGACCTTCAGACCTCGATATTGTGCCAACCCATATATCCCTTCCCCCCAAAAACTAAACCCTCCCTACCCCGTAACCCTCTATTTTCCTTTCTGGTCTAAGAGTCTCTTAAATGCTGCCAATGTTTCAGCCTCCATCACCATCCCCAGCAAGGCATTCCAGGTGCCTACAACTCTCTGTATAAAAAAAAGCTACCCCTGATGTCTCACCTAAACTTCCCTCCCTTCACTTTGCACAGATGTCCTCTGGTGTTTGCTGGTCCTGGCCTGGGAAACAGGTGCTAGCTGTCCTCCCTATCTATCCCTCTCAGAATCTCTATAGTCTCTTCTCATCCTTCTATGGTCCAAAGAGAAAAGTCCCAGCTCTGCTAACCTTGCCTCATAAGATGCTTCCCATTCCAGGCAGCATCCTGGTAAATCTCCTCTGCACCCTCTCCATAGCTTCCACATCCCTCCTATAATGAGATGACCAGAAATGAACACAATACTCCACGTGGTCTCACCAGAGGTTTGTAGAATTGTAACATGACCTCTCTACTCCTGAACTCAGTCCCTCTATTAATGAATCCCACCATCCCATAGGCCTTCTTAACTGTCCTATCAACCTGTGTGGTGACCTTGAGGGATGGATGGATTTGGACACCAAGGTCCCTCTGTTCATCCAAACTCTTAAGTAACCGACCATCAACCTTGTACTCGGCCTTCTGGGTTGTCCTTCCAAAATGCATCACCTCACACTTATCCAGATTGAAGTCCATCTGCCACTTTTCTGCCAAACTCTGCACCCTGTCTATATCCCCTTGTAACAGATCCTTGGGGCACTCCATTCGTCACAGTCCATCTCTTTACTCTCCTTTGAAATGTGTCCTCCCCTGCCCTGGGATTATGACTCTGACAGGCTACCCCCATAATTTTATAAACCTTTTTGTCTTCTGTGTTCCTGTGAGAATACGAGAAGCTTATCCTATCTCCCCATATAACTGCAGCCTTCATTCCAGGGAACATCCTGATCAATCTCTTCTGGCATGGTGGGAGTGTGGAGCGAGCTGCCAGTTGAAGTAAAACACGAAAGTCTGCAGACATGGCGGTTGAAGTAATGCTGGAGTAACTCGGTAGATGATATAAGGTGGAGCGTTGGATCAGCTGAGTTTCTCCCAGCGTTGTGTTTTTACTCCCAACTGAAGTGATGAGAATGCAGGCTCATTTTTTAACATTTAGGAAGAATTTGGACAGGCACGTGAATGGGGGAGGTATGGAGGGCTATGGTCTGGGTGTAGGTATGTGGGACTAGGCATAAAAATGGTTTGGCACAGACTAGGAGGGCTGAAGGGGTCTATTATTGTACTGTAATCTACTAAGGTTGTATGGGGAGATGGAATAGAGCTTCACATCCGTTCTCCATCGTGACGACTGCAACTACAAGTGCGTTCTGACCAATCTTGGGGCAAGTGTAACATGACATTCCAATTCCTGTACCCAAGCCTTGGCTGATGAAGGCATGCACGCCATACAACCTCAACGTTCTTCACTCAAAGGTGTAGGATACATCGCCCTCACCACAACTCCCCATTCTCACCCGTCACTACAACCAAATCAGTAACGCATCTGCACCGAGCAGTTAGTCTGTACTTTTAAGACTAATTTATTTTCAGATAATATTCATGTACAGAAAGCTCACCACTGCAATAAATCATACCAGGGCCTTTTGTCAGTGTTAATGGTGTGTAAATTTGATTTCCTGCCATCTTAGCTGTTCAGGAATCGATGTGTGAGATTAATGCTCTGCTCTGCTTCCACTAGATCCACATGTCAAGACAACTTGGAGTTTGTTTTAAATCAAAGACATTACTGTCAGTGTCATGGCTTGTATCAGTGAAAAACTTTGTACTGTCGGCTTTGCGCTAGTTGGCCCCCTGCGCCTGTCTCCTGGGTGTTGGGGGTTGGGGGGGGTTGGGCAGACACTCCTGTCAGTTTTGAGTAATCTTTAATTCATTTTTAGTATCACCACCCCTGGAATGACATGATGGTGACCTGATTGCACCTTGCCCACCCCACCCTCCCCCTTGAAGAATAATCAGCGCCACTGCCCTCAGGTGGAGCAAGACTGGTGTCACTGCTTGATGTAATCTGGTCCTTGCACCTGAATTTACAAGGAGCCTTTTGTGAACGGGGTGGGGGTGGTGGTGGGGGGTTTCCCACAATATGTTACAATCTATTTAGTCTCCTTTTGAGTTGTGGCACTTTTTTCCCTTCAACCCAAGAGGGAAGGCAGTGCATTGGTTTGACATCTGACCTGAAGGATAGCTTGTTGCTTATGGGAGCACTTTCTCAGTATACTTAATCAGGATTAGAGAGTTGGACATGAATCCATAACCCGCTGCCCCAGAATGTGGGGTGTCACCCACCAAAACACAGTTGCTCATTTTCCTTGCTTTGAATAGCAGGGGAAATTAAGGGTTACAGGGAATGGCCAGATCAGCTCGAATTGAATGGCAGAGCAGGCTCGATGGGCCAGATGATCGACTCCTGCTCCTATTTCTTGCGTTCTTATTTTGATTGTAGTTTATACTTCCAGAAGTAATCAAATGCCAACCCAGTTCTTTCTTGGCAGGAATTTATCCTGTGATGACTTCCTCTCGAATACCTCCAGTCTTCAGTGGCCGTGTTGAAGATTTCACCAATGTTTTGACCTCTCTTTGAAGGTGTTTGTAGGCTTAATCATCTGCACCACAATTAGAAAGATGCTCCACAGTTTTTCTGTAGGTTCTCACTACTTTCTCTTCCTTAACAGTGTGCAAAAATTCAGTTTGATTGGCACTTTCTGGTTCATTGTTGAAATGGCCAATTTTCAAGAGCATGTGTTCAAGAATCGCTGTGGAAAAATGGGTAGAAACCAGACAGGGAGCACTGCACCATTGTCTGAATGTTCTGTAAATCATCTGTCCTCTTTATGGAATCATTAAGCACAGAAATGGACCCATCAGCCCATCAGGTCCAAATTGACCAAACAGCATTGGTCTGCAGTAATTCATTATAATCTCTCCCCATTCCTGTCTGCTCCCCCAAGATATCCTACTCACTTACACCCTGGGGAGAATTTTCAGCAGCCAATTGGGCTACGTCTCTGGGATGTGGGAGGAAACCAGGTAGGAAACCCACGCGGTCATAGGGAGAACGTGCAAACTCCACAGAGAGGACTGGGTCACTGGAACTGAAACCACCAGCAGTACTGTTGTGGCATCCTGTATGTCCAATTTTGTACTTGCATCCCCAAAATGAAAATATAATTTTACATTCACCCTTACGAACCCTCTCATAAAAACCCTGTCCGCCTCTCTTTCTGAGAATACAAACATTGAATGCCCTCCTTTTTCATTCCATTCGTTGGGACATTCACTTCAGATTTCCTTTCAGGAAATTGATTCATAATATTGAGGCCAGAAGTGATAAGAAATCGATCAGCTGGAGGAACTTAGTGGGTCAAGTATCAGTGGAAGAAAATGAATGGTTAACATTTGGGTCTGATCCCTCCATTGGGCCTGAGAGTGGCAGAGAGGCGAGAGCCAGTGCAATGAGGATGGGGTAGGAGGGGTTTAGGTGGGGATCAGAAGGGGAAATGGTGAACCAGGAAACCACAGATCACAATAGAACAGAAACAGATCTTTCGGCCCATCTCGTCTGCGTTGAACTATTATTCTGCACCCAGAGCACAGACCTCCTTATCCCTCCAATCCATGTACCTATCCAAATTTTTCTTACACCAGTGTTGAAATCCAGCCCACATTCATCACTTCAGCTGGCAGCTCGTTCCACACTCCCCGATGTTCCCTTTAAACATTTCACCTTTCACCCTTAACCATATCCTTGCTTCACCCAACCTCAGTGGGGAAAGGCTTCTTGCATTTTAGTTAGACCCTCATAATTTTGTAAATCTTCATCAAATTTCCTCAGAGAAGGGTGAAGGATAATGGACAGATGGGGAGGGTGAGAGGTGGAGTTGGCACACAGAAGCAGCTGATTAGCAGGTGCCGCACAACAGGAGAGAGTGGCACCTGCCAACAGCATGTCCTGAATCTTCAAACAGAAAGACAAAAGGAACTCACCAAACATCTCCACCTGCAGGTTCTCCCTTCCGACACATATCATCCTCACCCATTGTAGCGCATCGAATGAATCAAAGACTTTTATTAACAAAAGACTGGAGCATAGTACATTGAGGTCAACCAATCAGACTGACCTGGGTCTGGTTAGGTGCAGCCCTTTATGACCTGGCCAGTGGGTGTGGCTACAGCTCTCAGCCAATCACTATCACTATATGCAAATATATATAAATATATACAGTGGTGATAGGATCCCATACTATCACAACCAGAATATACTGCGGTTCCACAGTCTCACAGAACTTCCCATTCTGCACATGTCATCTGCAGGAGGACCACAATTAGGTGACTTTATTTTGCTGCTATCCAATTGCCCACAAGTTTTGGCTCTCACCGTGGACCCCAGCAACCACTTCTCTTTAAAAGTAATTTTCCTTATTTCATTTGGATTCTTTTACCACCCCCCCCCCCACCCCACTCCTTCCATCCTTCCCTCTCCTCACCTGAGCTTCTCCCCTCTTCAATTCCCTGCCCTGCTAAACCCTTTTACGATTCACTTCAATGCTCCAGATTTCCCTCTTTCCGTCTGAATCTTGGTTTTCCCCCATGGCTCAAGTTAGCCTCTCATAAAATGGGGACAAGATGCCATTCTTCATTACCTCATGAGCTGTCCAGCTGTCTTTCCGATCTCTTGACCCAGTTCCCACACAAAGCTAGTTTGTTTGACCTGATGTTTAAAAAATTTATTACTAAGACTTGCCATATTGATCTTACTATTACTACACCATGGTCTCTCCCTTCAAGAAGCCCAACTTGTACTACTTGTCCCTATTTTCATTTAAAATCAGTTACCACTACTACATCTCACTGAGATATCTTCACAGTAACCTCTATCCTCACCGGCACTCCATCTCACTGAGATATTTTCACAGTAAACCTCTATGCTCACCACCACTCCATCTCACTGAGATATCTTCACAGTAAACCTCTATCCTCACCGTCACTCCATCTCACTGAGATATCTTCACAGTAACCTCTATCCTCACAGCCACTCCATCTCACTGAGATATATTCACAGTAACCTCTATCCCGCCACTTCATCTAAAAGTGATATCTTCACAGTAACTTCTATCCTTACTGCCACTCCATCTCACTGAGGTATCTTCACAGTAAACCTCTATCCTCACCGTCACTCCATCTCATTGAGATATCTTCACAGTAACCTCTATCCTCACAGCCACTCCATCTCACTGAGATATATTTACAGTAACCTCTATCCTCACCGCCACTCCATCTAAAAGTGATATCTTCACAGTAACTTCTATCCTCACTGCCACTCCATCTCACTGAGGTATCTTCACAGTAACCTCTATCCTCACCACCACTCCATCACACTGAGATAGAAACACAATAATCTTTATCCTCACAGCCACTGCATCTTATTGAGATATCTTGACAGTATCCTCTATCCTCACCACCACTCCATTTCACTGAGATATCTTTACATTAACATCCATCCTCACCGCAAATCCATCTCACTGATGTATCTTCTCTGTACCCTGTATCCTCAGAGCCACTCCAGACCACTGAGATGTCTTCACAGTAACCTTTGTCCTCACTGCCACTCCTACTTACTGAGATATATTTACAGTAAACTCTATGCTCGCCGCCACTCCATTTCACGGTGGTACCTTCAAAGTATCCTCTATCCTCACCACCTCTCCATCTCACTGGGATATCTTCACAGTAACATCTATCCTCACTGCCACTGCCTCTCACTGAGATGTCTTAACAGCAACCTGTATTCCTCATTGCCTCTTCACCTCTCGGAGGTATCCATAGAAACCTCTATACTCACCATCACTCCATCTCACTGTGATTATATACAGAATAAACTTTAACCTCACCACCACTTCATCTCACTGAGATATCTCCACTGTAACCTCTCAAAACACCACCATTGCATTTAATTTATATATCTTCATTGTAACCTCAATCATTACGATCATCCCATCTCACTGAGATATCTTCACAGTAACCTTTATCCTCACCGCAAATTCCTTTCACTGAGTTATCTTCAAAGTAACCTCTATCCTCACCACCACTCCATCTCACTGAAATATCTTCACAGAAAATTCTATCCTCACTGCCATTCCATCTCACAGAGGTATTTTCACAGTAACTGCTATCCTACCGCAACTCGATCTCATTAAGATATATTCACAGGAACTTCTATTCTCATCACCACTCCATCTCACCGGGGAATATTCACAGTAATCTCAATCCTCACTGCCACTACATGTCACTGAGTTATCTTCACATTAACCTCCTGACCGCCCATACATTTCACTCTGTTATCTTCACATCAAACTCTATCTTCACTACCATCCATCTCACTGATGTATCTTCACAGTAACCTCTATCCTCAACGCTACATCATGTCACTGAAGTATCTTAATAGTATCCTCACCGGCACTCCATCTGAATGAGATACCTTCACAGTAACCTCTGTCATAACCACTACTCCATCTTACTGATATATCTTCACAATATCCCTTATCCACACCATCATACCCTCTCACAGAGGTATCTTTACAGTAACCTCTATCCTCACCACAACTCGATCTCATTGAGATATATTCACAATAACCTCGATTCTCACCACTACTCCATCTCACTCAGATATCTTCACAGTAACCTCTCTCCTCACCACCATTACATCTCACTGAGATTTTTTCACAGGAAACTCTATCTTCACCGCAACTTCCTCTCACTGAGATATCTTCACAGTAACCTATATCCTCACTGCAACTCCATATCATGGAGGTATCTTCACAGTAACCCCTATCTCAACCGCAAATCCATCTCACTGAGATATATTAACTGAAACCTCTATCCTTAACGCAACTCCATCTCAGACAGTTTTCTTCACAGTAATCTCTAACAACACCTCCAGTTGTTCCCTCTGAGATATATTCACACTAAACTCTATCCTCACCACCATTCTATTTCACTTAAACATCTTCATAGTAACCTCGGTCCTCACCACCACTCCATCTCACTGAGTTATCTTCACTGTAAACTCTATCATAGCCACGACTCCATCTCACTGATGTATATTCACAGTAACCTCTATCTTCAACGCCACTTCATTTCCCTGAGTTAACTTCACAGTATTCTCATCACCACTCCATCTCAATGAAGTATCTTAACAGTAACTTCTATCCTCACCGACACTCCATCTCACTGAGGTATCTTCACAGTAACCTCTATCATAATGGCTACTCCATCTCACCGGGATATCTTCACAGTTACCGCTATTGACACTGCTACTCCATCTCACTGAAGTATCTTAATAGTAAATTCTATCCTCACCGACACTCCATCTCACTGAGGTATCTTCATAGTCTTTCTTCTTTGGCTTGGCTTCGCGGATGAAGATTTATGTCCACGTCAGCTGCAGGCTCGTTTGTGGCTGACATGTCCGATGTGGGACAGGCAGACACGGTTGCAGCGGTTGCAAGGGAAAATTGGTTGGTTGGGGTTGGGTGTTGGGTTTTTCCTCCTTTGTCTTTTGTCAGTGAGGTGGGCTCTGCGGTCTTCTTCAAAGAAGGTTGCTGCCCGCCGAACTGTGAGGCGCCAAGATGCATGGTTTGAGGCGATATCAGCCCACTGGTGGTGGTCAATGTGGCAGGCACTAAGAGATTTCTTTAGGCAGTCCTTGTATCTCTTCTTTGGCGCACCTCTGTCTCGGTGGCCACTGGAGAGCTCGCCATATAACACGATCTTGGGAAGGCGATGGTCCTCAATTCTGGAGATTTGACCTACCCAGCGCAGTTGGATCTTCAGCAGCGTGTATTCGATGCTGTTGGCCTCTGCCATCTTGAGTACTTTGATGTTGGAGATGAAGTCGCTCCAATGAATGTTGAGGATGGAGCGTAGACAATGCTGGTGAAAGCGTTCTAGGAGCCGTAGGTGATGCCAGTAGAGGACCCACGATTTAGAGCTGAACAGGAGTGTGGGTATGACAACGGCTCTGTATATGCTAATCTTTGTGAGGTTTTTCAGTTGGTTGTTTTTCCAGACTCTTTTGTGTAGTCTTCCAAAGGCGCTATTTACATTGGCGAGTCTGTTGTCTATCCTAGCATCCGATGAAATGGTGCAGCCAAGATAGGTAAACTGGTTGACTGTTTTGAGTTTTGTGTGCCTGATGGAGATGTTGGGGGGCTGGTAGTCATGGTGGGGAGCTGGCTGATGGAGGACCTCAGTTTTCTTCAGGCTGACTTCCAGACCAAACATTTTGGCAGTTTCCACAAAACAGGACGTCAAGCGCTGAAGAGATGGCTCTGAATGGGCAACTAAGCGGCATCGTCTGCAAAGAGTAGTTCACGGACAAGTTGCTCTTGTGTCTTGGTGTGAGCTTGCAGGCGCCTCAGATTGAAGAGACTGCCATCCGTGCGGTACCGGAGGTAAACAGCGTCTTCATTGTTGAGGTCTTTCATGGCATGTTTCAGCATCATGCTGAAGAAGATTGAAAAGAGGGTTGGTGCGAGAATGCAGCCTTGCTTCATGCCATTGTTAATGGAGAAGGGTTCAGAGAGCTCATTGCTGTATCTGACCCGACCTTGTTGGTTTTCGTGCAGTTGGATAACCATGTTGAGGAACTTTTGGGGTGCATCCGAGGTGCTCTAGTATTTGCCAAAGCCCTTTCCTACTCACGGTGTCAAAGGCTTTGGTGAGGTCAACAAAGGTGATGTAGAGTCCTTTGTTTTGTTCTCTGCATTTTTCTTGGAGCTGTCTGAGGGCAAAGACCATGTCAGTAGTTCCTCTGTTTGCGCGAAAGCCGCACTGTGATTCTGGGAGAACATTTTCGGTGACACTAGGTATTATTCTATTTAGGAGAATCCTAGCGAAGATTTTGCCTGCAATGGAGAGCAGCGTGATTCCCCTGTAGTTTGAGCAGTCTGATTTCTCGCCTTTGTTTTTGTACAGGGTGATGATGATGGCATCACGAAGGTCCTGAGGCAGCTTTCCTTGGTCCCTACAGAGCTCGAAAAACTCATGCAGTTTGGCATGGAGAGTTTTGCCGCCAGCATTCCACACCTCTTGGGGGGGGATTCCATCCATACCTGCTGCTTTGCCATGTTTCAGTTGTTTAATTGCCTTATATGTCTCTTTCCGGGTGAGGACCTCATCTAGCTCTAGCCTTAAGGACTGTTGATGGAGCTGGAGCAGGGCGGATTCTTGGACTGAGCGGTTGGCACTGAAAGGAGATTGGAAGTGTTCTGACCATCGGTTGAGGATGGAGATCTTGTCGCTGAGGAGGAGTTTGCCGTCTGAGCTGCGCAGAGGGCTTTAGACTTGGGGTGAGGGGCCGTACACAGCCTTTAGAGCCTTGTAAAAACCCCTGAAGTCGCCAATGTCTGCACTGAGCTGGGTTCGTTTGACGAGGCTAGTCCACCACTCATTTTGGATCTCCCAGAATTTGCGTTGAAGATGGCTGCATGCGCGACGGAAGGCTCGTTTCTTCTCTGGCCAGGACGGCTTTGCAAGGTGAGCCTGGTGGGTAGCTCACTTCTTTGCCAGCAGCTCCTGGATTTCCTGGTTGTTTTCGTCGAACCAGTCCTTTTTTTCCTGGAGGAGAAGCTCAGTACTTCAGTGGATTGCAGTATGGCAGTCTTCAGCTGATCCCAGAGGGTTTCAGGGGACGAGTCCGTGAGGCAGATTGCATCATCAAGCTTTGCTTTGAGGTTTGCCTGGAAGTTTCCTCTCACTTCGTCTGACTGCAACTTTCCAACATTGAACCTCTTTCTGGGGGCTTTACTGTTCCTGGACTTTGGCTTGAAGTGAAGGTGGAGCTTGCAGCGAACCAGCCGGTGGTCAGTGTGGCATTCCGCGCTGGGCATGATCCTGGTGTGGAGCACATCTCGTTTGTCTCTTTCTCGCACCAGGACGTAGTCCAGGAGGTGCCAGTGTTTGGATCGGGGATGCATCCAGGTAGTCTTCAGGCTGTCCCTCTGCTGAAAAAGGGTGTTTGTAATAACAAGCCGCTGTTCTGCACAGAGCTCCAACTGGAGGCGCCCGTTGTCGTTGCACTTGCCGACACCATGCTTGCCCAGGATTCCTGGCCAGGTTTCTGATATCTTCACAGTAACCTCTATCATAATGGCTACTCCATCTCACCGGGATATCTTCACAGTTACCGCTATTGACACTGCTACTCCATCTCACTGAGGTATCTTAACAGTAACATCTATCCTCACCGGCACTCCAGCTCACTGATGTATCTTCACAGTAACCTCTATCCTCACCGCCCATCCATTTCACTGAGTTATCTTCACATCAAACTCTATCTTCACTTCCAGTCCATCTCATTGATGTATTTTCACATTAACCACTATTCTCAACACCACATCATGTCACTGAAGTATCTTCACAGTTTCCTCACCGGCACTCCTTCTCAATGAGATATCTTCACAGTAACCTATATCATAACTGTTAGTCCATCTTACTGGGATATCTTCACAGTAACCTCTCTCCTCACCACCACTTCATCTCACTGAGGTATCGTCACAATAACCTCTATCCTCACCGCTACACCATCTCACTGAGGTATCTTTACAGTAACGTTTCTCCTCACCGCCCATCCATCTCACTGATGTATCTTCACATTAACCACTATTCTCAACGCCACCTCATGTCACTGAAGTATCTTCACAGTTTCCTCACTGGCACTCCTTCTCAATGAGATATCTTCACAGTAACCTCTATCCTCACCGCCCATCCATTTCACTGAGTTATGTTCACATCAAACTCTATCTTCACTTCCAGTCCATCTCATTGATGTATTTTCACATTAACCACTATTCTCAACACCACATCATGTCACTGAAGTATCTTCACAGTTTCCTCACCGGCACTCCTTCTCAATGAGATATCTTCACAGTAACCTATATCATAACTGTTAGTCCATCTTACTGGGATATCTTCACAGTATCCAGTATCCTCACTGCTACTCCATCTCACTGAGGTATATTCACAGTAACCTCTATCCGCACCTCCATTTCATCTCACTGGGATATATATATACTCAGTAACTCACCGCCACTCCATCTCACTGAGGAATCTTCACTGTAACCTCTAACCTAACCACCAGTTTATCTTACTATGGTAAATTCAGAGTATCGTCTATCCTCACCGACACTCCATCTCACTGAGATATTTTCACAGTAACCTTTATCCTCACTGCCACTCCATCTCACTGATGTATCTTCACAGTAACCTCTCTCCTCACCACCCATCCATTTCACTGAGTTATCTTCACTTCTATCCATCTCACTGATGTATTTTCAAATTGATCTCTATTCTCAATGCCACATCATGTCATTGAAGTATCTTCACAGTATCCTCACCGGCACTCCATCTCGATGAGATATCTTCACAGTAACCTTTATCCTCACTGCTACTCCATCTCACTGAGGTATATTCACAGTAACCTCTATCCTCACCACCACTCCATCTCACTGAGATATCTTCACAGTAACTTCTATCCTCTCCGCCATTCTATTTCACTGAGTTATCTTCACATTAAACTCTATCTGCACCACCACTCTATCTCACTGAGGTATCTTCACTGTAACCTCTTTCCTCATCACCACAACATCTCACAGAGGTATCTTCTCAGTATCCTCTATCCTTACCGCCACTTCATCTCACTCTGGTAACTTCACAGTAACCTCTATCTTCACCACCTCTCCATCAAACTGAGATATCTTCACATAAACTCTACACTCCCCACCACTCCATTTCACTGAGTTGTCTTTACAGTAATCTCTATCAACACCATCACTGAATCTCACTGAGATATCCTTAATGTATGCAGTGTCTCTGCCCATTTGTCGTTGAGATATCCTATCCTTATTCTGCTCTGGCCAAATTACTTCTCAAGTTTCAGTCCATCAGGCTCCCTGTCCTTTGAGTACATTGGCACTGCATTCCACATGGACTCTCCTTCCATATAATTTCTCCAGCCTGCAGCTAGCTGTCCCTTAGCCCCGTTGTTCGCAACCTTTTTCTTTCCTTTCACATACGTCTTTTAGTAATCCCTATGCCCTCCGTGCTCTGTGATTTGTAAGGGAATGCTTAAGGTGGCATGTGGGTGGGAAGGGAAGGTTGAGAATCACTTCTCTAGATCCAAATGTTTCCAAAATATTTTGCTTGAGAAAAATTGTCATTGGCCCATTTCCTTTGGAGTTATAAAACTGTGCACATAACGAGCCAATTAGGGATGATTAAAACAGTGGTTTTCAATCTTTTTCTTCTCACTCATACACCACCTTAAGCAACCTCTTACTAATCACAGAGCACCGATGGCATAGGGAACACTTAAAGTGGTTTGTGAGTGGAAATTAAAAAGTTGAGAAGCAATGTTTTAGCTTTTGCCACTTCCGAATGGTTTCATATTTTCTCAAACATAGGTTAGGCCATATTTGGTCATTTCCTTATAATCCTTTCTGCACATCACTTTTCAAATCCTGTCATAAAAAGAGACGACCCCTGGAATGAAACCCTCTGAGTTCACATGAAACTGCACATCGCTGCATCACCATCTTCACCATTGCTGTTGCTAACATCCAGGTATCCATTTAACCATCACTCTTTCTCAGCCTGTCCACACTGTTCCCTGACGATTAAAGATGTACTGGATATTTTAGGCAGCTGACTCAATCATTGTTTGCCAATCAGGCCCAGTTCCTCGTTGATAGTTCCCAGAATGCAAAAATAACCAATCAATTTTTGGAAGTTAAATCTCTCGGAGAGACTGGACACAAGACTGGGAGATCGTTTTGTTGAGCACCTCGGCACTGTCCGCCGCAATAACACGAATCTTCCAGTGGCCACCCATTTCAATTCTCCACCCCATTCCCTTGCCAACAAGTCTGTCATGGTCTCATCCACTGCCAGACTGAAACCATCCCTAAATCGGAGGAACAGCACCTTACCTTCTGACTGGGCACCCTCCAACCAGGTGCAATTAATATCGACTTCTCTGGCTTTCATTTAATCCCCCCATCCCCTTCTACCCTGTCGTCTCTCCATTCCCTGTCTCCTTTCGTACAGACATGATAACTTCTACCTAGTTCCAATTAACATCTTTTGTTGGTCTGGATTCCTCCCCATTGTTTGAATTCTGAGACTTTCCAATATATCCTTTTCTGATTTTTCCTTGAAAAAGGGGCTGAGGCCTGAAATGTCGGCGATGTACCTTTTTCTCCTATAGATGTTGAAAAGACCGGCTGAGTTCCTCCAGCATCTCGGTGTTGTTACCTTGAATCTCTTCACTGTCCAACACATTAGAGAAGGCAAAGGCTCAGTCCTCCCTGATCACTTATTGCTGTAACCCCACATCCTGCGCTCTTGGCAAACTATCACCCCATCTCCAATCTGCTCCGCTTTTCCTAACACTTGCCTTCACAACATCAGGTTCCAGTTTATTTTCAAATGCCACAAAAATGTCGTGATAGAGTGGAATACACAAGGGGGCTGGAGAAAATCAACAGGTCATGCAGCATCCATGGGGACCAATGTTTCGGGGCCCTGGCCCAAAACGTTGGTTAACTTTTACTTCCTGTGGAAGTTTCTCCAGCACTTTTGTCAGCACCTGCAGATTTTCTTGTATAATGTACAGACGTAGCTTGTGGACAGACCAGTCAATATCTCATGCATGGTACAAGACACAGTGCAAAAATACTGAGTTACAGAAAGAGATCGGTGGGTACCGAGCAAAGGCAACATAATTTTACTACTTTTGAGATAATTCAAGGGTCTGACAGCATCCACCCCAATTCTCAGCCCATGTGCTTTCACACCACTGGTGTAAAGTCTGTGTCTTGAGTTTAACACAAGAAGACTGCAGTGAACACAGCTCAGGCCATCACACAAACCAACCTCTCCTCTATCGATTCCGTCCACACCTCCTGCAGCTTCGAGAAAGCTGCCTACATAATTAAAGGAGCCGTCCCACCCCAATCACACTCTCTTTTCCCCACTTCTGTCAGGCAGAAGTGTAAACACAAATTCTTTTTCTTTTTCTTTCTTGCTGTTAACGGACATTTAAATGGACTGCCCGCTGACAGAGAACGATGCTGCTGCACCAATGTTTTGACGACATTTTTCCGTACCTTGCACTATTTGACCAGTGATTCAAAAATCCCTATCCTTTTCTTTTATTTATTAGATGTTACTGCATAACCCACTATAGGAGTTGACTTGCCTGGATAGCATGCAAAACAATGCTCTTTCCTGTATCTTGACTCGTGTGATAAGAAACAAGTCAATTCACTTCTCTGTGTCACCATTGCACCTGCAATCTCATCGAGCAGTAGCCTCTTTTCCACAGGAATTTCACGCTGGGGACTAGCCACCTCAACCTCGACTCATATCCTCAGCATCTGCTGGTAAAACGAGTGGAAGAGGGACAGCAGAAAGTCGCCTATTTCCAGTGGAAGGTCGAACACTTCCAATCCCCAGGGGTGAGTTATGTCCCAGTTAAGGGTGGCCCAGTGGAAACAGCACAAAGGGCTTCCTATCCCGGGCCATAGCACAGACAATTAACTGGGATGCTAGTGGGGAAATGCAAACTTGTGTTCCCCTGGAGAAAATAACTTACAATCTGAGAAACAAATAAAGTACTTTTTGTAAGATATGGCAACCATACATGTGCTACATAGGTACATGGAGGTAATTGATTTCCCCGTTCCCTGCTGCCTCTCCCTCTCCCACACACTGGTCCCAGTCAAGAAAAGTCAAGAATGAGCACCAACCCGGAAACCGTCCATTGATCTGCAACAATGCCTACCCTTTTGTTTTTCTTTTTCTTTCTATTATTATTTGTTTATTTATTTATTTTTCTAATGTTAATGTTTGTTATTGAATGAACCATCTTGTTTTATAGGTGGGGGGAGGGGGGGTTGGTAGAGACATGGGCTTATATAGTCATAAAGAAAAGGAATACATGTATATGTGATTGGGAACTGCCATCGTTGGCAGGACATGGCATATGACTGTACAAGCTTGTGTGAAAATATAAATAAAATATTTTTTAAAACTGGGATGTCTTTGGAAAAGGGGCGAGTGAAACTCCTTAAATCTGGAATGCTTGGGACTTTGGTTGTACTACATTGAATTTTTCTATGTTATGCAGTAGAACAATAAATATTCCAATAACTTGAGGAGTTTGAGGAGATTCAGTACTGAAGCCTCAAGAAAACCTCAACAGGTGCATCATGGAAAGCATTCTGGCTGGTTGCCTCACTGTCTGGTACGGGGATGCCAACACTCAGGGCAAGAATAAACTCCAGAGGGATGTTAACTCAGCCTGCGACATCATGGGCACCAAATTTCACTCTATCGAAGACGTCTCTATGAGGCGGGAGCTTCACAGTCCAAACACTCACATAAACCACCTTACAAAAATAAATTAAAATAATGCACAAAAAGTCAAAGTGAGGCAGAGTTTTTGATTCATTGATCATTCAGCAATCTGATGGCAGCAGGGAAGAAGCTGCCCTTGTACTGCTGGGTGTTCATCTTCTGGCTCCTGTACCTTTTCCCTAATGGTAGCAGAGTGAAGAGGGCATGGCCTGGGTAGTGGGGGTCCTTGAGGATAGAGGCTGCTTTCTTCAGACACCGCCCCTTGTATGTGTCCTGAATGGTGGGAAGTCTAGTGACTGATGTCGCAGGCCGAGTTAACAACCCTCTGGAGTTTCTTCTTGTCCTGAGTGTTGGGCGCCCCTGTACCCAGACAGTGATGCAACCAGCAGAATTCTCTCCACGGTCCAACTGTAGAAGTTTTCGGGAGTCTTTGGTGATATACTGAATCTCCTCATACACCTCACAAAGTATAGCCGCTGGTGGGCCTTCTTCGTGATTGCACCACAGATTCCAGGACAGATCCTCGGAGATGTAGACACTCAGAAATTTGAAGTTCTTGACCCTCTCCCCTGCTGAGCCCTCGATGAGGACTGGATTGTGGATTCTTTGACCCGCCCGCATCTTATTCCACTGTTTCCACCACTTCTTTACCTTCTCCTGTACTTCTCTCCCTCTCTCTTTCTCTGTCTCTCTAACATCCTTCCCTAGCCCCTTTCCAAATGTTCTCCCTCTGCAGTCACACCTCTGTCAATCCCCCAGGTTCTTTCCCACCTTTTATACATGTAATGCTGCCTATTCTATCTTAGTTCCAACAAAGGCTCCTGACCTGAAAGGGTGACTGACCACTTCTACCCACAGATGTTGTCTGACCTGCTGAGTTCCTTTGGCAGCTCGTTGTCTACTGCCCTGACTTCCTGATCAAGTGTACCCTGATCCACAAACACCAAAAATACCTCCAGGTGTGCTTCCCAGTCGGAATGGTTTGGAAGAATAACACAAATGGAAGGTCAAGGTTTTTAACCTTTCCTCCAAAATAAGAGAAAAGAGAATTATTCACAGAAATACAAACATCCAGTGATTTGAGCAGTGGATTTGTCTGCAGTCAACGTGCGTTACTTAGCAACCCCATTACTCACTCAGTATGAGTTCCAGTTCAGTGGTTAAGCAGTTACTAAAATATTACACCTTACAGCAAAACAAAGATTAGAAATTCATGAACGCTGGCTGCTGTCTAGTGTTATTCCTTGCTGTACAATCAAAGGGCACTAACTGCTACCTTGTTTGGCATGTTGTCCATCAACATCTTGAGCCAGGCACAGAACAACCAAATTTTCCCATTCTCCTCACAACCCCTCCCCCCCCACCCCCCCACTCCCTTTCCCAACCTCCAAAACCTTCTCCTTCTCCCTGGCCCTTTAAAGTCCTCTCAGCCCATCAGCTGGAGAGGGACATTCCAAACCCATCGACGAAAATGCAAGGCAAATCTGCAGCTGTTGCAAGCATGGGAGGAAATGCTGAACAATCCAGTTGCACTTACAGGAGGAGAAATGGTCAATGTTTCAGGTCTGAGGACCCACCGTCACAACTTGGAAGGTGGAAAAACTGGAGACTGCAGATGCTGGAATCTGGAGCGATGAACACTCCGGAGGGGGAGCTCAGTGAGTTGAGCAGCATCAGTGTGAGAGAAAGAATGGTCGACGTTTTGGGTCAGGCGCCTCGTGTGAGATCCCACAACCATGGGATCCATCCCCAAGGTGCCAGCACCTATTAATCGGCAGCAGCCACGAGGGGAAGACACCAGAGGGCACCAGAGAAGATCATTCCCCCCCCCTCCTCCCCATCTGAGAAGGAGAAGCAGAAGAGATGACCCACGGGATTGTCCATGGAGGTGGACCTGTGAGGGGGCTCTACTGCGGACTGCTGGTGACTTGAGGTGAAGAACCCACGGAAGCTGCGGGCCACTGGAGACGGCTGCTGGAGACTGGCTCGAACTGGCTGGAAGGGTACCAAGTATCAGAACCGGGATGCGAGGAGGTGCCGAGGGTGACAGAGATTCAGATCTGGAGCTCGGGTTACCAGTGGTTTGGGTGGGGGCTGCAGAAACGCTTGAGGCCAATCTATGGAGACTTGGCGACTCTCGGGGGACCCAGTTTTACATAGAAAATAGGTGCAGGAGAAGGCCATTTGGTCCTTCAAGCCTACATCGTCATTCATTATGATCATGGCTGATCGTCTACTCAGTACCCAGTACCTACCTTCTCCCCATACCCCGCGATCCCCTTAGACACAAATCTAACTCTGTCTTAAATATAGATAAGGAATCCGCTTCAACTACTTCCTGTGGCAAAGAATTCCACAGATTCACCACTCTCTGGGAGAATTCTTTTTCTCATCTCAGTCCTAAAAGAGTTTCCCCTTATCCTTAAATTGTGACCTCTGATTCTGGTTTTCCCCAACATCAGGAACAACTTTCCTGCATAGAGCCTGTCCAATCCCTTCGGAATGTTATACGTTTCTATAAGATCTCCTCAATATTCTAAATTCCAGCAAGTACAAGCCTAGTCGATCCAGCCTTTCTTCACCTTCCATCCCTGGTATCGATCTAGTGAACCTTCTTTGCTTCCCTCTCTCTCTCTCTGACTATAAGAGGCGGTTCAGGCAATTCCTGCCGGTAGCAAATCTGTCCACCTTGCAGCAGGCAGAAAGGGAATTTCATGTAACTGGACACTGTTTTATTACTACAACAATAAATTGAATCTTGAAGATTTGACGAAGGGTTCTAACCTGTCAGGACAACCATTCTTTTTCTCCTGCTGACACTTTTTTTATTTGAACCGAGAAACAAGTCTGTTTGCAGCGGCAGAGAAGGCAAGGGAAGGATGTGTAGAATAACGGGTGGGTTAAGCAGAAGTTAGGGTCAGATTAAGTTTCTTACTTAAGTTTCCCCCCCCACCATTTAAGTTTCCCCCCCCACCATTTCAAGTTCATGGATGAAAAGAAGCCAAAATATCTGAAGGCACTCACAAAAGGGCAGGGAAGGCACATAGGTTTTACACTGGCAGATCTATGGCTAAAAGTGCTGTTTATACACTGAGGGATGATTGGAGAGGTGGAGAGGTTCAGAGGCGTGATTTGAAAATCTTCAGCTAGAAAAGCCATTAACTGGCTTGGTGCAATGAGAGGGCTTATTCAACAATGATGAGCCAAATATCGTGGGAGGAAGGATAAACAGGGCATTCAATAATTGAGTTACCTTCCAGTCCTGACTCACTCTTGCCATTTGCAGGGTTGCAGGGAAATGAGGGGAGGGGAGGATAGAAGGAAGGATTGTGGAGAGCGGGAGGAAGAGAAAAGCAAAAGGGGGAGAGAGAAAGCGAGAGAGAGAAAACAAAGAAAAAGGAGGAGAGCAGAAATAAAGAGGATGAGAGAGAGAGACAAAGGAAGGAAGCAGAGAGAGGATAGAGGAGGGAAGGCTTTAGAGAAAGTATTGGATGGAATTCAACTGCGAGATAACCAGTTTAATTCAGAAGTCATGAATATCAAGGAATACAGATAGAAAGCAAGCCAGAAGGGGCAAGTATGAACTTTAGAGCCTGAATTGGGAATTTGCATGCCCAGCAACCCAGGTTCGAATAGCAAGAGGATTTGAGTCCACGAGTAGGGAGATCCTGCTACAGCTGTAAAGGGCCTTGGTGAGACCACACCTGGAGTACTGCATGGAGTTTCGGTCTTTTTATTGGAGGAAAGACATACTCGCCATGGAGGGGGTGCAGAGAAGGTTCACTAGACTGATACCAGGGATGGAAGGACTTGCATATGAAGAAAGGTTAGATAGACTAGGCTTGCATTCTCTGGAATTTAGAAGATTGAGGGAGAGATCTTCTAGAAACATAAAATTCTTAAGGGTTTAGACAGACTAGATGCAGGTAGGTTGTCTCCAGTGCTGGGAAAAACCAGAACCAGGGACCACAGTTTAAGGCGAAGGGGGAAGCTTTTTAGGACTGAGAAGATAAAAAAATTTATTCTCTTAGAGAGTGGTGGATCTGTGGAATTCTTTGCCACAGGAAGTAGTTGAGGCCGCTTCCTTGTCAATATATAAGATTAGGTTAGATTTGGCCCTTGTGGCTAAGGGGATTTGTGGGGGGGGGAGCGGTATGGGGAGAAGGCAGGAACCGGGTACTAATCAGCCCATGATCATATTGAATGGTGATGTAGGCTTGAAGGGCCAATTGGCCCACACCTGCACCTATTTTCCTATGTTTCTATGAATCCAGCGCTCTGTAAAGGATTCCTCTGGGTGCTCCAGTTTCCTTCCCACGTTAAAAATATATGGGAGTTGTAGGTTAATTGGGGAATCTGGGTGACATGGGCTGATGGGCCGGAAGGGCCTGTTACCCTGCTGCATGTCGAAATTTTTAAAAAAATCAAAATGAATCAAGGAAACATGCTGGTGAATAGAAGGAAGGATTGTGGAGAGTGGGAGGAAGAGAAAAGCAAAAGGGGGAGAGAGAAAGCGAGAGAGAGAAAACAGAGAAAAAGGAGGAGAGCAGAAATAAAGAGGATGAGAGAGAGAGACAAAGGAAGGAAGCAGAGAGAGGATAGAGGAGGGAAGGCTTTAGAGAAAGTATTGGATGGAATTCAACTGCGAGATAACCAGTTTAATTCAGAAGTCATGAATATCAAGGAATACAGATAGAAAGCAAGCCAGAAATTAAGGGATTTAAGTTGTGGCCTCCTGGCATTTAGTATTATATTTCTACGCAGTGTGCAGAGATGTTGGATTGATTGACACCCTGCATGAATGCACCTGTAATTTTACTGCAGATCATGAGTGTTATCTGTGTGCGGTTCACCCAAAGGCAGCTTAAGACTCCATAAGTAACTCTGTCGCAAGAGATAGTGGGGGAGAGAAGAAAGAGAAATATCACGGAGCTTAGGGCTTACGCAGGTGGACCTGCATGCAGTTCTATAATTCTATATATGACTGCAATTTTCCATTGATAGAACTGTATTATCTGGCATTGCTTTGAAAATGTAATTTCCTTCCCTCTTCCTGGCCACTGGAACAGTGAAGCTCCTGGCGTACAATACGTTATTGAGACAGTTTGCCAATAAACTTCTGTCAGAACCGTTCTGCCATTGAAGCCACAATCTCAGAAATCTTCCATCACAGTGTCAGTGTTACTAAAGGATTTCTACCAGATGGAGAAAAGACTGGTACTTACCTTTTGCAAATTATTGATCTGTTTCAGGTGCTTTTAATGGACCTGTCTCTGCCATTTATCTTCACCAGAGGCAACACAAATGTAGCCGGGAAAACTAAAAAAAAACTGTCCATTGGTTTGGACCATTTCAAGTTTTATGGTGATGGTGGCCAGCTGTGGTCAGCCCATTCCATCACTGGAGGTTGGAAGGTTTGACCTTTCACCTATAGCTGGACCTGAATGAACTATCATCCAAGGGGGGGGGGGGGGCTATTCAGACCCACGCCCTTGTTGGGAAGATCACTATTACTTCTGTGCCAATCTCCTACATAATTCCACATACCTTGATTCCCTAAAAATCCAAACATTTGATGACTTATAGTCACAAATAAGAAGTATATTCCATAATCAGGTTCGCAGACGACACCACGGTAGTCGCCTTGATCAGTGGGAATGATGAAACGGTCTACAGGGACGAGGTCCAGCACATGGCCGCGTGGTGTACCGACAACAACTTGGCACTTAACGCACAGAAGACCAAGGAGATCATTGTGGACCTCAGGTGTGCTAGAAGCCACACTCAGGTCCCTATCTACATCAATGAAGTTATGGTGTATCAAGCTTTAAATTCTTTGGTGCCCACATTTCCGATGATCCCACCTGGCCCCTGAACTTCTCCATCCTGTTCAAAAAGGCGTATCATCGACTTTATTTCCTGCGGAGTACGAAGAAAATTCACCTCTGTCCCAGGATTCTGATGGATTTTTACCGCTGTATCACTGAGACCACACTGGCATCTCAGTGTGGTATGGCAACTGTCTCATATCGGACCATAAAGCACTTCAGCGGGTGGTGAAAATTGCCTAGCGGATTATCGGCATCCAATTGCCCACCATTGAGAACATCTATCAGGAACACTGTCAGGGCCGGGCGAAGAGCATCATCAAGGATGCATCACACCCAAACCATGGACTTTTTAACTCTTCTCCCATCCGCTAGGTGCTACAGGAGCCTTCACTCTCGAACCAGCAGACTAGTGAAGACCTTTGCCCCCCCCCCCCACCCCGAGGCTGTGACCCTGCTGAACCTTAAATCCCAGCTTGGAGTGGTCCTGCTCTCACATTGAACTCTCAGGACTTTTAGAATCGTTTTCTTGCTGAATGCACTTGTTTTCATTCACACTTAGGTATTTGTATATAGAACTTTTTTTAACTTCTGGTTGGATGCTTATTTGTACATCATTGGCTTTGTATTTTACTGGCACAATGACAATAAAGTGGACTCTAATCTTACCATTCTGTTGCTACCTCCATGCTTCCATCTCCTCCCCGCGTTCCATCTCCACCTGACTCCATCTGCACATTGGCCTTTATTGGGCAAGTTTAATGAGCCCAGAAGTTGGGGCCTCAGGATGCAATTATGCAAGGCATTGGTGAGTCCCTCTAGCTGCTTATTGTTTGCTCAAGATTCTAGCATCTGCAGTTATGTGTTTCACTGCGTCGGGTTCACTGTGTATAGTGCAGAAAGAAAGGGTTAGAGAGGGCACAACAGGGTTGGGTAGGGTTATCTGTATGTGGGGCAGTGTGTAAAAAGTGTTAGAGATGGCACCACAGGGTTGTGTCAGGTCCACTGTGTATAGGGCGGTGGGAAGTTATTAGAGAGGGCATTGCAAGGTTGGGTATGGTTCATTGTGTGTAGGGCAGTGTGAAGGGGTTATGAAGGTTACTGCATGGTTGTGTAGGGTTCACTGTGTGTAGGGCAGTGGCAAAGGGCTAGAGAGAGTTCTACAGATAAGGAATTATTGTCATTCAGAGCATTAGGTACATAATTTTAATTTAATTTGGACATACAGGTCCTTTCGGCCCACAAGCCCGTGCCCCTCAATTACACCCAACTAACCTACAACCCCTGGCATGTTTTGAATAGTGGGAGGAACTGGAGACCCAGGGAAAACCCACACAGAACAAACAAACTCCTTACAGACAGCAAGGGATTCAAACCCCAGATGCTGTAGCAGCATTGCGTTAACCACCACACTAGATGTGCTGCCCTAGATATACTCGAAATTCTTACTTGCTAGAGTTGAACAGGTACTTGGTTTGATAAAACTATTACGTATAATATACTAATTGAATTAAATTAAAGAAAGAATAAATAAATAAGGTAGATAATAAATATTCACAGTAATCCCTGTGCAAAAAAGTGGCTTGCAATAGTGCAGACAGTTTAGCGTAGGTTAACCGAAGGAAAGTACAAGAGTTGGAAAGCCATTGGAAAGAAACCGGTCTTGAACTTGGACAGGGTGGTGCTGTGAAGAGCAGGCTCAATGGGTTAGATAGGATACGACAGTGTTGTCCCACACAATACTGTGGGGTTAACTGTGTGTAATGCAGTGGGAAGGGATTAGAGAGGGTATTTGTAATGTGAAGGCTGAGCCAACAGGTCAGACAAGACAAAACAGACGAGTTTCTTTCTATGCTGTAATTGGTTATATATAAGTTGGTCAGTACAAAGCTCAGTTTCCATGGACTTGAAGCCTGAGGGGTCATCTGACCACCCAAACAGGAAACTGGTTGAAAGTCCCCCACTCCTGTTAATCATTTATGGTTTTAGACTGCAGGCATATAACGGCACAATCAAGGAATTTTGCCGCTACACAGGCCATCTAAAAAGGAATTTTGGAGTCAAGTCCTGCCCAATGAGGGAGCCTGCAGAACCCCTACAACTTTTTGGGAGGGAGCCTGCAGTGTAAATCGTCGGAAAAATTTGTTGTCGGTCGTCCACTCTACTGCACGTCCAATCCCTGGGACTGTTGCACTCAGGGACTTGCAGGGTGTGAACGACCACATGGGCAGTGATTCTGTTAATTTTTTCCTCTACTTTCCCAGCATTGCAGTTTAAAAAACATTTAATGTCAGGCCCACTTCCAGTTGGTTCAGTTCCTCACCTGAAGGCACATGGGCTTACCTGGGCCGGTCCCAGTTTAAAACCCAGCACATGGGTTAGCTTGCTCTCTTTTCCATTCTGTTCCATCCCTAAGCACCACTCCAGGTTGTGAGCCGCAGGCAATGCCAGAGTACGAATTGAAAAGTGTGTGCTGGTGGAGGGTGGGGTATTTTGAGGCATACACCTGGCCCATTGTAACTTTTATATAAACTTGTTAATTAGTGTGCTGTGCCTGCTTGTCAGGGGAGGGGTGGCAGGTACTGTTAATTTGAACCCTCAAAATAACATAGCGTAGTTACTGATAGCATGGGGCAGGCACGGTTAGCATAGGGGCTGCATGACCTGAATACCAGTTAGCACAACGCTGTTATAGTGCCAGCAACAGGGACCAGGGATCGAATCCCGTGCGGTCTGCAAGGACTTTGTACATTCCACCCGTGTCTGAGTGGATTTCTCCAGGGGGCTCCAGTTCCTCCACCCTTTAAGACATACCAGGAATTGTCAGACAATTGGGTGTAATTGGGTGGCATGGGCTTGTGGGCCGAAAGGGCCTGTTACTGTGCTGTATGTCTAAATAAAAAAGTTAAATAAATTATCTTGAATTGGAGCATTAATGGATTGTGTGTGTGTGTGTGTGTGTGTGTGTGTGTGTGTGTGTGTGTGTGTGTGTGTGTGTGTGTGTGTGTGTGTGTGTGTGTCCTGTACATCATTTGTGTCCCATGTAAATTAAGTTCCCCGTTTAGTACTAACAAGTGTCCAGCATTGTCACCCTTAAAACTTGTTCTCACACAATAGTACTACAGGGATGTGTCATGCTCGCTGTGAGTAGGGGAGTGACAAGAGGATAGAGAGGGCATTACTGGGTTGTGTCACATTCGCTGTGTTATGGAGAGTGACAACGGGACAGAGAGGGCATTACAGGGTTGTGTCAGGTTTGCTGTGTGTAGGGCATTGTCAAGGGGATAGAGACAGCATTACAGGGTTGTGTCATGTTAGCTATGTGTAGGAGAGCGACAAGGGGATAGAGAGGGCATTACAAGGTGATGCAAGTTCACTGTGTGTAGGGGAGTGACAAGGGGATAGAGAGGGCATTACAGGGTTGTGTCATGTTTGCTGTGTGTAGGGCAGCGACAAGGGGATAGAGAGCACATTACAGGGTTGTGTCATGTTTTCTGTGTGTAGGGGAGTGACAAGGGGATAGAGAGGGCATTACATGATTGTGTCATGTTTGCTGGGTGTAGGGCAGCGACAAGGGGATAGAGACGACATTATAGGGTTGTGTCATGTTCGCTGCGTGCTGGGGAGCAACAAAGGGATTGAGCAGACATTGCAGGATTGTGTCTTTTTCGCTGTGTGTAGGGTAGTGACAAGGGGATAGACTGGGCATTATAGGGTTCTTTCCTGTTCGCTGATCATAGGGGATCAACAAAGTGTTAAGGAGTGCATTATAGGACTGCGTCATGTTCGCTGTGTGTAGGGAAGCGACAAGGGGATAGAGAGGGCATTGAAAGGTTGTGTCATGTTCGGTGTGTCTAGCGAGTGACAAATGGATAGAGAGTGTTTACAGGGTTACTTCATGTTCGCTGTGTGTAGGGGAGCAACAAGGGGATAGAGACGACATTATAGGGTTGTGTCATATTTGCTGAGTGTAGGGGAGAGACAAGGGGATAGAGAGGGCATTACAGGGTTGTGTCATGTTCGCTGTGTGCAGGCGAGCAGCAAGGGGATAGAGAGGGCATTACAGATTTATGTCATGTTAGCTTTGTGTAGGGGAGCAAAAAGTGGATAGAGAGGGCATTACAGGGTTGTGTCATTTTCGCAGTGTGTAGGGGAGCGACAAGGGTATAGATAGGGCATTGAAAGTTTGTATCATGTTCGGTGTGCGTAGGGGAGTGACAAGGGGATAAAGACGGCATTACAGGGTTGAGTCATGTTCACTGTGTGTAGGGCAGTGATAAGGGGATAGAAGGCATTACATGGTTGTGTCATATTCGCTCTGTGTAGGGGAGCGACAAAGGGATTGAGCGGATATTACAGGGTTGTGTAATGTTCGATGTGTGTAGGGGAGCGACAAGGGGATACAGAGGGCATTACAGGGTTGTGTCATATTTGCTGTGTGTAGGGGAGAGACAAGGGGTTAGTGAGGGCATTACAGGGTTGCGTTAGCTGTGTGGAGGGGAATGACAAGGGGATAGAAAGGGCATTACAGGGTTGTGTCATGTTCACTGTGTGCAGGGGAGCGACAAACGGTTAGTGCGGGCATTATAGGATTGTTTCATGTTCGCTGAGCATAGGGGATCAACAAAATCTTAGTGAGGGCATTATAGGGTTGCGTCATGTTCGCTGAGTGTAGGGGAGTGACAAGGGGATAGAGAGGGCATTACAAGGTTGTGTCATGTTTGCTGTGTGTAGGGCAGTGATAAGGGGATAGAGAGGGCATTACATGGTTGTATTATATTCGCTCTGTGTAGGGGAGCGAGAAAGGGATTGAGCGGACATTACAGGATTGTGTCATTTTCACTGTGTGTAGGGGAGCGACAAGGGGATACACGGGGCTTTATAGGGTTGTCTCATATTTGCTGTCTGTTGCGGAGTGACAAGGGGATAGAAATGGCTTTACAGGGTTGTGTCATGTTTGCTGTGTGTAGTGCATTGTCAACGGGATAGGGATGTAATTACAGGATTCTATCATGTTTGCTGGGTCTTGCGGAGCGACAAGGGGATAGTGAGCGCATTACAGGGTTGTGTCATGTTTCCTCTGTGTAGGGGAGTGACAAAGGGATAGAGAGGGCATTACATGGTTGTGTCATATTCGCTCTGTATTGCGGAGTGACAAAGGGATTGAGCGGACATTACAGGATTGTGTCTTTTTTGCTGTGTGTAGTGGAGCGAGGTCAACAAAGGTGATGTAGAGTCCTTTGTTTTGTTCTCTGCACTTTTCTTGGAGTTGTCTGATGGCAAAGACCATGTCAGTAGTTCCTCTGTTTGCACTAATATCTAGTGTCGCCGAAAATGTCCTCCCAGAATCACAGTGTGGTTTTCGCGCAAACAGAGGAACTACTGACATGGTCTTTGCCCTCAGACAGCTCCAAGAAAAGTGCAGAGAACAAAACAAAGGACTCTACATCACCTTTGTTGACCTCACCAAAGCCTTCGACACCCTGAGCAGGAAAGGGCTTTGGCAAATACTAGAGTGCCTTGGATGCCCAAGTTCCTCAACATGGTTATCCAACTGCACGAAAACCAACAAGGTCGGGTCAAATACAGCAATGAGCTCTCCGAATCCTTCTCCATTGACAACGGCGTGAAGCAAGGCTGCGTCGTCGCACCAACCCTCTTTATTATCTTCTTCAGCATGATGCTGAAACAAGCCATGAGAGTCCTCAACAATGAAGACGCTGTTTACGTCCGGTACCGCACGGATGGCAGTCTCTTCAATCTGAGGCGCCTGCAAGCTCACACCAAGACACAAGAGAAACTTGTCCGTGAACTACTCTTTGCAGACGACACCGCTTTAGTTGCCCATTCAGAGCCAGCTCTCCAGCGCATGACGTCCTGTTTTGCGGAAACTGCCAAAATGTTTGGCCTGGAAGTCAGCCTGAATAAAACTGAGGTCCTCCATCAGCCAGCTCCCCACCATGACCACCAGCCCCCCCACATCTCCATCGGGCACACTGAACTCAAAACGGTCAACCAGATTACCTACCTCGGCTGCACCATTTCATCGTATGCAAGGATCGACAAAGAGATAGACAACAGACTCGCCAAGGCAAATAGCGCCTTTGGAAGACTACACAAAAGAGTCTGGAAAAGCAACCACCTGAAGAAACACACAAAGATCAGCGTGTACAAAGCCATTGTCATACCCATGCTCCTGTACGGCTCCGAATCATGGGTCCGCTACCGGCATCACCTACAGCTCCTAGAACGCTTCCATCAGCGCTGTCTCCGCTCCATCCTCAACATTCATTGGAATGACTTCATCACCAACATCGAAGTACTCGAGCTAGCAGAGTCCGCAAGCATCGAATCCATGCTGCTGAAGACCCAACTACGCTGGGTGGTTCACATCTCCAGAATGGAGCAACATCACCTTCCCAAGATCATGTTATATGGCGAGCGACAAGGGGATAGAGAGGGCATTACTGGGTTCTGTCATGTTCACTGTATATAGGCGAGTGACAATGGTATACAGAGGGCATTACACGTTTATGTCATCTTTCCTCTGTGTAGGGCAGCGACAAGGGGATAGAGTGGGTATACTGTGTTGTGTCATATTCACTGTGTGAATGGGAGCGACAAGGAGATAGAGAGGGCATTACAGGATTGAGTCATATTCGCTGTGTGTAGGGATGCCACAAGGGGATAGTGAGGGCATTACAGGGTAGTGTCATGTTAGGTGTGGGTAGGAGAGCGACAAGGGAATAGAGAAGGAATTATAGGTTTGCGTCATGTTTGCTGTCTGTTGGGACGTGACAAGGGGATATAGAGGGCATTGCAGGGTTGTGTCATGTTCGCTGTGTGTAGGGCTGCAACAAGGGGATATAGAGGGCATTACAAGTTTGTGTCATGTTCGCTGTGTGAAGGGTATTGTCAAGGGGATAGAGACGGAATTCTGTCATGTTCGCTGGGGCTTGGGGAGTAACTAGGGGATAGAGAGCACATTACAGTGTTGTGTCATGTTTCCTTTGTGTAGGGCAGCGACAAGGGGATAGTGAGGGCATTACAGGGTTGAGTCATGTTCACTGTGTGTAGGAGAGGGAAAAGTGGATAGAGAGGTCATTACAGGGTTGTGTCATGTTCGCTGTGTGCACGGGAGTGACAAGGGGATAGAGAGGGCATTCTAGGGTTGTTTCATGTTCGCTGAGTTTCGGGGATCGACAAGGTGTTATTGAGGGTATTATAGGGCTGAGTCATTTTCGCTGTGTGTTGGGGAGAGACAAGTGGATATAGAGGGAATTACAGGGTTGTGACATATTTGCTGTGTGTATGGGAGAGTCAAGCCGATATAGGGGGCATTACAGGGTAGTGTCATGTTCGGTGTGTGTTGGGGAGCGACAAGGGGATAGAGAGGGCATTAGAGCTTTGTGTCATATTCGCTATGTGTGGCGCATTGTCAAGAGGATAGAGACGGAATTACAGGAATCTGTCATGTTCGCTGGGGATTGGGGAGCGACTAGTGGATAGAGAGCACATTACAGTGTTGTGTCATGTTTGCTTTGTGTAGGGGAGTGACAAGGAATAGAGAGGGAATTACAGGGTTGTGCATGTCCGCTGTCTGAAGGGGAGCGATAATGGTAAACAAAGGTCATTACAAGATTGTGTCATATTTGCTGTGTGTCGGGGAGAGAAAAGGCGATAGAGGGGGCATTACAGGGTTGAGTCATGTTCGCTGTGTGAAGGGGACTGACAAGGGTATAGAGGGGGCATTACAGGGTTGTGTAATGTTTGCTGTGCGTAGGTGAGCGACAAGGGGATAGAGAGGGCATTAAAGGGTTGTGTCATGTTCGCTGTGTGTAGAGCAGTGACAAGGGGATAGAAATGGTATTACAGTGTTTTGTCAGTTCGCTGTGTTTAGAGAAGCTGCAATGGGATAGAGAGGGCATTTCAGAATTGTGTCATGTTCACGGCATGTAGGGGAGTGACACATGGATAGAGACGGCATTAAAGGGTTGCTTCATATACGCTATGCGTACGGGCATGAGAAGTGTATACAGGGTGTATTACACGGGTGTGTAATATTAGGTGTGTGTAGGGCAGCTCAAGTGGATAGAGAGGGCATTACAGGGTTGTGTCATGTTCGCGGTGTGTAGGGGAGCAACAAGTGGATAGAGAGGGCATTACAGGGATTTGTCATGTTCTCTGTGTGAAGGTGATCGACAAGGGTATAGAGAGGACATTACAGGGTTGTGTCATGTTTGATGTGTGTAGGGCTTTGTCATGGGGATAGAGATGGAATTACATGATACTGTCATGTTCGACGGGGTGTTGGGAAGTGACAAGTGGATAGGGTGCGCATTATAGGATTATGTCATGTTTCCTCTGTTTAGGGGAGCGATAGGGATGTTTCATATTCACTAAGCGTAGGGGAGCGACATGGAGATAGAGTGGGAATTACAGGGTTATGTCATATTTGCTGTTTGTAGGGGAGAGACAAGGGGATATCGAGGGCATTACAGGGTTGTGTCATGTTCACTGTGTGTAGGGGAGGGAAAAGGGGATAGAGAGGTCATTATAGGGTTGTTTTGTGTTCGCTGAGTGTCGGGGATCGACAAGGTGTTTGTGAGGTCATTATAGGGCTGAGTCATTTTCGCTCTGTGTCGGTAAGCGACAAGGGCATAGAAAGGGAATTACAGGGTTGTGTCATATTTGCTGTGTACAGGGGAGAGACAAGGGATATAGAGGGCATTACAGGATAGTGTCATGTTTGCTGTGTGCAGGCGAGTGGGAATTGGATAGAGAGGGCATTAAAGGGTTGTGTCATGTACACTGTGTGTAGGGGAGGGAGAAGGGGATAGAGAGTGCATTACATTGTTGTGTCATGTTCGCTGTGTGCACGGGAGTGACAAGGGGATAGAGAGGGTATTATAGGGTTGTTTCATGTTCGCTGAGTGTCGGGGATCGACAAGGTGTTACTGAGGGCATTACAGGTCTGTGTCATGTTCGCTGTGTGTAGGGAATGCACAAGGAGATAGAGAGGGCATTACAGGGTTGTGTCATATTTGCTGTGTGCAGGGGAGAGACAAGGCGATAGAGGGGACATTTCAGGGTTGTGTCATGTTCACTGTGTGTAGGGGAGCGACAAGGGGATAGAGAGGGCATTACAGGGATTTGTCATGTTCGCTGTGTGAAGGAGATCGACAATGGTATAGAGAGGGCATTGCAGAGTTGTGTCATGTTTGCTGTGTGTAGGGCTTTGTCAAGGGTTAGAAATGGAATTACAGGATTCTGTCATGTTCGCTGGGTGTTGGGGAGTGACAAGAGGATAGGGAGCGCATTATAAGATTGTTTCATGTTTCCTCTGTTGAAGGGAGCGATAAGGGCATCATAGGGTTGTTTCATAGTCACTAAGCGTAGGGGAGAGACAGGGGATATCGACGGCAGTACAGGGTAGTGTCATGTTTGCTGTGTGCAGGCGAGTGGCAATGGGATAGAGAAGGCATTAAAGGGTTGTGTCATGTTCACTGTGTGTAGGGGAGGGAAAAGGGGATAGAGAGGGAATTACAGGGTTGTGCATTGTTCGCTGTTCACGGGAGTGACAAGGGATAGAGATGGCATTATACGGTTCTTTCATGTTCGCTGAGTGTCGGGGATCGACAAGAAGTTCATGAGGGCATTATAGGGCTGAGTAATTTTCGCTCTGTGTAGGGGAGCGACAAGGGCATAGAGAGGGAATTACAGGTTTGTATCATATTTGCTGTGTATAGGGGAGATGCAAGGAGTTATAGAGGGCATTACAGGGTAGTGTCATGGGCGGTGTGTGTAGGGGCGCCAGCAGGGCATAGAGTGGGAATTATGGGTTTGAATCATGTTTGCTGTGTGTTGGGTCGTGACAAGGGGATATAGAGGGCATTGCAGGGTGGTGTCATGTTCTCTGTGTTTAGGGGTGCGAAAAGGGGATAGAGAGGGCTTTACAGGGTTATCTCATTTTCGCTTTCTGTAGGGCAGCGACAAGGGGATAGTGAGGGCATTACAGGGTTGCGTAATATTAGCTGTGTGTCAGGGAATGACAAGGGGATAGAGAGGGCATTATAGGTTTGTGTCAAGGTCGCTGTGTGAAGGGCATTGTCGAGGGGATAGAGATGGAATTGCATGATTCTGTAATGTTCACTGGGGGTTGGGGTATGACTAGGGGATAGAGAGCGCATTACAGAGTTGTGTCATGTTTGCTTTGTGTCGGGGAGTGACTGGGAATAGAGAGGGAATTACAGAGTTGTGCATGTTCGCTGTGTGAAGGGGAGCGACAATGGGATAGAGAGGGCATTATAGGGTTGAGTCATGTTCGCTGTGTGAAGGGGACTGACAAGGGTATAGAGAGGGCATTACAGGTTTGTGTAATGTTTGCTGTGTGTAGGGGAGCGACAAGGGCATAGAGAGGGAATTACAGGTTTGTATCATATTTGCTGTGTATAGGGAAGAGGCAAGGAGTTATAGAGGGCATTACAGAGTAGTGTCATGGGCGGTGTGTGTAGGGGCGCAAGCAGGGCATAGAGTGGGAATTATGGGTTTGAATCATGTTTGCTGTGTGTTGGGTCGTGACAAGGGGATATAGAGGGCATTGCAGGGTGGTGTCATGTTTGCTGTGTTTAGGGGTGCGAAAAGGGGATAGAGAGGGCTTTACAGGGTTATCTCATTTTCGCTTTCTGTAGGGCAGCGACAAGGGGATAGTGAGGGCATTACAGGGTTGCGTAATATTAGCTGTGTGTCAGGGAATGACAAGGGGATAGAGAGGGCATTATAGGTTTGTGTCAAGGTCGCTGTGTGAAGGGCATTGTCGAGGGGATAGAGATGGAATTGCACGATTCTGTAATGTTCACTGGGAGTTGGGGTATGACTAGGGGATAGAGAGCGCATTACAGAGTTGTGTCATGTTTGCTTTGTGTCGGGGAGTGACAGGGAATAGAGAGGGAATTACAGAGTTGTGCATGTTCGCTGTGTGAAGGGGAGCGACAATGGGATAGAGAGGGCATTATAGGGTTGAGTCATGTTCGCTGTGTGAAGGGGACTGACAAGGGTATAGAGAGGGCATTACAGATTTGTGTAATGTTTGCTGTGTGTAGGGGAGCGACAAGGGGATAGGGAGGGCATTACAGGGTTGTGTCATGTTCGATGTGTGTATGGGAGCGACAAGGGTATAGAGAGCGCCTTACAGGGTTCTGTCATATTTGCTGTGTACAGGGGAGAGACAAGGGGATATAGAGGGCATTACAGGGTTGTGTCAATTCCGCTGTTCATGGGAGCGACAAGGGGATAGAGAAGGAATTACACGGTTGTGTCATGGTAGCTATTTGGATGGGAGTGATAAGAGGATAGAAAATGCGTTACGGGGTTGTCTCATGTTAACTCTGTGTTGGGGAGTGTTAGGTCTGCTTTGTTCATGAATGAGTGAGACAAACACCAGGCTGAGTCGAAATCAGGGTTCTTTGTTCTTTATTACCGGATTGTAACACTTGCGACTAAACATGTTAGTCGGAGAATGCATTCTGCCATTATCAGCAAAATGGTGATTTTTTATACCCTTGGATATGTGCTTAGAACATCATCATATCATTACTTGTCCAATGACTAAAACTGTTGCTATCCTTTCCCTGCTAGCTTCCTGCCTCTCAATCCATCAATGTCTCTCTTATCTTGTAAGTACAAGGATGCATTCACATCTTGTTACAGCCCTGTACATTCCCATCTCATGATGTTTTACCTAACAGGAGTACAAGGACACCTCCCCTTCTTGTTACTGCCCTGTACAGGGTAACTCCCTACACATTCCCATCTCATGATGTTTTACCTTACAGGAGCGACAAAGGGATTGAGCGGGCATGATAGGGTTGTTTCATGTTCGCTGAGTGTCGGGGATCGACAAGGTGTTAGTGAGGTTATTATATGGCTGAGTCATTTTCGCTGTGTGTTGGGGAGAGACAAGGGGATAGAGAGGGAATTACAGGGTTGTGTCATATTTGCTGTGTGCATGGGAGAGTCAAGGCGATATAGAGTGCTTTGCAGGGTAGTGTCATGTTCGGTGTGTGTTGGGGAGCGACAAGGGAAAGAGAGGACATTACAGGTTTGTGTCATTTTCCCTGTGTGAAGGGGAGCAACAGTGGGATAGAGAGAGCATTACAAGGTTGTGTCATATTCGCTGTGTGTAGGGTAGTGACATGGAGATAGAAAGAGCATTATATGCTAGTGTCATATTCGCTCTGTGTTGCGGCCCGACAAAGTGATTGAGCTGAAATTACAGGATTGTGTCATTTTCGCTGTATGTACGGGAGCGACAAGAGGATGCACAGGGCATTATAGGGTTGTTTCATGTTCGCTGAGTGTCGGGGATCGACAAGGTGTTACTGAGGGCATTACAGGTCTGTGTGATGTTCGCTGTGTGAAGGTGAGCGACAAGGGTATAGAGAGGGCATTAAAGGGTTGTGTCATGTTTGCTGTGTGTAGCGCATTTTCAAGGGGATAGAGACGGAATTACAGGATTCTGTCATGTTCGATGTGTGTTGGGGAGCGACAAGGGGATATTGAGTGCATTACAGGGTTGTGCCATGTTGGCTGTGTGAAGGGGAGTGACAGGGAATAGAGAGGGAATTACAGGATTGTGCATGTTCGCTTTGTGTAGGGGAACGACAAGGGTTTGGAGAGGGCATTATAGGGTCATGTCATATTTGATGTGTGTAGGCAAGAGACATGGGGATAGAGGGGGCATTACAGGGTTGTGTCATGTTCGTTGTGTGTAGGGGATGCACAAGGAGATAGAGAGGGCATTACAGGGTTGTGTCATATTTGCTGTGTGTAGGGGAGAGACAAGGCGATAGAGGGCGCATTACAGGGTTGAGTCATGTTCGCTGTGTGAAGGTGATCGACAAGGGTATAGAGAGGACAGTACAGAGTTGTGTCATGTTTGCTGTGTGTAGGGCTTTGTCATGGGGATAGAGATGGAATTCCATGATTCTGTCATGTTCGATGGGTATTGGGGAGTGACAAGTGGATAGGGTGCGCATTATAGGATTGTGTCATGTTTTCTCTGCTTAGGGGAGCGATAGGGATGTTTCATATTCATTAAGCGTAGGGGAGCGACATGGGGATAGAGCGGGCATTACAGGGTTGTGTCATATTTGCTGTTTGTAGGGGAGAGACAAGGGGATATTGAGGGCATTACAGGGTAGTGTCATGTTCGCTGTGTGCAGGCAAGTGTCAATGGGATAGAGAAGGCATTAAAAGGTTCGGTCATGTACACTGTGTGTAGGGGAGGGAGAAGAAGATAGAGAGGGCATTACATTGTTGTGTCATGTTCGCTGTGTGCACGGGAGTGACAAGGGGATAGAGAGGTTATTATAGGATTGTTTCATGTTCGCAGAGTGTCGGAGATCGACAAGGTGTTACTGAGGGCATTACAGGTCTGTGTCATGTTCGCTGTGTTTAGGGAATGCACAAGGAGATAGAGAGGGCATTACAGGGTTGTGTCATATTTGCTGTGTGTAGGGAAGAGACAAGGTGATAGAGGGGGCATTACAGGGTTGAGTAATGTTCGCTGTGTGTAGGCGAGCGACAAGGGGCTAGAGAAGGCATTTCAGGGTTGTGTCATGTTCGCTGTGTGTCGGGCAGCTCAAGTGGATAGAGATGGTATTACAGGGTTGTGTCATGTTCGCTGTATGTAGGGGAGCGACAAGGGGATAGAGAGGGAATTACAGGGTTGTCTCATATTTGCTGTGTGCATGGGAGAGTCAAGTCGATATAGAGTGCTTTACAGGGTAGTGTCATGTTCGGTGTGTGTTGGGGAGCGACAAGGGAAAGAGAGGGCATTACAGGTTTGTGTCATTTTCCCTGTGTGAAGGGGAGCAACAGTGGGATAGGGAGCGCATTACAAGGTTGTGTCATATTCTCTGTGTGTAGGGTAGCGACATGGAGATAGAAAGAGCATTATATGCTAGTGTCATATTCGCTCTGTGTTGCGGCCCGACAAAGGGATGGAGCTGACATTACAGGATTGTGTCATTTTCGCTGTATGTACGGGAGCGACAAGGGGATACACAGGGCATTATATGGTTGTTTCATGTTCGCTGAGTGTCAGGGATCGACAAGGTGTTACTGAGGGCATTACAGGTCTGTGTGATGTATGCTGTGTGAAGGTGAGCGACAAGGGCATAGAGAGGGAATTACAGGGTTGTGTCATATTTGCTGTGTACAGGGGAGAGACAAGGGGATATAAAGGGCATTACAGAGTAGTGTCATGTTTGCTGTGTGCAGGCGAGTGGGAATTGAATAGAGAAGGCATTAAAGGGTTGTGTCATGTACACTGTGTGTAGGGGAGGGAGAAGGGGATAGAGAGGGCATTACATTGTTGTGTCATGTTCGCTGTGTGCACGGGAGTGACAGGGGGATAGAGAGGTTATTATAGGGTTGTTTCATGTTCGATGAGTGTCGGGGATCGACAAGGTGTTACTGACGGCATTACAGGTCTGTGTCATGTTCGCTGTGTGTAGGGAATGCACAAGGAGATAGAGAGGGCATTACAGGGTTGTGTCATATTTGCTGTGTTTAGGGAAGAGACAAGGCGATAGAGGGGGCATTACAGGGTTGAGTCATGTTCACTGTGTGTAGGCGAGCGACAAGGGGCTAGAGAAGGCATTTCAGGGTTGTGTCTTGTTTGCTGTGTGTCGGGCAGCTCAAGTGGATAGAGATGGTATTACAGGTTTGTGTCATGTTCGCTGTATGTAGGGGAGTGACAAGGGGATAGGAAGTGCATTACAGGGATTTGTCATGTTCGCTGTATGAAGGAGATCGACAAGGATATAGAGAGGGCATTGCAGGGTTGTGTCATGTTTGCTGTGTGTAGGGCTTTGTCAAGGGTTAGAAATGGAATTACAGGATTCTGTCACGTTCGCTGGGTGTTGGGGAGTGACAAGGGGATAGGAAGTGCATTACAGGATTGTGTCATGTTTCCTATTGAGTGGAGCGATAAGGGCATTATAGGGCTGTTTCATATTCAAATGTGTAGGGGAGAGATAGGGGACATCGAGGGCATTACAGGGTAGTGTCATGTTCGCTATGTGCAGGCGAGTGGCAATGGGATAGTGAGGGCATTTTAGGGTTGTGTCATGTACACTGTGTGTAGGAGAGGGAAAAGTGGATAGAGAGGTCATTACAGGGTTGTGTCATGTTAGCTGTGTGCACGGGAGTGACAAGGGGATAGAGAGGGCATTATAGGGTTGTTTCATGTTCGCTGAGTTTCGGGGATCGACAAGGTGTTAGTGAGGGTATTATAGGGCTGAGTCATTTTCGCTGTGTTTTGGGGAGAGACAAGGGGATAGAGAGGGCATTAGAGCTTTGTGTCATATTCGCTGTGTGAGGCGCATTGTCAAGGGGATAGAGACGGAATTACAGGAATCTGTCATGTTCGCTGGGGGTTGGGGAGCGACTAGCGAATAGAGAGCACATTACAGTGTTGTGTCATGTTTGCTTTGTGTAGGGGAGTGACAAGGAATAGAGAGGGAATTACAGGGTTGTGCATGTCCTCTGTCTGAAGGGGAGCGATAATGGGAAAGAGAGCTCATTACAGGGTTGTGTCATGTTCGATGTGTGTATGGGAGCGACTTGGGGATAGAGAGGTCATTACAGGGTTGAGTCATGTTCGCTGTGTGAAGGTGATCGACAAGTGTATAGAGAGGACTTTACAGGGTTGTGTCATGTTTGCTGTGTGTCGGGCTTTGTCATGGGGATAGAGATGGAATTACATGATTCTGTCATGTTTGCTGGGTGTTGGGGAGTGACAAGTGGATAGGGTGCGCATTATAGGATTGTGTCATGTTTCCTCTGTTTAGGGGAGCGATAGGGATGTTTCATATTCATTAAGCGTATGGGAGCGACATGGGGATAGAGCGGGCATTACAGGGTTGTGTCATATTTGCTGTTTGTAGGGGAGAGACAAGGGGATATCGAGGGCATTACAGGGTAGTGTCATATTCGCTGTGTGCAGGCAAGTGTCAATGGGATAGAGAGGACATTAAAGGGTTGTGTCATGTTCACTGTGTGTAGGGGAGGGAAAAGGGGATAGAGAGGTCATTATAGGGTTGTTTCGTGTTCGCTGAGTGTCGGGGATGCACAAGGAGATAGAGAGGGAATTACAGGGTGGGTTGTGTCATATTTGCTGTGTGTAGGGGAGAGACAAGGCGATAGAGGGGGCATTACAGGGTGAGTCATGTTCGCTGTGTGTAGGCGAGCGACAAGGGGATAGAGAGGGCATTACAGGGTTGTGTCATGTTCGCTGTGTGTAGGGGAGCGACAAGGGGATAGAGGGGCATTACAGGGATTTGTCATGTTCGCTGTGTGTAGGGGAGCGACAAGGGGATAGAGGGGCATTACAGGGATTTGTCATGTTCACTGTGTGCAGGCGAGCGACAAGGGGATAGAGAGGGCATTACAGGGTTGTGTCATGTTCGTTGTGTGTAGGGGAGCGACAAGGGGATAGAGGGGCATTACAGGGCGAGTCATGTTCGCTGTGTGTAGGCGAGCGACAAGGGGATAGAGAGGGCATTACAGGGTTGTGTCATGTTCGCTGTGTGTAGGGGAGAGACAAGGGGATAGAGGGGCATTACAGGGATTTGTCATGTTCGCTGTGTGTAGGCGAGCGACAAGGGGATAGAGAGGGCATTAAAGGGTTGTGTCACGTTCACTGTGTGTAGGGGAGGGAAAAGGAAATAGAGAGGGCATTACAAGGTTGTGTCATGTTCGCTGTGTGCACGGGAGTGACAAGGGGATAGAGAGGTTATTATAGGGTTGTTTCGTGTTCGCTGAGTGTCGGGGATCGACAAGGTGTTCATGAGGACATTATAGGGCTGAGTCATTTTTGCTCTGTGTAAGGGAGCGAGAAGGGCACAGAGAGGGAATTACAGGGTTCTGTCATATTTGCTGTGGAAAGGGGAGAGACAAGGGGATATAGAGGGCATTACAGGGTTGTGTCAATTCCGCTCTTCATGGGAGCGACAAGGGGATAGAGAAGGAATTACACGGTTGTGTCATGGTAGCTATTTGGATGGGAGAGACAAGAGGATAGAAAGTGCGTTACAGAGTTGTCTCATGTTAACTCTGTATTGAGGTGCGACAAAGGGATTGAGCGGGCATGATAGGGTTGTTTCATGTTCGCTGAGTGTCGGGGATCGACAAGGTGTTAGTGAGGCTATTATATGGCTGAGTCATTTTCGCTGTGTGTTGGGGAGAGACAAGGGGATAGAAAGGGAATTACAGGGTTGTGTCATATTTGCTGTGTGCATGGGAGAGTCAAGGCGATATAGAGTGCTTTACAGGGTAGTGTCATGTTCGGTGTGTGCTGGGGAGCGACAAGGGAAAGAGAGGGCATTACAGGTTTGTGTCATTTTCCCTGTGTGAAGTGGAGCGACAGTGGGATAGAGAGGGAATTACAAGGTTGTGTCATATTCGCTGTGTGTAGGGTAGTGACATGGAGATAGAAAAGGCATTATATGCTAGTGTCATATTCGCTCTGTGTTGCGGCCCGACAAAGTGATTGAGCTGACATTACAGGATTGTGTCATTTTCGCTGTATGTACGGGAGCGACAAGAGGATGCACAGGGCATTATAGGGTTGTTTCATGTTCGCTGAGTGTCGGGGATCGACAAGGGGTTACTGAGGGCATTACAGGTCTGTGTGATGTTCGCTGTGTGAAGGTGAGCGACAAGGGTTTAGAGAGGGCATTAAAGGGTTGTGTCATGTTTGCTGTGTGTAGCGCATTTTCAAGGGGATAGAGACGGAATTACAGGATTCTGTCATGTTCGATGTGTGTTGGGGAGCGACAAGGGGATATTGAGTGCATTACAGGGTTGTGCCATGTTGGCTGTGTGAAGGGGAGTGACAGGGAATAGAGAGGGAATTACAGGATTGTGCATGTTCGCTTTGTGTAGGGGAACGACAAGGGTTTGGAGAGGGCATTATAAGGTCATGTCATATTTGATGTGTGTAGGCAAGAGACATGGGGATAGAGGGGGCATTACAGGGTTGTGTCATGTTCGTTGTGTGTAGGGGATGCACAAGGAGATAGAGAGGGCATTACAGGGTTGTGTCATATTTGCTGTGTGTAGGGGAGAGACAAGGCGATAGAGGGCGCATTACAGGGTTGAGTCATGTTCGCTGTGTGAAGGTGATCGACAAGGGTATAGAGAGGACAGTACAGAGTTGTGTCATGTTTGCTGTGTGTAGGGCTTTGTCATGGGGATAGAGATGGAATTCCATGATTCTGTCATGTTCGATGGGTGTTGGGGAGTGACAAGTGGATAGGGTGCGCATTATAGGATTGTGTCATGTTTCCTCTGCTTAGGGGAGCGATAGGGATGTTTCATATTCATTAAGCGTAGGGGAGCGACATGGGGATAGAGCGAGCATTACAGGGTTGTGTCATATTTGTTGTTTGTAGGGGAGAGACAAGGGGATATTGAGGGCATTACAGGGTAGTGTCATGATCGCTGTGTGCAGGCAAGTGTCAATGGGATAGAGAAGGCATTAAAAGGTTCGGTCATGTACACTGTGTGTAGGGGAGGGAGAAGGGGATAGAGAGGGCATTACATTGTTGTGTCATGTTCGCTGTGTGCACGGGAGTGACAAGGGGATAGAGAGGTTATTATAGGGTTGTTTCATGTTCGCAGAGTGTCGGAGATCGACAAGGTGTTACTGAGGGCATTACAGGTCTGTGTCATGTTTGCTGTGTTTAGGGAATGCACAAGGTGATAGAGAGGGCATTACAGGGTTGTGTCATATTTGCTGTGTGTAGGGAAGAGACAAGGCGATAGAGGGGGCATTACAGGGTTGAGTAATGTTCGCTGTGTGTAGGCGAGCGACAAGGGGCTAGAGAAGGCATTTCAGGGTTGTGTCATGTTCGCTGTGTGTCGGGCAGCTCAAGTGGATAGAGATGGTATTACAGGGTTGTGTCATGTTCGCTGTATGTAGGGGAGCGACAAGGGGATAGAGAGGGAATTACAGGGTTGTCTCATATTTGCTGTGTGCATGGGAGAGTCAAGGCGATATAGAGTGCTTTACAGGGTAGTGTCATGTTCGGTGTGTGTTGGGGAGCGACAAGGGAAAGAGAGGGCATTACAGGTTTGTGTCATTTTCCCTGTGTGAAGGGGACCAACAGTGGGATAGGGAGCGCATTACAAGGTTGTGTCATATTCTCTGTGTGTAGGGTAGCGACATGGAGATAGAAAGAGCATTATATGCTAGTGTCATATTCGCTCTGTGTTGCGGCCCGACAAAGGGATGGAGCTGACATTGTGTCATTTTCGCTGTATGTACGGGAGCGACAAGGGGATACACAGGGCATTATATGGTTGTTTCATGTTCGCTGAGTGTCGGGGATCGACAAGGTGTTACTGAGGGCATTACAGGTCTGTGTGATGTACGCTGTGTGAAGGTGAGCGACAAGGGCATAGAGAGGGAATTACAGTGTTGTGTGATATTTGCTGTGTGCAGGCGAGTGGGAATTGGATAGAGAAGGCATTAAAGGGTTGTGTCATGTACACTGTGTGTAGGGGAGGGAGAAGGGGATAGAGAGGGCATTACATTGTTGTGTCATGTTCGCTGTGTGCACAGGAGTGACAGGGGGATAGAGAGGTTATTATAGGGTTGTTTCATGTTCGATGAGTGTCGGGGATCGACAAGGTGTTACTGACGGCATTACAGGTCTGTGTCATGTTCGCTGTGTGTAGGGAATGCACAAGGAGATAGAGAGGGCATTACAGGGTTGTGTCATATTTGCTGTGTTTAGGGAAGAGACAAGGCGATAGAGGGGGCATTACAGGGTTGAGTCATGTTCGCTGTGTGTAGGCGAGCGACAAGGGGCTAGAGAAGGCATTTCAGGGTTGTGTCTTGTTTGCTGTGTGTCGGGCAGCACAAGTGGATAGAGATGGTATTACAGGTTTGTGTCATGTTCGCTGTATGTAGGGGAGCGACAAGGGGATAGAGAGGGCATTACAGGGATTTGTCATGTTCGCTGTATGAAGGAGATCGACAAGGATATAGAGAGGGCATTGCAGGGTTGTGTCATGTTTGCTGTGTGTAGGGCTTTGTCAAGGGTTAGAAATGGAATTACAGGTTTGTGTCATGTTCGCTGTATGTAGGGGAGTGACAAGGGGATAGGAAGTGCATTACAGTGATTTGTCATGTTCGCTGTATGAAGGAGATCGAAAAGGATATAGATAGGGCATTGCAGGGTTGTGTCATGTTTGCTGTGTGTAGGGCTTTGTCAAGGGTTAAAAATGGAATTACAGGATTCTGTCACGTTCGCTGGGTGTTGGGGAGTGACAAGGGGATAGGAAGTGCATTACAGGATTGTGTCATGTTTCCTATTGAGTGGAGCGATAAGGGCACTATAGGGCTGTTTCATATTCAAATGTGTAGGGGAGAGACAGGGGACATCGTGGGCATTACAGGGTAGTGTCATGTTCGCTATGTGCAGGCGAGTGGCAATGGGATAGTGAGGGCATTTTAGGGTTGTGTCATGTACACTGTGTGTAGGAGAGGGAAAAGTGGATAGAGAGGTCATTACAGGGTTGTGTCATGTTAGCTGTGTGCACGGGAGTGACAAGGGGATAGAGAGGGCATTATAGGGTTGTTTCATGTTCGCTGAGTTTCGGGGATCGACAAGGTGTTAGTGAGGGTATTATAGGGCTGAGTCATTTTCGCTGTGTTTTGGGGAGAGACAAGGGGATAGAGAGGGCATTAGAGCTTTGTGTCATATTCGCTGTGTGAGGCGCATTGTCAAGGGGATAGAGACGGAATTACAGGAATCTGTCATGTTCGCTGGGGGTTGGGGAGCGACTAGCGAATAGAGAGCACATTACAGTGTTGTGTCATGTTTGCTTTGTGTAGGGGAGTGACAAGGAATAGAGAGGGAATTACAGGGTTGTGCATGTCCTCTGTCTGAAGGGGAGCGATAATGGGAAAGAGAGCTCATTACAGGGTTGTGGCATGTTCGATGTGTGTATGGGAGCGACTTGGGGATAGAGAGGTCATTACAGGGTTGAGTCATGTTCGCTGTGTGTCGGGCTTTGTCATGGGGATAGAGATGGAATTACATGATTCTGTCATGTTTGCTGGGTGTTGGGGAGTGACAAGTGGATAGGGTGCGCATTATAGGATTGTGTCATGTTTCCTCTGTTTAGGGGAGCGATAGGGATGTTTCATATTCATTAAGCGTATGGGAGCGACATGGGGATAGAGCGGGCATTACAGGGTTGTGTCATATTTGCTGTTTGTAGGGGAGAGACAAGGGGATATCGAGGGCATTACAGGGTAGTGTCATATTCGCTGTGTGCAGGCAAGTGTCAATGGGATAGAGAGGACATTAAAGGGTTGTGTCATGTTCACTGTGTGTAGGGGAGGGAAAAGGGGATAGAGAGGTCATTATAGGGTTGTTTCGTGTTCGCTGAGTGTCGGGGATGCACAAGGAGATAGAGAGGGAATTACAGGGTGGGTTGTGTCATATTTGCTGTGTGTAGGGGAGAGACAAGGCGATAGAGGGGGCATTACAGGGTGAGTCATGTTCGCTGTGTGTAGGCGAGCGACAAGGGGATAGAGAGGGCATTACAGGGTTGTGTCATGTTCGCTGTGTGTAGGGGAGCGACAAGGGGATAGAGGGGCATTACAGGGATTTGTCATGTTCGCTGTGTGTAGGGGAGCGACAAGGGGATAGAGGGGCATTACATGGATTTGTCATGTTCGCTGTGTGCAGGCGAGCGACAAGGGGATAGAGAGGGCATTACAGGGTTGTGTCATGTTCGCTGTGTGTAGGGGAGCGACAAGGGGATAGAGGGGCATTACAGGGTGAGTCATGTTCGCTGTGTGTAGGCGAGCGACAAGGGGATAGAGCGGGCATTACAGGGTTGTGTCATGTTCGCTGTGTGTAGGGGAGAGACAAGGGGATAGAGGGGCATTACAGGGATTTGTCATGTTCGCTGTGTGTAGGCGAGCGACAAGGGGATAGAGAGGGCATTAAAGGGTTGTGTCACGTTCACTGTGTGTAGGGGAGGGAAAAGGGAATAGAGAGGGCATTACAAGGTTGTGTCATGTTCGCTGTGTGCACGGGAGTGACAAGGGGATAGAGAGGTTATTATAGGGTTGTTTCGTGTTCGCTGAGTGTCGGGGATCGACAAGGTGTTCGTGAGGACATTATAGGGCTGAGTCATTTTTGCTCTGTGTAAGGGAGCGACAAGGGCACAGAGAGGGAATTACAGGGTTCTGTCATATTTGCTGTGGAAAGGGGAGAGACAAGGGGATATAGAGGGCATTACAGGGTTGTGTCAATTCCGCTGTTCATGGGAGGACAAGGGGATAGAGAAGGAATTACACGGTTGTGTCATGGTAGCTATTTGAATGGGAGAGACAAGAGGATAGAAAGTGCGTTACAGAGTTGTCTCATGTTAACTCTGTATTGAGGAGCGACAAAGGGATTGAGCGGGCATGATAGGGTTGTTTCATGTTCGCTGAGTGTCGGGGATCGACAAGGTGTTAGTGAGGGTATTATATGGCTGAGTCATTTTCGCTGTGTGTTGGGGAGAGACAAGGGGATAGAGAGGGAATTACAGGGTTGTGTCATATTTGCTGTGTGCATGGGAGAGTCAAGGCGATATAGAGTGCTTTACAGGGTAGTGTCATGTTCGGTGTGTGCTGGGGAGCGACAAGGGAAATAGAGGGCATTACAGGTTTGTGTCATTTTCCCTGTGTGAAGGGGAGCGACAGTGGGATAGAGAGGGCATTACAAGGTTGTGTCATATTCGCTGTGTGTAGGGTAGTGACATGGAGATAGAAAAGGCATTATATGCTAGTGTCATATTCGCTCTGTGTTGCGGCCCGACAAAGGGATTGAGCTGACATTACAGGATTGTGTCATTTTCACTGAATGTACGGGAGCGACAAGGGGATACACAGGGCATTATAGGGTTGTTTCATGTTCGCTGAGTGTCGGGGATCGACAAGGGGTTACTGAGGGCATTACAGGTCTGTGTGATGTTCGCTGTGTGAAGATGTGCGACAAGGGTATAGAGAGGACATTGCAGGGTTGTGTCATGTTTGCTGTGTGTAGGGCATTGTCAAGGGGATAGAGACAGAATTACACGATTCTGTCATGTTCGCTTTGTGTAGGGGAACGACAAGGGTTTAGAGAGGGCATTATAGGGTCATGTCATATTTGCTGTGTGTAGGGGAGAGACAAGGCGATATAGGGGGCATTACAGGGTTTAGTCATGTTCGCTGTGTGTAGGTGAGCGACAAGGGGCTAGAGAGGGCATTACAGGGTTGTGTCATGTTCGCTGTGTGTAGGGCAGCTCAAGTGGATAGAGATGGTATTACAGGGTTGTGTCATGTTCGCTCTGTGTAGGGGAGCGACAAGGGGATAGAGAGGGCATTACAGGGATTTGTCATGTTCGCTGTGTGAAGGTGATCGACAAGGGTATAGAGACGGCATTACAGGGCTGTGTCATGTTTGCTGTGTTTAGGGGTGTTAAAAGGGGATAGAGAGGGTATTACAGGGTTGTCTCAATTTTGCTGTGTGTAGGGGAGCGACAAGGGGTTAGGGAGGGCATTACAGGGTTGCGTTATATTTGCTGTGTGTATGGGAGAGTCAAGCCGATATAGGGGACATTACAGGGTAGTGTCATGTTCGGTGTGTGTTGGGGAGCGACAAGGAGATAGAGAGGGCATTACAGGTTTGATTCATGTTCACTGTGTGAAGCGCATTGTCAAGGGGATAGAGACAAAATTATAGGAATCTGTAATGTTTGCTGGGGTTTGGGGAACGACTAGGGGATAGAGAGCACATTACAGTGTTGTGTCATGTTTGCTTTGTGTAGGGGAGTGACAAGGAATAGAGAGGGAATTACAGGGTTGTGCATGTTCGCTGTTTGAAGGGGAGCGACAATGGGATAGAGAGGTCATTACAGGGTTGTGTCATGTTCGATGTGTGTAGGGGATGGACAAGGGAATAGAGAGGGCATTACAAGGTTATGTCATATTTGCTGTGTGTAGGGGAGAGACAAGGCGATAGAGGAGCTATTACAGGGTGAGTCATGTTCGCTGTGTGTAGGCGCGCAACAAAGGGATAGAGAGGGCATTACAAGTTTGTGTCATGTTCACTGTGTGAAGGGTAATGTCAAGGGGATAGAGACGGAATTCTGTCATGTTCGCTGGGGATTGGGGAGTAACTAGGGGATAGAGAGCACATTACAGTGTTGTGTCATGTTTCCTTTGTGTAGGGCAGCGACAAGGGGATAGTGATGACATTACAGGGTTGCGCTATATTGGCTGTGTGTCAGGGAACGACAAGGGAATAGAGAGGGCATTACAGGATTGTTTCATGTTCGCTGTGTTCATGGGAGCGACAAGGGGATAGAGAGGTCATTTCAGGTTTGAGTCTGTTTCGCTATGTGAAGAGGAGTGACAAGGGTATAGAGAGTGCATTACAGGGTTGTGTAATGTTTGCTGTGTGTAGGGGAGCGACAAGTGGATAGAGAGGGCGTTACAGGTTTGTGTCATGTTCACTGTGTGGAGCGCATTGTCAAGGGTATAGGGACGAAATTACAGGAATCTGTAATGTTTGCTGGGGTTTGGGGAGCGACTAGGGCATAGCGAGCACATTACAGTGTTGTGTCATGTTTGCTTTGTGTAGGGGAGTGACAAGGAATAGAGAGGGAATTACAGGGTTGTGCATGTTCGCTGTTTGAAGGGGAGCGACAATGGGATAGAGAGGGCATTACAGGTTTGTGTCATGTTCGATGTGTGTAGGGGATAGACATGGGGATAGAGAGGGCATTACAAGGTTATGTCATATTTGCTGTGTGTCGGGGAGAGACAAGGCGATAGAGGGGGCATTACAGGGTGAGTCAGGTTCGCTGTGTGTAGGCGAGCGACAAGGGGTAGAGAGGGCATTACAGGGTTGTGTCATGTTCGCTGAATGTAAAGCAGTGACAAGGGGATAGAAATGGTATTACAGGGTTTTGTCAGTTCGCTATGTGTAGAGAAGCTGCAATGGGATAGAGAGGGCATTTCAGGATTGTGTCATGTTCACGGCATGTAGGGAAGTGACAAGTGGATAGAGACGGCATTAAAGGGTTGCTTCATATACGCTATGTGTACGGGCACGACAAGTGTATACAGAGTATATTACACGGTTGTGTCATTTTAGCTGTGTGTAGGGCAGTTCAAGTGGATAGAGAGGGCATTACAGGGTTGTGTCATGTTCACTGTGTGTAGGGGAGCGACAAGGGGATAGAGAGAACCTTACAGGGATTTGTCATGTTCGCTGTGTGAAGGAGATCGACAAGGGGAAAGAGAGGGCATTACAGGGTTGTGTCATGTTTGCTGGGTGTTGGGGAGTGACAAGTGGATAGGGAGCGCATTATAGGATTGTGTCATGTTTCATCTGTTTTGGTGAGCGATAAGGGCATTTACAAGGGGATAGAGCAGGCCTTACAGAGTTGTGTCATATTTGATGTTTGTAGGGGAGAGACAAAGGGATATCGAGGGGATTACAGGGTAGTGTCATGTTCGCTGTGTGCAGGCAAGTGGCATTGGGATAGAGAGGGCATTAAAGGGTTGTATCATGTTCACTGTTTGTAGGGGAGGGAAAAGGGGATAGAGAGAGCATTACAGGGTTGTGTCATGTTCGCTGTGTGCACGGGAGTGACAAGGGGATAGAGAGGGCATTATAGAGTTGTTTCATGTTCATTGAGTGTCTGGGTTCGACAAGATGTTCCTGAGGGCATTATAGGGCTGAGTCATTTTCGCTCTGTGTAGGGGAGCGACAAGGGCATAGAGAGTGAATTACAGGGTTGTGTCATATTTTCTGTGTATAGGGGAGAGACAAGGGGATATAGAGGTCATTACAGGGTAGTGTCATGTTCGCTGTGTTTAGGGGTGAGAAAAGGGGATAGAGAGGGCATTACAGGGTTGTCCCAATTTTGCTGTGTGTAGGGGAGCGACAAGGGGTTAGGGAGGGCATTAAAAGGTTGCGTTATATTAGCTGTGTGTCAGGGGGCGCCAAGGGGATCGAGAGGGCATTACAGGTTTGTGTTATTTTAACTGTTCATGGCAGCAACAAGGGGATACAGAGGCCATTACAGGGTTGTGTTATTTTCGCTGTGTGTAGGGGAGCGACAAGGGATTAGTGAGGGCATTACCGAGTTGCGTTATATTAGCTGTGTGTCAGGGAGCGACAAGGGTATAGAGAGGGCATTACAGGGTTGTGTCAATTCCGCTGTTCATTGGAGCGACAAGGGGATAGGGAAGGAATTACACGGTTGTGTCATGGTAGCTATTTGGATGGGAGTGACAAGAGGATAGAAAGTGCGTTACAGTGTTGTCTCATGTTCACTCTGTGTTGGGGTGCGACAAAGGGATTGAGCCGCCATTATAGGGTTGTTTCATGTTCGCTGAGTTTCGGGGATCGACAAGGTGTTAGTGAGGGTATTATATGGCTGAGTCATTTTCGCTGTGTGTTGGGGAGAGACAAGGGGATAGAGAGGGAATTACAGGGTTGTGTCATATTTGCTGTGTGCATGGGAGAGTCAAGGCGATATAGAGTGCTTTACAGGGTAGTGTCATGTTCGGTGTGTGTTGGGGAGTGACAAGGGAATGAGAGGGCATTACAGGTTGTGTCATTTTCCCTGTGTGAAGGGGAGCGACAGTGGGATAGGGAGGGCATTACAAGGTTTTGTCATGTTTGCTGTGTGTAGGAGTGCGAGAAGAGGATAGAGAGGGCATAACAATGTTGTGTCATATTTTCTTTTTGTAGGGCCGTGAAAAGGGGATAGAGAGGGTATTACAGGGTTGTGTCATGTTCGCTTTATATAGGCGAGCGACAAGGGAATTCAGGGGGCATTACACGTTTACGTCATCTTTCTTCTTTGTAGGGCAGAACAAGGGGATAGAGAGGGTTTTCTGTGTTGTGTCATATTCGCTGTGTGTAGGGTAGCGACATGGAGATAGAAAAGGTATTATATGCTAGTGTCATATTCGTTCTGTGTTTCGGCCCGACAATGGGATTGAGCTGACATTACAGGATTGTATCATTTTCGCTGTATGTACGGGACTGACAAGGGGATAAACAGGGTATTATAGGGTTGTTTCATGTTCGCTCAGTGTCGGGGATCGACAAGGTGTTACTGAGGGCATTACAGGTCTGTGTGATGTTTGCTGTGTGAAGGTGAGCGACAAGGGAATAGAGAGGGCATTACAGGGTTGTGTCATGTTTGCTGTGTGTAGGGCATTGTCAAGGGGATAGAGATGGAATTACAGGGTTGTGTCATGTTCTCTCTGTCATGTTCGATGTGTGTTGGGGAGCGACAAGGGGATATTGAGTGCATTACAGGGTTGTGCCATTTTGGCTGTGTGACGGGGAGTGACAGGGAATAGAGAAGGAATTACAGGATTGTGCATGTTCGCTTTTTGTAGGGGAACGACAAGGGTTTCGAGAGGGCATTATAGGGTCATGTCATATTTGATGTGTGTAGGGGAGTGACGAGGCGATAGAGGGGGCATTACAGGGTTGTGTCATGTTCGCTGCATATGGGCGAGTGACAAGGATATACATAGGGCATTACACGTTTATGTCATCTTTCCTCTGTGTAGGGGAGCGACAACGTGATAGAGAGGGTATACAGTGTTGTGCAAGTTCGCTCTGTGTAGAGAAGCTGCAATGGGATAGAGAGGGCATTTCAGGATTGTGTCATGTTCACGGCGTATAGGGGAGTGACAAGTGGATAGAGATGGCATTAAAGGGTTGCTTCATATACGCTATGTGTGCGGGCAGGACAAGGGTATACAGAGTACATTGCACGGTTGTGTCATTTTAGCTGTGTGTTGGGCAGCTCAAGTGGATAGAGAAGGCATTACAGGGTTGTGTCATGTTTGCTGGGTTTGGGGAGTGATAAGTGGATAGGGAGCGCATTATAGGATTGTGTCATGTTTTATCTGTTTAGGGGAGCGATAAGGGCATTTGAGGGTTGTTTTACATTCACTAAGAGTAGAGGAGTGACAAGTGGATAGAGCGGGCCTTACAGAGTTGTGTCATATTTGATGTTTGTAGGGGAGAGACAAGGGGATATCGAGGGGATTACAGGGTAGTGTCATGTTCGCTGTGTGCAGGCGAGTAGCATTGGGATAGAGAGGGCATTAAAGGGTTTTGTCATGTTCACTGTTTGTAGGGGAGGGAAAAGGGGATAGAGAGGGCATTACAGTGTTGTGTCATGTTCGCTGTGTGCTCAGGAGTGGCAAGGGGATAGAGAGGGCATTATAGCGTTGTTTCATGTTCACTGAGTGTCGGGGATTGACAAGGTGTTCGTGAGGGCATTATAGGGCTGAGTCATTTTCGCTCTGTGTATGCGAGCGACAAGGGCATAGAGAGGGAATTATAGGGTTGTGTCTTATTTTCTGTGTATGGGAAGAGACAAGGGGATATAGAGGTCATTACAGGGTAGTGTCATGTTCGATGTGTGTAGGGGCGCGACAAGGGCATAGAGAGGTAATTATGGGTTTGAATCATGTTTGCTGTGTGTTGGGTCGTGACAAGGGGATATAGAGGGCATTGCAGGGTGGTGTCAGATCGCTGTGTTTAGGGGCGAGAAAAGGGGATAGAGAGGGCATTACAGGGTTGTCTCATTTTTGCTGTGTGTAGCGGAGCGAGAAGGGGTTAGGGAGGGCATTACAGGGTTGCATTATATTAGCTGTGTGTCAGGGGGTGCCAAGGGGATAGAGAGGGCATTACAGTTTTGTGTCATTTTAACTGTTCATGGCAGCAACAAGGGGATAGAGAGGCCATTACAGGGTTGTGTCATGTTTGCTGGGTTTGGGGAGTGATAAGTGGATAGGGAGCGCATTATAGGATTGTGTCATGTTTTATCTGTTTAGGGGAGCGATAAGGGCATTTGAGGGTTGTTTTACATTCACTAAGAGTAGAGGAGTGACAAGTGGATAGAGCGGGCCTTACAGAGTTGTGTCATATTTGATGTTTGTAGGGGAGAGACAAGGGGATATCGAGGGGATTACAGGGTAGTGTCATGTTCGCTGTGTGCAGGCGAGTAGCATTGGGATAGAGAGGGCATTAAAGGGTTTTGTCATGTTCACTGTTTGTAGGGGAGGGAAAAGGGGATAGAGAGGGCATTACAGTGTTGTGTCATGTTCGCTGTGTGCTCAGGAGTGGCAAGGGGATAGAGAGGGCATTATAGCGTTGTTTCATGTTCACTGAGTGTCGGGGATTGACAAGGTGTTCGTGAGGGCATTATAGGGCTGAGTCATTTTCGCTCTGTGTATGCGAGCGACAAGGGCATAGAGAGGGAATTATAGGGTTGTGTCTTATTTTCTGTGTATGGGAAGAGACAAGGGGATATAGAGGTCATTACAGGGTAGTGTCATATTTGCTGTGTGTTTCATGTTCGCTGAGTGTCGTGGATCGACAAGGTGTTACTGAGGGCTTTACAGGCCTGTGTCATGTTCGCTGTGTGTAGGGGATGCACAAGGAGATAGAGAGGGCATTACAGGTTTGTGTCATATTTGCTGTGTGTAGGGGAGAGACAAGGCGATAAAGGGGGCATTACAGGGTTGAGTCATGTTCGCGGTGTGAAGGTGATCGACAAGGGTATAGAGAGGACATTACAGGGTTGTGTCATGTTTGCTGTGTGAAGGGCTTCGTCAAGGGGATAGAGATGGAATTAGATGATTCTGTCATGTTCGCTGGGTGTCATGTTCGCTTTGTTTAGATGTGTGAAAAGAGGATAGAGATGGCATTACAGGGTTGTTTCATTTTTGCTGCGTGTAGGGGAGCGACAAGGGATTAATGAGGGAATTACAGGGTTGCGTAATATTAGCTGTGTGTCATGGAACGACAAGAGGATGGAGAGGGTATTACAGGATTGTTTCATGTTCGCTGTGTGTAGGCGAGCGACAAGTGGATAGATAGGGCATTATAGGGTTGTTTCATGTTCGCTGAGTGTCGGGATCGACACTCGTGAGGGCATTATAGGGCTGAGTCATTTTCGCTCTGTTTAGGGGAGCGACAAGGGCATAGAGAGGGAATTACATGGTTGTGTCATATTTGCTGTGTACAGGGGAGAGATAAGGGGAAATGGAGTGCATTAGAGGGTAGTGTCATGTTCGCTGTGTGCAGGCGAGTGAGAATCGGATAGAGAGGGCTTTAAAGGGTTGTGTCATGTTCACTGTGTGCATGGGAGTGACAAGGGGATAGAGAGGGTATTATAGGGTTGTTTCATGTTCGCTGAGTGTCGGGGATCGACAAGGTGTTATTGAGGGCATTACAGGTCTGTGTCATGTTCGCTCTGTGTAGGAGATGCACAAGGAGATAGAGAGGGCATTACAGGGTTGTGTCATATTTGCTGTGTGTAGAGGAGAGACAAGGCGATAGTGGGGGCATTACCGGGTTGAGTCATGTTCGCTGTGTGTAGGCGAGTGACAAGGGGCTAGAGAGGGCATTACAGGGTTGTGTTATGTTGGCTGTGTGTAGGGCAGCTCAAGTGGATAGAGATGGTATTACAGGGTTGTGTCATGTTCGCTGTGTGTAGTGGAGCGACAAGGGGATAGAGAGGGAATGACGGGGATTTGTCATGTTTGCTGTGTGAAGGTGATCGACAAGGGTATAGAGAGGGCATTACAGGGTTGTGTCATGTTTGCTGTGTGTAGGGCTTTGTCAAAGGTTCGAGATGGAATTATAGGATTCTGTCATGTTTGCTGGGTGTTGGGGAGTGACAAGGGGATAGAGAGCGCATTATAGGATTTTGTCATGTTTCCTCTGTTGAAGGGAGCGATAAGGGCATTACAGGGTTGTTTCATATTCACTAAGCGTAGGGGAGAGACAGGGGATATCAAGGGCATTGCAGGGTTGTGTCATGTTCGCTGTGCGCATGCGAGTGGCAATGGGATAGAGAGGGCATTAAAGGGTTATGCCATGTTCACTGTGTGTAGGAAAGGGAAAAGTGGATAGAGAGGGCATTACAGGGTTGTGTCATGTTCACGGGAGTGACAAGGGGATAGAGAAGGTATTATAGGGTTGTTTCATGTTCGCTGAGTGTTGGCGATCGAAAAGGTCTTACTGAGGGCATTACAGGTCTGTATCATGTTCGCTGTGTGTAGGGCAGCTCAAGTGGATAGAGATGGTATTACAGGGTTGTGTCATGTTCGATGTGTGTAGGGGATGGACAGGGGGATAGAGAGAGCATTACAAGGTTGGGTCATATTTGCTGTGAGTAGGGGAGTGTCAAGGCAATAGAGGGGGCATTACAGGGTGAGTCATGTTCGTTGTGTGTAGGCGAGCGACAAGGGGATAGAGAGGGCATTACAGGGTTGTGTCATGTTCGCTGTGTGTAGAGCAGTGACAAGTGGATAGAAATGGTATTACAGGGTTTTGTCAGTTCGCTGTGTGTCGAGAAGCTGCAATGGGATGGAGAAGGCATTTCAGGATTGTGTCATGTTCACGGCATGTAGGGGAGTGACAAGGGGATTGAGAGGGTATTATAGGGTTGCTTCATATACGCTATGTGTACGGGTACGAGAAGGGTATACAGGGTATATTACACGGTTGTGTCATTTTAGGGCAGCTGAAGTGGATAGAGAGGGCATTACAGGGTTGTGTCATGTTCGATGTGTGTATGTGAGCGACAAGGGTATAGAGAGGGCATTACAGGGTTGTGTCATGTTCGATGGCTGTAGGGGATGGACAGGGGGATAAGATGGTATTACAAGGTTGCGTCATGTTCGCTGTGTCTAGGGGAGCGACAAAGGGATATCGAGGGCATTACAGGGTAGTGTAATGATCGCTGTGTGAACGTCATTGTCAAGGGGATAGAGACGGAATTACAGGAATCTGTCATGTTTGCTGGGGGTTGGGGTATGACTCTGGGATAGAGAGTGCATTACAGTGTTGTGTCATGTTTGCTTTGTGTAGGCGAGTGACAGGGAATAGAGAGGGAATTACAGGGATTTGCATGTTCACTGTGTGAAGGGGAGCGACAATGGGATAGACAGGGCATTACAGGGTTGAGACATGTGCTCTGTGTCAAGGGGACTGACAAGGGTATAGAGAGGGTATTACAGGGTTGTGTAATGTTTGCTGTGTGTAGGGGAGTGACAAGGCGATAGAGAGGGCATTACAGGGTTTTGTCATGTTCGATGAGTGTATGGGAGTGACAAGGTTATAGAGAGGTCATTATAGGGTTGAGTCATGTTCGCTGTGTGAAGGGGAGCGAGAAGGGTATAGAGAGGGCATTACAAGGTGAATCATGTTCGCTGTGTGTAGGAGTGCGACAAGGGGATAGAGAGGGCATTACAGGGTTGTGTCAGGTTTCCTGCGTGTAGAGCAGTGACAAGGCGATAGAAATGGTATTACAGGGTTTTGTCAGTTCGCTGTGTGTAGAGAAGCTGCAATGTGATAGAGAGGGCATTTCAGGATTGTGTCATGTTCACGGCATGTAGGGGAGTGACAAGTGGATAGAGACGGCCTTAAAGGGTTGCTTTATATACAATCTGTGTACGGGCACGAGAAGGGTATACAGGGTACATTACACGGTTGTGTCATTTTAGGTGTGTGTAGGGCAGCTGAAGTGGATAGAGAGGGCATTAAAGGGTTGTGTCATGTTCTCTGTGTGTTGGGGAGCGACAAGGGGATAGAGAGGGCATTACAACGATTTGTCATGTTCGCTGTGTGAAGGTGATCGAGAAGGGTATAGAGAGGACAATACAGGGTTGTGTCATGTTTGCTGTGTGTAGTGGAGCTGACGTGGACATTTACCCCCCTCCATGAATCTTCGTCCGTGAAGCCAATCCAAAGGAAGAAGAAGAGATGGAATTACAGGATTCTGTCATGTTTGCTGCGTGTTGGGGAGTGTCAAGTGGATAGGGAGCGCATTATAGGATTGTGTCATGTTTCCTCTGTTTAGGGGAGCGATTAGGGCATTATTGGGATGTTTCATATTCACTAAGCGTAGGGGAGCGACATGGGGATAGAGCGGGTATTACAGGGTTGTGTCATATTTGCTGTTTGTTGGGGAGAGACAAGGGGATATCGAGGTCATTACAGGGTAGTGTCATGTTCGCTGTGTGCAGGCGAGTGGCAATGGGATAGAGGGGGCATTAATGGGTTGTGTCATGTTCGCTGTATGTAGGGGGTGAACAGGGGGATAGAGAGAGCATTACAAGGTTGTGTCATATTTGCTGTGTGTAGGGGAGAGACAAGGCGATAGAGAGGGCATTACAGGGTTGTGTCATGTTCTCTGTGTGTAGAGCAGTGACAAGGGGATAGAAATGGTATTAGAGGGTTTTGTCAGTTCGCTGTGTGTAGGCGAGCGACAAGGGGATAGAGAGGGCATTACAGGGTGGTGTCATGTTTCCTGCGTGTCGAGCAGTGACAAGGGAATAGAAATGGAATTACAGGGATTTGTCAGTTCGCTGCGTGTAGTGAAGCTGCAATGGGATAGAGAGGGCATTTGAGGATTGTGTCATGTTCACGGCATGTAGGGGAGTGACAAGGGGATATAGAGGGTATTATAGGGTTGTTTCATGTTCGCTGAGTGTCGGGGATCGACAAGGTGTTACTGAGGGCATTACAGGTCTGTGTCATGTTCGCTGTGTGCACGGGAGTGACACGGGGATAGAGAAGGTATTATAGGGTTATTTCATGTTCGCTGAGTGTCGGGGATCGACAAGGTGTTACTGAGGGCATTACAGGTCTGTGTCATGTTCGCTGTGTGCAGGGAATGCACAAGGAGATAGAGCGCGCATTACAGTGTTGTGTCATATTTGCTGTGTGTAGAGGAGAGATGGCGATAGAGGGGGCATTAAAGGGTTCGTTGTGTGTCATGTTCGTTGTGTGTAGGTGAGCGACAAGGGGCTAGAGAGGGCATTACAGGGTTGTGTCATGTTCACTGTGTGGAGGGCAGCTCAAGTGGATAGAGATGGTATTACAAGGTTGCGTCATGTTTGCTGTGTGTAGGGGAGCGACAAAGGGATATCGAGGGCATTATAGGGTTGTTTCATGTTCGCTGAGTGTCGGGATCGACACTCGTGAGGGCATTATAGGGCTGAGTCATTTTCGCTCTGTTTAGGGGAGCGACAAGGGCATAGAGAGGGCATTACATGGTTGTGTCATATTTGCTGTGTACAGGGGAGAGATAAGGGGAAATGGAGTGCATTAGAGGGTAGTGTCATGTTCGCTGTGTGCAGGCGAGTGAGAATCGGATAGAGAGGGCTTTAAAGGGTTGTGTCATGTTCACTGTGTGCATGGGAGTGACAAGGGGATAGAGAGGGTATTATAGGGTTGTTTCATGTTCGCTGAGTGTCGGGGATCGACAAGGTGTTATTGAGGGCATTACAGGTCTGTGTCATGTTCGCTCTGTGTAGGAGATGCACAAGGAGATAGAGAGGGCATTACAGGGTTGTGTCATATTTGCTGTGTGTAGAGGAGAGACAAGGCGATAGTGGGGTCATTACCGGGTTGAGTCATGTTCGCTGTGTGTAGGCGAGTGACAAGGGGCTAGAGAGGGCATTACAGGGTTGTGTTATGTTGGCTGTGTGTAGGGCAGCTCAAGGGGATAGAGATGGTATTACAGGGTTGTGTCATGTTCGCTGTGTGTAGTGGAGCGACAAGGGGATAGAGAGGGAATGACGGGGATTTGTCATGTTTGCTGTGTGAAGGTGATCGACAAGGGTATAGAGAGGGCATTACAGGGTTGTGTCATGTTTGCTGTGTGTAGGGCTTTGTCAAAGGTTCGAGATGGAATTATAGGATTCTGTCATGTTTGCTGGGTGTTGGGGAGTGACAAGGGGATAGAGAGTGCATTATAGGATTTTGTCATGTTTCCTCTGTTGAAGGGAGCGATAAGGGCATTATAGGGTTGTTTCATATTCACTAAGCGTAGGGGAGAGACAGGGGATATCAAGGGCATTGCAGGGTAGTGTCATGTTCGCTGTGTGCATGCGAGTGGCAATGGGATAGAGAGGGCATTAAAGGGTTGTGCCATGTTCACTGTGTGTAGGAAAGGGAAAAGTGGATAGAGAGGGCATTACAGGGTTGTGTCATGTTCACGGGAGTGACAAGGGGATAGAGAAGGTATTATAGGGTTGTTTCATGTTCGCTGAGTGTTGGCGATCGAAAAGGTCTTACTGAGGGCATTACAGGTCTGTATCATGTTCGCTGTGTGTAGGGGATGGACAAGGAGATAGAGAGGGCATTACAGTGTTGTGTCATGTTCGATGTGTGTAGGGGATGGACAGGGGGATAGAGAGAGCATTACAAGGTTGTGTCATATTTGCTGTGAGTAGGGGAGTGTCAAGGCAATAGAGGGGGCATTGCAGGGTGAGTCATGTTCGTTGTGTGTAGGCGAGCGACAAGGGGATAGAGAGGGCATTATAGGGTTGTGTCATGTTCGCTGTGTGTAGAGCAGTGACAAGTGGATAGAAATGGTATTACAGGGTTTTGTCAGTTCGCTGTGTGTCGAGAAGCTGCAATGGGATGGAGAAGGCATTTCAGGATTGTGTCATGTTCACGGCATGTAGGGGAGTGACAAGGGGATTGAGAGGGTATTATAGGGTTGCTTCATATACGCTATGTGTACGGGTACAAGAAGGGTATACAGGGTATATTACACGGTTGTGTCATTTTAGGTGTGTGTAGGGCAGCTGAAGTGGATAGAGAGGGCATTACAGGGTTGTGTCATGTTCGATGTGTGTATGGGAGCGACAAGGGTATAGAGAGGGCATTACAGGGTTGTTTCATGTTCGATGTGTGTAGGGGATGGACAGGGGCATAAGATGGTATTACAAGGTTGCGTCATGTTCGCTGTGTCTAGGGGAGCGACAAAGGGATATCGAGGGCATTACAGGGTAGTGTAATGATCGCTGTGTGAACGTCATTGTCAAGGGGATAGAGACGGAATTACAGGAATCTGTCATGTTTGCTGGGGGTTGGGGTATGACTCTGGGATAGAGAGTGCATTACAGTGTTGTGTCATGTTTGCTTTGTGTAGGCGAGTGACAGGGAATAGAGAGGGAATTACAGGGTTTTGCATGTTCACTGTGTGAAGGGGAGCGACAATGGGATAGACAGGGCATTACAGGGTTGAGACATGTGCTCTGTGTCAAGGGGACTGACAAGGGTATAGAGAGGGTATTACAGGGTTGTGTAATGTTTGCTGTGTGTAGGGGAGTGACAAGGCGATAGAGAGGGCATTACAGGGTTTTGTCATGTTCGATGAGTGTATGGGAGTGACAAGGTTATAGAGAGGTCATTATAGGGTTGAGTCATGTTCGCTGTGTGAAGGGGAGCGAGAAGGGTATAGAGAGGGCATTACAAGGTGAATCATGTTCGCTGTGTGTAGGAGTGCGACAAGGGGATAGAGAGGGCATTACAGGGTTGTGTCAGGTTTCCTGCGTGTAGAGCAGTGACAAGGCGATAGAAATGGTATTACAGGGTTTTGTCAGTTCGCTGTGTGTAGAGAAGCTGCAATGTGATAGAGAGGGCATTTCAGGATTGTGTCATGTTCACGGCATGTAGGGGAGTGACAAGTGGATAGAGACGGCCTTAAAGGGTTGCTTTATATACAATCTGTGTACGGGCACGAGAAGGGTATACAGGGTACATTACACGGTTGTGTCATTTTAGGTGTGTGTCGGGCAGCTCAAGTGGATAGAGAGGGCATTACAGGGTTGTGTCATGTTCTCTGTGTGTTGGGGAGCGACAAGGGGATAGAGAGGGCATTACAGCGATTTGTCATGTTCGCTGTGTGAAGGTGATCGAGAAGGGTATAGAGAGGACAATACAGGGTTGTGTCATGTTTGCTGTGTGTAGTGGAGCTGACGTGGACATTTACCCCCCTCCATGAATCTTCGTCCGTGAAGCCAATCCAAAGGAAGAAGAAGAGATGGAATTACAGGATTCTGTCATGTTTGCTGCGTGTTGGGGAGTGACAAGTGGATAGGGAGCGCATTATAGGATTGTGTCATGTTTCCTCTGTTTAGGGGAGCGATTAGGGCATTATTGGGATGTTTCATATTCACTAAGCGTAGGGGAGCGACATGGGGATAGAGCGGGTATTACAGGGTTGTGTCATATTTGCTGTTTGTTGGGGAGTGACAAGGGGATATCGAGGTCATTACAGGGTAGTGTCATGTTCGCTGTGTGCAGGCGAGTGGCAATGGGATAGAGGGGGCATTAATGGGTTGTGTCATGTTCGCTGCATGTAGGGGGTGAACAGGGGGATAGAGAGAGCATTACAAGGTTGTGTCATATTTGCTGTGTGTAGGGGAGAGACAAGGCGATAGAGAGGGCATTACAGGGTTGTGTCATGTTCTCTGTGTGTAGAGCAGTGACAAGGGGATAGAAATGGTATTAGAGGGTTTTGTCAGTTCGCTGTGTGTAGGCGAGCGACAAGGGGATAGAGAGGGCATTACAGGGTGGTGTCATGTTTCCTGCATGTCGAGCAGTGACAAGGGAATAGAAATGGTATTACAGGGATTTGTCAGTTCGCTGCGTGTAGTGAAGCTGCAATGGGATAGAGAGGGCATTTGAGGATTGTGTCATGTTCACGGCATGTAGGGGAGTGACAAGGGGATATAGAGGGTATTATAGGGTTGTTTCATGTTCGCTGAGTGTCGGGGATCGACAAGGTGTTACTGAGGGCATTACAGGTCTGTGTCATGTTCGCTGTGTGCACGGGAGTGACACGGGGATAGAGAAGGTATTATAGGGTTATTTCATGTTCGCTGAGTGTCGGGGATCGACAAGGTGTTACTGAGGGCATTACAGGTCTGTGTCATGTTCGCTGAGTGCAGGGAATGCACAAGGAGATAGAGCGCGCATTACAGTGTTGTGTCATATTTGCTGTGTGTAGAGGAGAGATGGCGATAGAGGGGGCATTAAAGGGTTCGTTGTGTGTCATGTTCGTTGTGTGTAGGTGAGCGACAAGGGGCTAGAGAGGGCATTACAGGGTTGTGTCATGTTCACTGTGTGGAGGGCAGTTCAAGTGGATAGAGATGGTATTACAAGGTTGCGTCATGTTTGCTGTGTGTAGGGGAGCGACAAAGGGATATCGAGGGCATTATAGGGTTGTTTCATGTTCGCTGAGTGTCGGGATCGACACTCGTGAGGGCATTATAGGGCTGAGTCATTTTCGCTCTGTTTAGGGGAGCGACAAGGGCATAGAGAGGGAATTACATGGTTGTGTCATATTTGCTGTGTACAGGGGAGAGATAAGGGGAAATGGAGTGCATTAGAGGGTAGTGTCATGTTCGCTGTGTGCAGGTGAGTGAGAATCGGATAGAGAGGGCTTTAAAGCGTTGTGTCATGTTCACTGTGTGCATGGGAGTGACAAGGGGATAGAGAGGGTATTATAGGGTTGTTTCATGTTCGCTGAGTGTCGGGGATCGACAAGGTGTTATTGAGGGCATTACAGGTCTGTGTCATGTTCGCTCTGTGTAGGAGATGCACAAGGAGATAGAGAGGGCATTACAGGGTTGTGTCATATTTGCTGTGTGTAGAGGAGAGACAAGGCGATAGTGGGGGCATTACCGGGTTGAGTCATGTTCGCTGTGTGTAGGCGAGTGACAAGGGGCTAGAGAGGGCATTACAGGGTTGTGTTATGTTGGCTGTGTGTAGGGCAGCTCAAGTGGATAGAGATGGTATTACAGGGTTGTGTCATGTTTGCTGTGTGTAGTGGAGCGACAAGGGGATAGAGAGGGAATGACGGGGATTTGTCATGTTTGCTGTGTGAAGGTGATCGACAAGGGTATAGAGAGGGCATTACAGGGTTGTGTCATGTTTGCTGTGTGTAGGGCTTTGTCAAAGGTTCGAGATGGAATTATAGGATTCTGTCATGTTTGCTGGGTGTTGGGGAGTGACAAGGGGATAGAGAGCGCATTATAGGATTTTGTCATGTTTCCTCTGTTGAAGGGAGCGATAAGGGCATTATAGGGTTGTTTCATATTCACTAAGCGTAGGGGAGAGACAGGGGATATCAAGGGCATTGCAGGGTAGTGTCATGTTCGCTGTGTGCATGCGAGTGGCAATGGGATAGAGAGGGCATTAAAGGGTTGTGCCATGTTCACTGTGTGTAGGAAAGGGAAAAGTGGATAGAGAGGGCATTACAGGGTTGTGTCATGTTCACGGGAGTGACAAGGGGATAGAGAAGGTATTATAGGGTTGTTTCATGTTCGCTGAGTGTTGGCGATCGAAAAGGTCTTACTGAGGGCATTACAGGTCTGTATCATGTTCGCTGTGTGTAGGGGATGGACAAGGAGATAGAGAGGGCATTACAGTGTTGTGTCATGTTCGATGTGTGTAGGGGATGGACAGGGGGATAGAGAGAGCATTACAAGGTTGTGTCATATTTGCTGTGAGTAGGGGAGTGTCAAGGCAATAGAGGGGGCATTGCAGGGTGAGTCATGTTCGTTGTGTGTAGGCGAGCGACAAGGGGATAGAGAGGGCATTACAGGGTTGTGTCATGTTCGCTGTGTGTAGAGCAGTGACAAGTGGATAGAAATGGTATTACAGGGTTTTGTCAGTTCGCTGTGTGTCGAGAAGCTGCAATGGGATGGAGAAGGCATTTCAGGATTGTGTCATGTTCACGGCATGTAGGGGAGTGACAAGGGGATTGAGAGGGTATTATAGGGTTGCTTCATATACGCTATGTGTACGGGTACAAGAAGGGTATACAGGGTATATTACACGGTTGTGTCATTTTAGGTGTGTGTAGGGCAGCTGAAGTGGATAGAGAGGGCATTACAGGGTTGTGTCATGTTCGATGTGTGTATGGGAGCGACAAGGGTATAGAGAGGGCATTACAGGGTTGTTTCATGTTCGATGTGTGTAGGGGATGGACAGGGACATAAGATGGTATTACAAGGTTGCGTCATGTTCGCTGTGTCTAGGGGAGCGACAAAGGGATATCGAGGGCATTACAGGGTAGTGTAATGATCGCTGTGTGAACGTCATTGTCAAGGGGATAGAGACGGAATTACAGGAATCTGTCATGTTTGCTGGGGGTTGGGGTATGACTCTGGGATAGAGAGTGCATTACAGTGTTGTGTCATGTTTGCTTTGTGTAGGCGAGTGACAGGGAATAGAGAGGGAATTACAGGGTTTTGCATGTTCACTGTGTGAAGGGGAGCGACAATGGGATAGACAGGGCATTACAGGGTTGAGACATGTGCTCTGTGTCAAGGGGACTGACAAGGGTATAGAGAGGGTATTACAGGGTTGTGTAATGTTTGCTGTGTGTAGGGGAGTGACAAGGTGATAGACAGGGCATTACAGGGTTTTGTCATGTTCGATGAGTGTATGGGATTGACAAGGTTATAGAGAGGTCATTATAGGGTTGAGTCATGTTCGCTGTGTGAAGGGGAGCGAGAAGGGTATAGAGAGGGCATTACAAGGTGAATCATGTTCGCTGTGTGTAGGAGTGCGACAAGGGGATAGAGAGGGCATTACAGGGTTGTGTCAGGTTTCCTGCGTGTAGAGCAGTGACAAGGCGATAGAAATGGTATTACAGGGTTTTGTCAGTTCGCTGTGTGTAGAGAAGCTGCAATGTGATAGAGAGGGCATTTCAGGATTGTGTCATGTTCACGGCATGTAGGGGAGTGACAAGTGGATAGAGACGGCCTTAAAGGGTTGCTTTATATACAATCTGTGTACGGGCACGAGAAGGGTATACAGGGTACATTACACGGTTGTGTCATTTTAGGTGTGTGTAGGGCAGCTCAAGTGGATAGAGAGGGCATTACAGGGTTGTGTCATGTTCTCTGTGTGTTGGGGAGCGACAAGGGGATAGAGAGGGCATTACAGCGATTTGTCATGTTCGCTGTGTGAAGATGATCGAGAAGGGTATAGAGAGGACAATACAGGGTTGTGTCATGTTTGCTGTGTGTAGTGGAGCTGACGTGGACATTTACCCCCCTCCATGAATCTTCGTCCGTGAAGCCAATCCAAAGGAAGAAGAAGAGATGGAATTACAGGATTCTGTCATGTTTGCTGCGTGTTGGGGAGTGACAAGTGGATAGGGAGCGCATTATAGGATTGTGTCATGTTTCCTCTGTTTAGGGGAGCGATTAGGGCATTATTGGGATGTTTCATATTCACTAAGCGTAGGGGAGCGACATGGGGATAGAGCGGGTATTAAAGGGTTGTGTCATATTTGCTGTTTGTTGGGGAGTGACAAGGGGATATCGAGGTCATTACAGGGTAGTGTCATGTTCGCTGTGTGCAGGCGAGTGGCAATGGGATAGAGGGGGCATTAATGGGTTGTGTCATGTTCGCTGATTGTAGGGGGTGAACAGGGGGATAGAGAGAGCATTACAAGGTTGTGTCATATTTGCTGTGTGTAGGGGAGAGACAAGGCGATAGAGAGGGCATTACAGGGTTGTGTCATGTTCTCTGTGTGTAGAGCAGTGACAAGGGGATAGAAATGGTATTAGAGGGTTTTGTCAGTTCGCTGTGTGTAGGCGAGCGACAAGGGGATAGAGAGGGCATTACAGGGTGGTGTCATGTTTCCTGCATGTCGAGCAGTGACAAGGGAATAGAAATGGTATTACAGGGATTTGTCAGTTCGCTGCGTGTAGTGAAGCTGCAATGGGATAGAGAGGGCATTTGAGGATTGTGTCATGTTCACGGCATGTAGGGGAGTGACAAGGGGATATAGAGGGTATTATAGGGTTGTTTCATGTTCGCTGAGTGTCGGGGATCGACAAGGTGTTACTGAGGGCATTACAGGTCTGTGTCATGTTCGCTGTGTGCACGGGAGTGACACGGGGATAGAGAATGTATTATAGGGTTATTTCATGTTCGCTGAGTGTCGGGGATCGACAAGGTGTTACTGAGGGCATTACAGGTCTGTGTCATGTTCGCTGTGTGCAGGGAATGCACAAGGAGATAGAGCGCGCATTACAGTGTTGTGTCATATTTGCTGTGTGTAGAGGAGAGATGGCGATAGAGGGGGCATTAAAGGGTTCGTTGTGTGTCATGTTCGTTGTGTGTAGGTGAGCGACAAGGGGCTAGAGAGGGCATTACAGGGTTGTGTCATGTTCACTGTGTGGAGGGCAGCTCAAGTGGATAGAGATGGTATTACAAGGTTGCGTCATGTTTGCTGTGTGTAGGGGAGCGACAAAGGGATATCGAGGGCATTATAGGGTTGTTTCATGTTCGCTGAGTGTCGGGATCGACACTCGTGAGGGCATTATAGGGCTGAGTCATTTTCGCTCTGTTTAGGGGAGCGACAAGGGCATAGAGAGGGAATTACATGGTTGTGTCATATTTGCTGTGTACAGGGGAGAGATAAGGGGAAATGGAGTGCATTAGAGGGTAGTGTCATGTTCGCTGTGTGCAGGTGAGTGAGAATCGGATAGAGAGGGCTTTAAAGCGTTGTGTCATGTTCACTGTGTGCATGGGAGTGACAAGGGGATAGAGAGGGTATTATAGGGTTGTTTCATGTTCGCTGAGTGTCGGGGATCGACAAGGTGTTATTGAGGGCATTACAGATCTGTGTCATGTTCGCTCTGTGTAGGAGATGCACAAGGAGATAGAGAGGGCATTACAGGGTTGTGTCATATTTGCTGTGTGTAGAGGAGAGACAAGGCGAAAGTGGGGGCATTACCGGGTTGAGTCATGTTCGCTGTGTGTAGGCGAGTGACAAGGGGCTAGAGAGGGCATTACAGGGTTGTGTTATGTTGGCTGTGTGTAGGGCAGCTCAAGTGGATAGAGATGGTATTACAGGGTTGTGTCATGTTCGCTGTGTGTAGTGGAGCGACAAGGGGATAGAGAGGGAATGACGGGGATTTGTCATGTTTGCTGTGTGAAGGTGATCGACAAGGGTATAGAGAGGGCATTACAGGGTTGTGTCATGTTTGCTGTATGTAGGGCTTTGTCAAAGGTTCGAGATGGAATTATAGGATTCTGTCATGTTTGCTGGGTGTTGGGGAGTGACAAGGGGATAGAGAGCGCATTATAGGATTTTGTCATGTTTCCTCTGTTGAAGGGAGCGATAAGGGCATTATAGGGTTGTTTCATATTCACTAAGCGTAGGGGAGAGACAGGGGATATCAAGGGCATTGCAGGGTAGTGTCATGTTCGCTGTGTGCATGCGAGTGGCAATGGGATAGAGAGGGCATTAAAGGGTTGTACCATGTTCACTGTGTGTAGGAAAGGGAAAAGTGGATAGAGAGGGCATTACAGGGTTGTGTCATGTTCACGGGAGTGACAAGGGGATAGAGAAGGTATTATAGGGTTGTTTCATGTTCGCTGAGTGTTGGCGATCGAAAAGGTCTTACTGAGGGCATTACAGGTCTGTATCATGTTCGCTGTGTGTAGGGGATGGACAAGGAGATAGAGAGGGCATTACAGTGTTGTGTCATGTTCGATGTGTGTAGGGGATGGACAGGGGGATAGAGAGAGCATTACAAGGTTGTGTCATATTTGCTGTGAGTAGGGGAGTGTCAAGGCAATAGAGGGGGCATTGCAGGGTGAGTCATGTTCGTTGTGTGTAGGCGAGCGACAAGGGGATAGAGAGGGCATTACAGGGTTGTGTCATGTTCGCTGTGTGTAGAGCAGTGACAAGTGGATAGAAATGGTATTACAGGGTTTTGTCAGTTCGCTGTGTGTCGAGAAGCTGCAATGGGATGGAGAAGGCATTTCAGGATTGTGTCATGTTCACGGCATGTAGGGGAGTGACAAGGGGATTGAGAGGGTATTATAGGGTTGCTTCATATACGCTATGTGTACGGGTACAAGAAGGGTATACAGGGTATATTACACGGTTGTGTCATTTTAGGTGTGTGTAGGGCAGCTGAAGTGGATAGAGAGGGCATTACAGGGTTGTGTCATGTTCGATGTGTGTATGGGAGCGACAAAGGGATATCGAGGGCATTACAGGGTAGTGTAATGATCGCTTTGTGCATGCGAGTGGCAATGGGATAGGGAGGGCATTAAAGGGTTGTGCCATGTTCACTGTGAGTAGGGGAGGGAAAAGGAGATAGAGAGGGAATTACAGGGTTGTGTCATATTCGCTGTATGCACGGGGGTGACAAGGGCATAGAGAGGGCATTATAGGGTTCTTTCATGTTCGCTGAGTGTCGGGGATCGACAAGATGTTCGTGAGGGCATTATAGGGCTGAGTCATTTTCGCTCTGTGCAGGGGAGCGACAAGGGCATAGAGAGGGAATTACAAGGTTGTGTCATATATGCTGTGTTTTGGGGAGAGACAAGGAATTGTAGAAGCCATTACATGGTATCATGAGCGGTGTGTGTAGGGGCGCAACAAGGGCATAGATTGAGAATTATGGGTTTGAATCATGTTTGCTGTGTGTTGGGTCGTGACAAGGGGATATAGAGGGTATTGCAGGGTGGTGTCATGTTCGCTGTGTTTAGGGGTGTGAAAAGGGGATAGAGAGGGCATTACAGGGTTGTTTTATTTTCACTGTGTGTAGGGGAGCGCCAAGGGGTTATTGAGGGCATTACAGGTCTGTGTCATGTTCGCTCTGTGTAGGGGATGCACAAGGAGAAAGAGAGGGCATTACAGGTTTGTGTCATGTTCGCTGTGTGCACGGGAGTGACAAAGGGATAGAGAGGGTATTATAGGGTTGTTTCATGTTCGCTGAGTGTCGAGGATCGACAAGGTGTTATTGAAGGCATTACAGGTCTGTGTCATGTTCGCTCTGTGTAGGGGATGCACAAGGAGAAAGAGACGGCATTACAGGTTTGTGTCATGTTCCCTGTGTGCACGGGAGTGACACGGGGATAGAGAAGGTATTATAGGGTTATTTCATGTTCGCTGAGTGTCGGGGATCGACAAGGTGTTACTGAGGGCATTACAGGTCTGTGTCATGTTCGCTGTGTGTAGGGAATGCACAAGGAGATAGAGAGCGCATTACAGTGTTGTGTCATATTTGCTGTGTGTAGAGGAGTGATGGTGATAGAGGGGGCATTAAAGAGTTGAGTCATGTTCGTTGTGTGTAGGCGAGCGACAAGGGGCTAGAGAGGGCATTACTGGGTTGTGTCATGTTCACTGTGTGGAGGGCAGCTCAAGTGGATAGTGATGGTATTACAAGGTTGCGTCATGTTTGCAGTGTGTAGGGGAGCAACAAAGGGATATCGAGATCATTATAGGGTTGTTTCATGTTCGCTGAGTGTCGGGATCGACACTCGTGAGGGCATTATAGGGCTGAGTCATTTTCGCTCTGTTTAGGGGAGCGACAAGGGCATAGAGAGGGAATTACATGGTTGTGTCATATTTGCTGTGTACTGGGGAGAGACAAGGGGAAATGGAGTGCATTAGAGGGTAGTGTCATGTTCGCTGTGTGCAGGCGAGTGAGAATCGGATAGAGAGGGCTTTAAAGGGTTGTGTCATGTTCACTGTGTGCATGGGAGTGACAAGGGGATAGAGAGGGTATTATAGGGTTGTTTCATGTTTGCTGAGTGTCGGGGATCGACAAGGTGTTATTGAGGGCATTACAGGTCTGTGTCATGTTCGCTCTGTGTAGGAGATGCACAAGGAGATAGAGAGGGCATTACAGGGTTGTGTCATATTTGCTGTGTGTAGAGGAGAGACAAGGCGATAGAGGGGGCATTACCGGGTCGCGTCATGTTCGCTGTGTGTAGGCAAGTGACAAGGGGCTAGAGTGGGCATTACAGGGTTGTGTTATGTTGGCTGTGTGTAGGGCAGCTCAAGTGGATAGAGATGGTATTATAGGGTTGTGTCATGTTCGCTGTGTGTAGTGGAGCGACAAGGGGATAGAGAGGGAATAACAGGGATTTGTCATGTTCGCTGTGTGAAGGTGATCGACAAGGGTATAGAGTGGGCATTACAGGGTTGTGTCATGTTTGCTGTGTGTAGGGCTTTGTCAAAGGTTCGAGATGGAATTATAGGATTCTGTCATGTTTGCTGGGTGTTGGGTAGTGACAAGGGGATAGAGAGCGCATTATAGGATTTTGTCATGTTTCCTCTGTTGAAGGGAGCGATAAGGGCATTATAGGGTTGTTTCATATTCACTAAGCGTAGGGGAGAGACAGGGGATATCAAGGGCATTTCAGGGTAGTGTCATGTTCGCTGTGTGAATGCGAGTGGCAATGGGATAGAGAGGGCATTAAAGGGTTGTGCCATGTTCACTGTGTGTAGGAAAGGGAAAAGTGGATAGAGAGGTCATTACAGGGTTGTGTCATGTTCAGTGTGTCCACGGGAGTGACAAGGAGATAGAGAAGGTATTATAGGGTTGTTTCATGTTCGCTGAATGTTGGCGATCGAAAAGGTCTTACTGAGGGCATTACAGGTCTGTATCATGTTCGCTGTGTGTAGGGGATGGACAAGGAGATAGAGAGGGCATTACAGGGTTGTGTCATTTTTGCTGTGTGAACGTCATTGTCAAGGGGATAGAGACGTAATTACATGATTCTGTCATGTTCACTAGGGGTTGGGGTATGACTAGGGGATAGAGAGCGCATTACAGTGCTGTGTCATGTTTGCTTTGTGTAGGGGAGTGACAGGGAATAGAGAGGGAATTACAGGGTTGTGCATGTTCGCTGTGTGAAGGGGAGCGACAATGGGATAGACAGGGCATTACAGGGTTGATACATGTTCGCTGTGTCAAGGGGACTAACAAGGGGATAGAGAGGGCAGAACAGGTTTGTGTCATATTCTCTGTGTGAGGCGCATTGTCAAGGGGATAGAGACGGAATTACAGTAATCTGTCATGTTCGCTGGGGGTTGGGAAAAGACTAGGGAATAGAGAGCACATTACAGGGTTTTGTCATGTTCGATGAGTGTATGGGAGCGACAAGGGGATAGAGAGGGCATTACAGGGTTGTGTCATGTTTGCTGTGTGTAAGTCTTTGTCAAAGTTTCGAGATGGAATTATAGGATTCTGTCATGTTTGCTGGGTGTTGGGGAGTGACAAGGGGATAGTGAGCGCATTATGGGATTTTGTCATGTTTCCTCTGTTGAAGGGAGCGATAAGGGCATTATAGGGTTGTTTCATATTCACTAAGCGTAGGGGAGAGACAGGGGATATCAAGGGCATTGCAGGGTAGTGTCATGTTCGCTGTGTGCATGCGAGTGGCAATGGGATAGAGAGGGCATTAAAGGGTTGTGCCATGTTCACTGTCTGTATGAAAGGGAAAAGTGGATAGAGAGGGCATTACACGGTTGTGTCATATTCAGTGTGTCCACGGGAGTGACAAGGGGATAGAGAAGGTATTATAGGGTTGTTTCATGTTCGCTGAGTGTTGGCGATCGAAAAGGTCTTACTGAGGGCATTACAGGTCTGTATCATGTTCGCTGTGTGTAGGGGATGGACAAGGAGATAGAGAGGGCATTACAGGGTTGTGTCATGTTCGATGTGTGTAGGGGATGGACAGGGGGATAGAGAGAGCATTACAAGGTTGTGTCATATTTGCTGTGAGTAGGGGAGTGTCAAGGCAATAGAGGGGGCATTACAGGGTGAGTCATGTTCGTTGTGTGTAGGCGAGCGACAAGGGGATAGAGAGGGCATTACAGGGTTGTGTCAGGTTTCCTGCGTGTAGAGCAGTGACAAGGCGATAGAAATGGTATTACAGGGTTTTGTCAGTTCGCTGTGTGTCGAGAAGCTGCAATGGGATGGAGAGGGCATTTCAGGATTGTGTCATGTTCACGGCATGTAGAGGAGTGACAAGGGGATTGAGAGGGTATTATAGGGTTGCTACATATACGCTATGTGTACGGGTACGTGAAGGGTATACAGGGTATATTACACGGTTGTGTCATTTTAGGTGTGTGTAGGGCAGCTGAAGTGGATAGAGAGGGCTTAACAGGGTTGTGTCATGTTCGATGTGTGTATGGGAGCGACAAGGGTATAGAGAGGGCATTACAGGGTTGTGTCATGTTCGATGTGTGTAGGGGACGGACAGGGGGATAGAGATGGTATTACAAGGTTGCGTCATGTTCGCTGTGTCTAGGGGAGCGACAAAGGGATATCGAGGGCATTACAGGGTAGTGTCATGATCGCTGTGTGCATGCGAGTGGCAATGGGATAGGGAGGGCATTAAAGGGTTGTGCCATGTTCACTGTGAGTAGGGGAGGGAAATGGAGATAGAGAGGGAATTACAGGGTTGTGTCATATTCGCTGTGTGCACGGGGGTGACAAGGGCATAGAGAGGGCATTATAGGGTTCTTTCATGTTCGCTGAGGGTCGGGGATCGACAAGATGTTCGTGAGGGCATTATAGGGTTGAGTCATTTTCACTCTGTGCAGGGGAGCGACAAGGGCATAGAGAGGGAATTACAAGGTTGTGTTATATATGCTGTGTTTTGGGGAGAGACAAGGAATTGTAGAAGCCATTACAGGGTATCATGAGCGGTGTGTGTAGGGGCGCAACAAGGGCATAGATTGAGAATTATGGGTTTGAATCATGTTTGCTGTGTGTTGGGTCGTGACAAGGGGATATAGAGGGTATTGCAGGGTGGTGTCAAGTTCGCTGTGTTTAGGGGTGTGAAAAGGAGATAGAGAGGGCATTACAGGGTTGTTATATTTTCACTGTGTGTAGGGGAGTGCCAAGGGGTTATTGAGGGCATTACAGGTCTGTGTCATGTTCCCTCTGTGTAGGGGATGCACAAGGAGAAAGAGAGGGCATTACAGGGTTGTGTCATGTTCGCTGTGTGTAGTGGAGCGACAAGGGGATATAGAGGGAATAACAGGGATTTGTCATGTTCGCTGTGTGAAGGTGATCGACAAGGGTATAGAGTGGGCATTACAGGGTTGTGTCATGTTTGCTGTGTGTAGGGCTTTGTCAAAGGTTCGAGATGGAATTATAGGATTCTGTCATGTTTGCTGGGTGTTGGGTAGTGACAAGGGGATAGAGAGCGCATTATAGGATTTTGTCATGTTTCCTCTGTTGAAGGGAGCGATAAGGGCATTATAGGGTTGTTTCATATTCACTAAGCGTAGGGGAGAGACAGGGGATATCAAGGGCATTGCAGGGTAGTGTCATGTTCGCTGTGTGAATGCGAGTGGCAATGGGATAGAGAGGGCATTAAAGGGTTGTGCCATGTTCACTGTGTGTAGGAAAGGGAAAAGTGGATAGAGAGGGCATTACAGGGTTGTGTCATGTTCAGTGTGTCCACGGGAGTGACAAGGTGATAGAGAAGGTATTATAGGGTTGTTTCATGTTCGCTGAGTGTTGGCGATCGAAAAGGTCTTACTGAGGGCATTACAGGTCTGTATCATGTTCGCTGTGTGTAGGGGATGGACAAGGAGATAGAGAGGGCATTACAGGGTTGTGTCATTTTTGCTGTGTGAACGTCATTGTCAAGGGGATAGAGACGTAATTACATGATTCTGTCATGTTCACTAGGGGTTGGGGTATGACTAGGGGATAGAGAGCGCATTACAGTGCTGTGTCATGTTTGCTTTGTGTAGGGGAGTGACAGGGAATAGAGAGGGAATTACAGGGTTGTGCATGTTCGCTGTGTGAAGGGGAGCGACAATGGGATAGACAGGGCATTACAGGGTTGATACATGTTCGCTGTGTCAAGGGGACTAACAAGGGGATAGAGAGGGCAGAACAGGTTTGTGTCATATTCGCTGTGTGAGGCGCATTGTCAAGGGGATAGAGACGGAATTACAGTAATCTGTCATGTTCGCTGGGGGTTGGGAAAAGACTAGGGAATAGAGAGCACATTACAGGGTTTTGTCATGTTCGATGAGTGTATGGGAGCGACAAGGGGATAGAGAGGGCATTACAGGGTTGTGTCATGTTTGCTGTGTGTAAGTCTTTGTCAAAGTTTCGAGATGGAATTATAGGATTCTGTCATGTTTGCTGGGTGTTGGGGAGTGACAAGGGGATAGTGAGCGCATTATGGGATTTTGTCATGTTTCCTCTGTTGAAGGGAGCGATAAGGGCATTATAGGGTTGTTTCATATTCACTAAGCGTAGGGGAGAGACAGGGGATATCAAGGGCATTGCAGGGTAGTGTCATGTTCGCTGTGTGCATGCGAGTGGCAATGGGATAGAGAGGGCATTAAAGGGTTGTGCCATGTTCACTGTCTGTATGAAAGGGAAAAGTGGATAGAGAGGGCATTACACGGTTGTGTCATATTCAGTGTGTCCACGGGAGTGACAAGGGGATAGAGAAGGTATTATAGGGTTGTTTCATGTTCGCTGAGTGTTGGCGATCGAAAAGGTCTTACTGAGGGCATTACAGGTCTGTATCATGTTCGCTGTGTGTAGGGGATGGACAAGGAGATAGAGAGGGCATTACAGGGTTGTGTCATGTTCGATGTGTGTAGGGGATGGACAGGGGGATAGAGAGAGCATTACAAGGTTGTGTCATATTTGCTGTGAGTAGGGGAGTGTCAAGGCAATAGAGGGGGCATTACAGGGTGAGTCATGTTCGTTGTGTGTAGGCGAGCGACAAGGGGATAGAGAGGGCATTACAGGGTTGTGTCAGGTTTCCTGCGTGTAGAGCAGTGACAAGGCGATAGAAATGGTATTACAGGGTTTTGTCAGTTCGCTGTGTGTCGAGAAGCTGCAATGGGATGGAGAGGGCATTTCAGGATTGTGTCATGTTCACGGCATGTAGAGGAGTGACAAGGGGATTGAGAGGGTATTATAGGGTTGCTACATATACGCTATGTGTACGGGTACGTGAAGGGTATACAGGGTATATTACACGGTTGTGTCATTTTAGGTGTGTGTAGGGCAGCTGAAGTGGATAGAGAGGGCTTAACAGGGTTGCGTCATGTTCGATGTGTGTATGGGAGCGACAAGGGTATAGAGAGGGCATTACAGGGTTGTGTCATGTTCGATGTGTGTAGGGGACGGACAGGGGGATAGAGATGGTATTACAAGGTTGCGTCATGTTCTCTGTGTCTAGGGGAGCGACAAAGGGATATCGAGGGCATTACAGGGTAGTGTCATGATCGCTGTGTGCATGCGAGTGGCAATGGGATAGGGAGGGCATTAAAGGGTTGTGCCATGTTCACTGTGAGTAGGGGAGGGAAAAGGAGATAGAGAGGGAATTACAGGGTTGTGTCATGTTCGCTGTGTGCACGGGGGTGACAAGGGCATAGAGAGGGCATTATAGGGTTCTTTCATGTTCGCTGAGGGTCGGGGATCGACAAGATGTTCGTGAGGGCACTATAGGGTTGAGTCATTTTCACTCTGTGCAGGGGAGCGACAAGGGCATAGAGAGGGAATTACAAGGTTGTGTTATATATGCTGTGTTTTGGGGAGAGACAAGGAATTGTAGAAGCCATTACAGGGTATCATGAGCGGTGTGTGTAGGGGCGCAACAAGGGCATAGATTGAGAATTATGGGTTTGAATCATGTTTGCTGTGTGTTGGGTCGTGACAAGGGGATATAGAGGGTATTGCAGGGTGGTGTCAAGTTCGCTGTGTTTAGGGGTGTGAAAAGGAGATAGAGAGGGCAATACAGGGTTGTTATATTTTCACTGTGTGTAGGGGAGCGCCAAGGGGTTATTGAGGGCATTACAGGTCTGTGTCATGTTCCCTCTGTGTAGGGGATGCACAAGGAGAAAGAGAGGGCATTACAGGTTTGTGTCATGTTCGCTGTGTGTAGTGGAGCGACAAGGGGATAGAGAGGGAATAACAGGGATTTGTCATGTTCGCTGTGTGAAGGTGATCGACAAGGGTATAGAGTGGGCATTACAGGGTTGTGTCATGTTTGCTGTGTGTAGGGCTTTGTCAAAGGTTCGAGATGGAATTATAGGATTCTGTCATGTTTGCTGGGTGTTGGGTAGTGACAAGGGGATAGAGAGCGCATTATAGGATTTTGTCATGTTTCCTCTGTTGAAGGGAGCGATAAGGGCATTATAGGGTTGTTTCATATTCACTAAGCGTAGGGGAGAGACAGGGGATATCAAGGGCATTGCAGGGTAGTGTCATGTTCGCTGTGTGAATGCGAGTGGCAATGGGATAGAGAGGGCATTAAAGGGTTGTGCCATGTTCACTGTGTGTAGGGAAGGGAAAAGTGGATAGAGAGGGCATTACAGGGTTGTGTCATGTTCAGTGTGTCCACGGGAGTGACAAGGAGATAGAGAAGGTATTGTAGGGTTGTTTCATGTTCGCTGAGTGTTGGCGATCGAAAAGGTCTTACTGAGGGCATTACAGGTCTGTATCATGTTCGCTGTGTGTAGGGGATGGACAAGGAGATAGAGAGGGCATTACAGGGTTGTGTCATTTTTGCTGTGTGAACGTCATTGTCAAGGGGATAGAGACGTAATTACATGATTCTGTCATGTTCACTAGGGGTTGGGGTATGACTAGGGGATAGAGAGCGCATTACAGTGCTGTGTCATGTTTGCTTTGTGTAGGGGAGTGACAGGGAATAGAGAGGGAATTACAGGGTTGTGCATGTTCGCTGTGTGAAGGGGAGCGACAATGGGATAGACAGGGCATTACAGGGTTGATACATGTTCACTGTGTCAAGGGGACTAACAAGGGGATAGAGAGGGCAGAACAGGTTTGTGTCATATTCGCTGTGTGAGGCGCATTGTCAAGGGGATAGAGACGGAATTACAGTAATCTGTCATGTTCGCTGGGGGTTGGGAAAAGACTAGGGAATAGAGAGCACATTACAGGGTTTTGTCATGTTCGATGAGTGTATGGGAGCGACAAGGGGATAGAGAGGGCATTACAGGGTTGTGTCATGTTTGCTGTGTGTAAGTCTTTGTCAAAGTTTCGAGATGGAATTATAGGATTCTGTCATGTTTGCTGGGTGTTGGGGAGTGACAAGGGGATAGTGAGCGCATTATGGGATTTTGTCATGTTTCCTCTGTTGAAGGGAGCAATAAGGGCATTATAGGGTTGTTTCATATTCACTAAGCGTAGGGGAGAGACAGGGGATATCAAGGGCATTGCAGGGTAGTGTCATGTTCGCTGTGTGCATGCGAGTGGCAATGGGATAGAGAGGGCATTAAAGGGTTGTGCCATGTTCACTGTCTGTATGAAAGGGAAAAGTGGATAGAGAGGGCATTACACGGTTGTGTCATATTCAGTGTGTGCACGGGAGTGACAAGGGGATAGAGAAGGTATTATAGGGTTGTTTCATGTTCGCTGAGTGTTGGCGATCGAAAAGGTCTTACTGAGGGCATTACAGGTCTGTATCATGTTCGCTGTGTGTAGGGGATGGACAAGGAGATAGAGAGGGCATTACAGGGTTGTGTCATGTTCGATGTGTGTAGGGGATGGACAGGGGGATAGAGAGAGCATTACAAGGTTGTGTCATATTTGCTGTGAGTAGGGGAGTGTCAAGGCAATAGAGGGGGCATTACAGGGTGAGTCATGTTCGTTGTGTGTAGGCGAGCGACAAGGCGATAGAAATGGTATTACAGGGTTTTGTCAGTTCGCTGTGTGTCGAGAAGCTGCAATGGGATGGAGAGGGCATTTCAGGATTGTGTCATGTTCACGGCATGTAGAGGAGTGACAAGGGGATTGAGAGGGTATTATAGGGTTGCTACATATACGCTATGTGTACGGGTACGTGAAGGGTATACAGGGTATATTACACGGTTGTGTCATTTTAGGTGTGTGTAGGGCAGCTGAAGTGGATAGAGAGGGCTTAACAGGGTTGTGTCATGTTCGATGTGTGTATGGGAGCGACAAGGGTATAGAGAGGGCATTACAGGGTTGTGTCATGTTCGATGTGTGTAGGGGACGGACAGGGGGATAGAGATGGTATTACAAGGTTGCGTCATGTTCGCTGTGTCTAGGGGAGCGACAAAGGGATATCGAGGGCATTACAGGGTAGTGTCATGATCGCTGTGTGCATGCGAGTGGCAATGGGATAGGGAGGGCATTAAAGGGTTGTGCCATGTTCACTGTGAGTAGGGGAGGGAAAAGGAGATAGAGAGGGAATTACAGGGTTGTGTCATGTTCGCTGTGTGCACGGGGGTGACAAGGGCATAGAGAGGGCATTATAGGGTTCTTTCATGTTCGCTGAGGGTCGGGGATCGACAAGATGTTCGTGAGGGCATTATAGGGTTGAGTCATTTTCGCTCTGTGCAGGGGAGCGACAAGGGCATAGAGAGGGAATTACAAGGTTGTGTTATATATGCTGTGTTTTGGGGAGAGACAAGGAATTGTAGAAGCCATTACAGGGTATCATGAGCGGTGTGTGTAGGGGCGCAACAAGGGCATAGATTGAGAATTATGGGTTTGAATCATGTTTGCTGTGTGTTGGGTCGTGACAAGGGGATATAGAGGGTATTGCAGGGTGGTGTCAAGTTCGCTGTGTTTAGGGGTGTGAAAAGGAGATAGAGAGGGCATTACAGGGTTGTTATATTTTCACTGTGTGTAGGGGAGCGCCAAGGGGTTATTGAGGGCATTACAGGTCTGTGTCATGTTCGCTCTGTGTAGGGGATGCACAAGGAGAAAGAGAGGGCATTACAGGTTTGTGTCATGTTCGCTATGTGCACCGGAGTGACAAAGGGATAGAGAGGGTATTATAGGGTTGTTTCATGTTCGCTGAGTGTCAGGGATCGACAAGGTGTTATTGAGGGCATTACAGGTCTGTGTCATGTTCGCTCTGTGTAGGGGATGCACAAGGAGAAAGAGAGGGCATTACAGGTTTGTGTCATGTTCGCTGTGTGCACGGGAGTGACACGGGGATAGAGAAGGTATTATAGGGTTATTTCATGTTCACTGAGTGTCGGGGATCGACAAGGTGTTACTGAGGGCATTACAGGTCTGTGTCATGTTCGCTGTGTGTAGGGAATGCACAAGGAGATAGAGAGCGCATTACAGTGTTGTGTCATATTTGCTGTGTGTAGAGGAGAGATGGCGATAGAGGGGGCATTAAAGGGTTGAGTCATGTTCGCTTTGTGTAGGCGAGTGACAAGGGGCTAGAGTGGGCATTACAGGGTTGTGTTATGTTGGCTGTGTGTAGGGCAGCTCAAGTGGATAGAGATGGTATTACAGGGTTGTGTCATGTTCGCTGTGTGTAGTGGAGCGACAAGGGGATAGAGAGGGATAACAGGGATTTGTCATGTTCGCTGAGTGAAGGTGATCGACAAGGGTATAGAGTGGGCATTACTGGGTTGTGTCATGTTTGCTGTGTGTAGGTCTTTGTCAAAGGTTCGAGATGGAAATATAGGATTCTGTCATGTTTGCTGAGTGTTTGGGAGTGACAAGGGGATAGAGAACGCATTATAGGATTTTGTCATGATTCCTCTGTTGAAGGGAGCGATAAGGGCATTATAGGGTTGTTTCATATTCACTAAGCGTAGGGGAGAGACAGGGGATATCAAGGGCATTGCAGGGTAGTGTCATGTTCGCTGTGTGCATGCGAGTGGCAATGGGATAGAGAGCGCATTAAAGGGTTGTGCCATGTTCACTGTGTGTAGGAAAGGGAAAAGTGGATAGAGAGGTCATTACAGGGTTGTGTCATGTTCAGTGTTTTCACGGGAGTGACAAGGGGATAGAGAAGGTATTATTGGGTTGTTTCATGTTCGCTGAGTGTTGGCGATCGAAAAGGTCTTACTGAGGGCATTACAGGTCTGTATCATGTTCGCTGTGTGTAGGGGATGGACAAGGAGATAGAGAGGGCATTACAGGGTTGTGTCATGTTCGATGTGTGTAGGGGATGGACAGGGGGATAGAGAGTGCATTACAAGATTGTGTCATATTTGCTGTGATTAGGGGTGTGTCAAGGCAATAGAGGGGGCATTACAGGGTGAGTCATGTTCGTTGTGTGTAGGCGAGCGACAAGGGGATAGAGAGGGCATTACAGGGTGTGTCATGTTCGCTGTGTGTAGAGCAGTGACAAGTGGATAGAAATGGTATTACAGGGTTTTGTCAGTTCGCTGTGTGTCGAGAAGCTGCAATGGGATGGAGAAGGCATTTCAGGATTGTGTCATGTTCACGGCATGTAGGGGAGTGACAAGGGGATAGAGAGGGTGACAAGGGACTAGGGTTGCTTCATATACGCTATGTGTACGGGTACGAGAAGGGTATACAGGGTATATTACATGGTTGTGTCATTTTAGGTGTGTGTAGGGCAGCTGAAGTGGATAGAGAGGGCATTACAGGGTTGTGTCATGTTCGATGTGTGTATGGGAGCGACAAGGGTATAGAGAGGGCATTACAGGGTTGTGTCATGTTCGATGTGTATAGGGGATGGACAGGGGGATAGAGATGGTATTACAGGATTCTGTAATGTTCGCTGGGTGTTGGGAAGTGACAAGTGAATAGGGAGCGCATTATAGAATTGTGTCATGTTTCCTCTGTTTAGGGGAGCGATAAGGGCATTATAGGGATGTTTCATATTCACTAAGCGTAGGGGAGTGACATGGGGATAGAGTGGGAATTACAGGGTTGTATCATATTTCCAGTTTGTAGGGTAAGACAAGGGGATATCGAGGGCATTACAGGGTAGAGTCATGTTGCCTGTGTGCAGGCAAATGGCAATGGGATAGAGAGGATATTAAAGGGTTGTGTCATGTTCACTGTGTGTAGGGGAGGGAAAAGTGGATGGAGAGGGCATTACAGGGTTGTGTCATGTTCGCTGTGTGCACGGGAGTGACAAGGGGATAGAGATGGCATTATAGGGTTGTTTCATGTTCGCTGAGTGTCGGGGATCGACAAGGTGTTCGTGAGGGCATTATAGGGCTGAGTCATTTTCGCTCTGTGTAGGGGAGCGACAAGGGCATAGAGAGGGAATTACAGGGTTGTGTCATATTTGCTGTGAATAGGGGAGAGACAAGGGGATGTAGAGGGCATTAATGGGTAGTGTCATGTTCGCCGTGTGCAGGCGAGTGGCAATTGGATAGAGAGGGCATTAAAGGGTTCGATCATGTTCACTGTGTGTAGGGGAGGGAAAAGGGGATAGAGAGGGTATTATAGGGTTGTTTCTTGTTCACTGAGTGTCGGGGATCGACAAGGTGCTACTGAGGGCTTTACAGGTCTGTGTCATGTTCGCTGTGTGTAGGGGATGCACAAGGAGATAGAGAGGGCATTACAGGGTTCTGTCATATTTGCTGTGTATAGGGGAGCGACAAGGGGTTAGGGAGGGCATTACAGGATTTCGTTATATTAGCTGTGTGTCAGGGGGGGCCAAGGGGATAGAGAGGGTATTAGAGGGTTGTGTCATTTTCGCTGTTCATGGCAGCAACAAGTGGATAGAGAGGCCATTACAGGGATGTGTCATTTTCGCTGTGTGTAGGGGAGCGACAAGGGATTAGTGAGGGCATTACCAAGTTGCGTTATATTAGCTGTGTGTCAGGGAGCAACAAGGGTATAGAGAGGGCATTACAGGGTTGTGTCAATTCCGCTGTTCATGGGAGCGACAAGGGGATAGAGAAGGAATTACACGGTTGTGTCATGGTAGCTATTTGGATGGAAGTGATAAGAGGATAGAAAGTGCATTACGGGGTTGTCTCATGTTTGCTCTGTGTTGGGGAGCGACAAAGGGATTGAGCGGATATTATAGGGTTGTTTCATGTTCACTGAGTGTCGGGGATCGACTAGGTTTTAGTGATGGTATAATAGGGCTGAATCATTTTAGCTGTGTGTTGGGGAGAGACAAGGGGATAGAGAGGGAATTACAGGTTTGTGTCATATTTGCTGTGTGTATGGGAGAGTCAAGGCGATATAGAGGGGATTACAGTGTAGTGTCATGTTCGGTGTGTGTTGGGGAGCGACAAGGGAAAGAGAGCGAATTACAGGGTTGTGTTATTTTCCCTGTGTGAAGTGGAGCGACAGTGGGATAGAGAGGGCAATACATGGTTCTGACATGTTCGATGTGTGTAGGGGAGCGAGAAGAGGATAGAGAGGGAATTACAGGGTTGTGTCATATTTGCTGTGTTTTGGGGAGATACAAAGAATTATAGAAGGCATTACAGGGTAGTATCATGGGCGGTGTGTGTAGGGGCGCATAAAGGGCATAGATTGGGAATTATGGTTTTGAATCATGTTTGCTGTGTGTTGGGTCGTGACAAGGGAATATGGAGAGTATTGAAGTGAGGTGTCATGTTCGCTGTGATTAGGGGTGTGAAAAGGGGATAGAGAGGGCATTACAGTGTTGTTTTATTTTCGCTGTGTGTAGGGCAGCGCCAAGGGGTTAGTGAGGGAATTACAGGTTTGCGTTATATCAACTGTGTGTCAGGGAACGACAAGGGGATAGAGAGGGCATTACAGGCTTGTTTCATCCTCACTGTGTGTAGGCGAGCGACAAGAGGATTGAGAGGGCATTACAGGTTTGTGTCATGTTCGCTGTGTGAACGTCATTGTCAAGGGGATAGAGACGGAATTACACAATTCTGTCATGTTCACTAGGGGTTGGGGTATGACTAGGGGACAGAGAGCGCATTACAGTGTTGTGTCATGTTTGTTTTGTGTAGGGGAGTGACAGGGAATAGAGATGGATTTACAGGGTTGTGTCTTGGTAGCTGTGTGTATGGGAGTGACAAGAGAATAGTAAGTGCGTTACAGGGTTGTCTCATTTTCGCTGTGTGTTGGGGAGCGACAAGGTGTTAGAGAGGGCAATATAGGGATGAGTCATTTTCGCTGTGTGTAGGGGAGCGACAAGGGGATAGAGAGGGAATTATAGGGTGGTTACACATTTGGATGTAGGGGAGAGTCAAGGGGATTTCGAGGGCATAACACGGTTGTCTCATTTTCGCTGTGTGTCGGTAGGCGACCAGAGGTTAATGAGGGCATTACAGGGTTGCGTTATATTAGCTGTGTGTCAGTAGCGACAAGGGGATAGAGAGGGCATTACAGGTATCTGTCATGTTCGCGGGGGGTTGGGGAGCGACTAGGGGATAGAGAGCACATTACAGTGTTGTGTCATATTTGCTTTGTGTAGGAGAGTGACAAGGAACAGACAGGGAATTACAGGGTTGTGCCTGTTCGCTGTTTGAAGGGGAGCGACAATGGGATAGAGAGGTCATTACAGGGTTGTGTCATGTTCGATCTGTGTATGCAAGCGACATGGGGACAGAGAGGTCATTACAGGGATGAGTTATGTTCGCTGTGTGAAGGGAAGCGAGAAGGGTATGGAGACGGCATTACATGTTTGTGTCATGTTCGATGTATGTAGGGGATGAACAGGGGGATAGAGAGGGCATTACAAGGTCGTGTCATATTTGCTGTGTGTAGGGGAGAGACAAGGCGATAGAGGGGGCATTACTGGGTGAGTCATGTTCGCTGTGTGTAGACGAGCGACAAGGGGATAGAGAGGGCCTTACAGGGTTGTGTCATGTTCGCTGTGTGTAGAGCAGTGACAAGGGGATAGAAATTGTATTACAGGGTTTTGTCAGTTCGCTGTGTGTAGAGAAGCTGCAATGGGATAGAGAGGGCGTTTCATGATTGTGTCATGTTCACGGCATGTAGGGCAGTAACAAGTGGATAGAGACGGCATTAAAGGGTTGCTTCATATACGCTATGTGTACGGGCACGACAAGGGTATAAAGAGTATATTATACAGTTGTGTCATTTTAGCTGTGTTATATGGCGAGCTCTCCACTGGCCACCGTGACAGAGGTGCACCAAAGAAAAGGTACAAGGACTGCCTAAAGAAATCTCTTGGTGCCTGCCACATTGACCATCGCCAGTGGGCTCATAACGCCTCAAACCGTGCATCTTGGCGCCTCACAGCTTGGCAGGCAGCAACCTCCTTTGAAGAAGACCGCAGAGCCCACCTCACTGACAAAAGGCAAAGGAGGAAAAACCCAACACCCAACCCCAACCAACCAATTTTCCCCTGCAACCGCTGCAACCGTGTCTGCCTGTCCCGCATCGGACTTGTCAGCCACAAACGAGCCTGCAGCTGACGTGGACTTTTTACTCCCTCCATAAATCTTCGTCCGCGAAGCCAAGCCAAAGAAGAAGAAAGGGCAGCTCAAGTGGATAGAGAGGGCATTACAGGGTTGTGTCATGTTCGCTGTGTGCAGGGCAGCTCAAGTGGATAGAGATGATATTACAGGGTTGCGTCATGTTCGCTGTGTGTAGGGGAGAGTAAAGGGGATATCGAGGGCATTACAGGGTAGTGTCATGTTCGCTGTGTGCATGCGAGTTGCAATGGGATAGAGAGGGCATTAAAGGGTTGTGCCATGTTCACTGTGTGTAGGGGAGGGAAAAGGGGATAGAGAGGGAATTACAGGGTAGTGTCATGTTCGCTGTGTGCACGGGAGTGACAAGGGGATAGAGAGGGCATTATAGGGTTCTTTCATGTTCGCTGAGTGTCAAGGATCGACAAGATGTTTGTGAGGGCATTATAGGGCTGAGTCTTTTTCGCTCTGTGTAGGGGAGCGACAAGGGCGTAGAGAGGAAATTACAGGGTTGAGTCATATATGCTGTGTATAGGGGAGAGACAAGGAATTATTGAGGGCATTACAGGGTAGTGTCATGGGCGGTGTGTTTAGGGGTGTGAAAAGGGGATAGAGAGGGCATTACAGGGTAGTGTCATGTTTGCTGTGTTTAGGGGTGTGAAAAGGGGATAGAGAGGGCATTACAGGGTTGTTTTATTTTTGCTGAGTGTAGAGGAGCGCCAAGGGTTTAGTGAGGGAATTACAGGATTGCGTTATATTAGTTGTGTGTCAGGGAACGACAAGGGGATAGAGAGGATATTACAGGCCTGTTTCATGTTCACTGTGTGTAGGCGAGCGACAAGTGGATAGAGAGGGCATTACAGGTTTGTGTCATGTTTGCTGTGTGAAAGGGATTGTCAAGCGAATAGAGACGGAATTACACGATTCTGTCATGTTCACTGGGGGTTGGGATATGACTAGGGGATGGAGAGCGCATTACAGTGTTGTGTTATGTTTGCTTTGTGTAGGGAAGAGACAGGGAATAGAGAGGGAATTACAGGGTTGTGCATGTTCGCTGTGTGAATGGGAGTGACAATGGGATAGAGAGAGCATTACAGGGTTGAGTCATGTTCGCTGTGTGAAGGGGACTGACAAGGGTATAGAGGGGGCATTACAGGGTTGTGTAATGTTTGCTGTGTGTAGGTGAGCGACAAGGGGATAGAGAGGGCATTACAGGGTTGTGTCAATTCCGCTGTTCATGGGAGCGACAAGGGGATAGAGAAGGAATTACACGGTTGTGTCATGGTAGCTATTTGGATGGAAGTTAGAAAGTGCATTACGGGGTTGTCTCATGTTTGCTCTGTGTTGGGGAGCGACAAAGGGTTTGAGCGGATATTATAGGGTTGTTTCATGTTCACTGAGTGTCGGGGATCGACTAGGTTTTAGTGATGGTATAATAGGGCTGAATCATTTTAGCTGTGTGTTGGGGACAAACAAGGGGTTAGAGAGGGAATTACAGGTTTGTGACATATTTGCTGTGTGTATGGGAGAGTCAAGGCGATATAGAGGGGATTACAGTGTAGTGTCATGTTCGGTGTGTGTTGGGGAGCGACAAGGGAAAGAGAGCGAATTACAGGGTTGTGTTATTTTCCCTGTTTGAAGTGGAGTGACAGTGGGATAGAGAGGGCAATACATGGTTCTGACACGTTCGATGTGTGGAGGGGAGCGAGAAGAGGATAGAGAGGGCATTACAGGGTTCTGTCATGTTCACTGTGTGCACGGGAGTGACAAGGGGATAGAGAGGGTATTATAGGGTTGTTTCGTGTTCGCTGAGTGTCGTGGATCGACAAGGTGTTACTGAGGGCTTTACAGGTCTGTGTCATGTTCGCTGTGTGTAGGGGATGCACAAGGAGATGGAGAGGGCATTACAGGGTTCTGTCATATTTGCTGTGTATAGGGGAGAGACAAGGGGATATAGAGGGCATTACAGGGTTGTGTCAATTCCGATGTTCATGGGAGCGACAAGGGGATAGAGAAGGAATTACACGGTTGTGTCATGGTAGCTATTTGGATGGGAGTGATAAGAGGATAGAAAATGCGTTATGGGGTTGTCTCATGTTCGCTCTGTGTTGGGGACCGACAAAGGGATTGAGCGGACATTATAGGGTTGTTTCATGTTCACTGAGTGTCGGGGATCGATTAGGTTTTAGTGATGGTATAATAGGGCTGAATCATTTTCGCTGTGTGTTGGGGAGAAACAAGGGGATAGAGAGGGAATTACAGGTTTGTGTCATATTTGCTGTGTGTATGGGAGAGTCAAGGCGATATAGAGGGGATTACAGTGTAGTGTCATGTTCGGTGTGTGCTGGGGAGCGACAAGGGAAAGTGAGCGAATTACAGGGTTGTGTTATTTTCGCTGTGTGAAGTGGAGCGACAGTGGGATAGAGAGGGCAATACATGGTTCTGACATGTTCGATGTGTGTAGGGGAGCGAGAAGAGGATAGCCAGGGAATTACAGGGTTGTGTCAAATATGCTGTGTTTTGGGGAAAGACAAGGAATTATAGAAGGCATTACAGGGTAGTATCATGGGCGGTGTGTGTAGGGGCGCAACAAGGGCATAGATTCGGAATTATGGGTTTGAATCATGATTGGTGTGTGTTGGGTCGTGACAAGGGGATATAGAGAGTATTGCAGTGAGGTGTCATGTTCGCTGTGATTAGGGGTGTGAAAAGGGGATAGAGAGGGCATTACAGGGTTGTTTTATTTTCGCTGTGTGTAGGGGAGCCCCAAGGGGTTAGTGAGGGAATTACATGGTTCCCTTATATCAACTGTGTGTCAGGGAACGACAAGGGGATAGAGAGGGCATTACAGGCTTGTTTCATGCTCGCTGTGTGTAGGCGAGCGACAAGAGGATAGAGAGGGCATTACAGGTTTGTGTCATGTTCGCTGTGTGAACGTCATTTTCAAGGGGATAGAGACGGAATTACACGGGGATTACATGGGGATATTGAGTGCATTACAGGGTTGTGCCATGTTGGCTGTGTGAAGGGGAATGACAGGGAATAGAGTGGGAATTAAAGGAATGTGCATGTTCGCTTTGTGTAAGGGAACGACAAGGGGTTACAGAGGGCATTATAGGGTTGTGTCATATTTGATGTGTGTAGGAGAGAGACATGGGGATAGAGGGGGCATTACTGGGTTGTGTCATGTTCGTTGTGTGTAGGGGAGAGACAAGGGGATAGAGAGGGAATTACAGGGTTGTGTCATTTTTCCTGTGTGAAAGGGAGCGACAGTGGGATAGAGAGGGCAATACAGGGTTCTGTCATATTTGCTGTGTGTAGGGGAGCGACAAGGTGTTAGTGAGGGCATTATAGGGCTGAGTCATTTTCGCTCTGTGTAGGGGAGCGACAAGGGCATAGAGAGGAAATTACACGGTTGTGTCATATTTGCTGTGTTTCGGGGAGAGACAAGAGGATATAGAAGGCATTACAGGGTAATGTCATGTTCGATGTGTGTAGGGGTGCGACAAGGGTATAGAGAGGGAATTATGGGTTTGAATCATGTTTGCTGTGTGTTGGTTCAGAAAAGGGGATATAGAGGGCATTGCAGGGTGGTGTCATGTTTGCTGTGTTTAGGGGTGTGAAAAGGGGACAGAGAGGCCATTACAGGGTTGTGTAATTTTTGCTGTGTGTAGTGGAGAGACAAGGGGTTAGTGAGGGCATTACAGAGTTGCGTTATATTAGCTGTGTGTCAGGGAGCGACAAGGGGATAGAGAGGGCATTACCGGGTTGTGTCAATTCCACTGTTCATGGGAGCGACAAGGGGCTAGAGAAGGCATTACAGGGTTGTGTCATGGTAGCTATTTGGATGGGATTGACAAGAGGATAGATAGTGTGTTACAGGGCTGAGTCATTTTCGCTGTGTGTTGGGGAGAGACAAGGGCATAGAGAGGGAATTACAGGGTTGTGTCATATTTTCTGTGTGTATGGGAGAGTCAAGGTGATATAAAGGGCGTTACACGGTAATGTCTTGTTCGGTGTGTGTTGGGGAGCGACAAGGGAAAGAGAGGGAATTACAAGATTGTGTCATTTTCCCTGTGTGAAGGGGAGCGACAGTGGGATAGAGAGGGCAATACATGGTTCTGTCATGTTCGATGTGTGTAGGGGAGTGAGAAGGTGATAGAGAGGGCATTACAGGGTTGTGTCATGTTCGTTGTGTGCAGGCGAGTGGGAATTCGATAGAGAGGGCATTAAAGGGTTCGGTCATGTTCACTGTGTGTAGGGGAGGGAAAAGGGGATAGAGAGGGCATTACAGGGTTGTGTAAGTTCACTGTGTGTATCGGGGTGACAAGGGTATACAGAGGGCATTACATAGTTGTGTCATCTTTCCTCTGTGCAGGGCAGCACAAAGGGATAGAGACTGTATACTGTGTTGTGTCATATTCGGTGTGTGTAGGGTAGCGACAGGGAATAGAGAGTGCATTACAGGTTTGTCTCATGTTCGCTGTGGGTTGGGCCATGACAAGGGGAAATAGAGGGCATTACTGGATTTTGTAATTTTGCTGTGTGTAGGGGAGGTATAAGTGGATAGAGAATTCATAACCGGGTTGCTTCATTTACGCTATGTTTACGGGAGCGACAAGTGTATACAGAGGCCATTACATGGTTGTGTTATTTTTGCTGTGTGTAGGGCAGCTCAAGTGGATAGAGAGCGCATTACCGGGTCGTGTCATGTTTTCTGTGTGTAGGGGATTGTCAGGGAATAGAGAGGGAATTACAGGGTTGTGCATGTTCGCTGTGTGAAGGAGAGCGGAAAGGGGATAGAGAGGGCATTACAGGGTTGTTTCAAGTTCGATGTCTGTGGGGGAGCAAAAAGGGGATAGAGAGGACATTACAGGGTTGTGTCATGTATGCTCTGTGTAGGTGAGCCATAAGGGAATAGAGAGGGCATTACAGGGTTTTGTCATGTTCGATGTATGAAGGTGAGTGACAAGTGTATAGAGAGGTCATTATAGGGTTGTGTCATGCTTACTGTGTGTAGGGCATTGTTAAGAGGATAGAGAAGGCAGTACAGGATTCTGTCATGTTCGCTGGGTGTTGGGGAGAGACAAAGGGATAGAGAGGGCATTACAGTGTTGTGTCATATTCGCAGTGTGTAGGGTAGCGACGAGGGGATAGAGAGGGCATTACCGGGTTCTGTCATGTTCGCTGGGTGCTGGGCAGTGACAAGGCGATAGATAGGTTATTACAGGGCTGTGTCATGTCTGCTGTGTGTCGGGGGAGCGACAAGGGGATAGAGAGGGCATTACAAGGTTGTGTTTTGTTCGCTGTGTGTAGGGGAACGACAAGGGGATAGAGATGGCATTACAGGCTTGTGTCATGTTCGCTGTGTGTAGGAGTGCGACAAGGGGATAGTGGGTCCATTACAGGGTTGTGTCATATTTGCTGTGTGTAGGGCCGTGCAAGGGGATAGTGAGGGCATTGCAGGTTTGGTTAAGTTTGCTGTATGTAGGGGAGGTATAAGGGGAAAGATAGGGCATTACAGGGTTGTGTCCTATTTTCTATGTCGGGGAAAGACAAAGATATGGGGGGGCATAACATGGTTGAGTCATATTCACTCTGTGTAGGAGTGCGAAAAGGAGATAGAATGGGCATTACAGGGTTATGTCATATTCGATGTGTGTAGGGGAGTGACAACGGGATATAGAGGGCATTACAGGGTTGTGTCATGTTCGCCTTATATAGGCAAGCGTAAGGGTATATAGAGGGCATTACATGGTTGTGTAATTTTGCTGGTTGTAAGGGAGGTATAAGTGGATAGAGACGGCATTATAGGGTTGATTCACGTACGCTATGTTTGCAGGAACGACAAGGATATACAGAGGGCATTACACAGTTGTGTCATCGCTGTGTATAGCGCAGCTCAAGTGGATAGGGAGGGCATTAACGGGTTATGTCATGTTTGCTGTGTGTTGAGAAGTGTCAAGGGGTTAGAGAGGTCATTACAGTGTTGTGTCGTGTTCACTGTGTTTAGGGGATAGAGAGGGCATTAGAGGGTTATGTCATGTTTGCTGTGTGTAAGGCAATGAAAAGGGGATAGAGAGGAATTACACGTTTGTGACATGTTCGCTGTGTGTAAGAGAGTGCCGAGGGGATAGTGAGGGCATTACAGGGTTCTGTCATGTTCGCTGGGTGCAGGGCAGTGACAATGCGATAGAGAGGGCACTACAGGGTTGTGTTATGTTTGCTGTGTGTAGGGTAGTGACAATGGGATAGAGAGGGTATTACAAGGTTGTGTCATGTTCGCTGTGTGTAGGGGAGCGACAAGGGAATAGAGACGGCATTACAGGGTTGTGTCATGTTATCTGTGTGTAGGAGTGCGAAAAGGGGATAGTGGGGGCATTACAGGTTTGTATCATATTTGCTGTGTGTAGGGGAGAGACAAGGGTATAGGGGGGCATTATATGGTTGAGTCATATTCGCTGTGTGTAGGCGAGCTATAAAGGGATAGAGATGTCATAATATTGTTTTGTCATGTTCGCTGGGTGCAGGGCAGTGACAAGGGGATAGAGAGGGCATTATAAGGTTGTGTCATGTTTGCTGTGTGTAGGATTGCGACAAGGGGATAGAAAGGGCATTACAGGGTTGCGTCATATTCGATGTGTGTAGGGGAGTGACAAGGGGATAAAGAGGGCATAACAGGGTTGTGTAAGTTCGCTGTGTGAAGCGGAGGTATAAGGGGAAAGGGAGGACATTACAGGGTTGTGTCATGTCTGCTTTAGGTGAGCGACAAGGGAATACAGAGGGCATTACATGGTTGTGTCATCTTTCCTCTGTGCAGGGCAGCACATAGGGATAGAGACTGTATACTGTGATGTGTCATATTCGCTGTGTGTATGGTAGCGACATGGGGATAGGGAGGGCATTACAGGTTTGTGTCATGTTCGCTGTGTGTTGGTGAGCTATAAGGGGGTAGAGAGGGCATTATAGGGTTGTGTCATTTTAGCTTTGTGTAGGGGAGCGAAAAGGGGATAGAGAGGGCATTACAGGGTTGTGTCATATTCGCAGTGTGTAGGGTAGCGACGAGGGGATAGAGAGGGCATTACCGGGTTCTGTCATGTTCGCTGGGTGCTGGACAGTGACAAGGCGATAGAGAGGTTATTACAGGGCTGAGTCATGTCTGCTGTGTGTCGGGGAGCGACAAGGGGATAGAGAGGGCATTACAATGTTGTGTTTTGTTCACTGTGTGTAGGGGAACGACAAGGGGATAGAGATGGAATTACAGGCTTGTGTCATGTTCGCTGTGTGTAGGAGTGCAACAAGGGGATAGTGGGTCCATTACAGGGTTGTGTAAAATTTGCTGTGTGTAGGGCCGTGCAAGGGGATAGTGAGGGCATTGCATGTTTGGTTAAGTTTGCTGTATGTAGGGGAGGTATAAGGGGAAAGATAGGGCATTACAGGGTTGTGTCCTATTTGCTGTGTGTCGGGGAAAGACAAAGGTATGGGGGGGCATAACATGGTTGAGTCATATTCGCTGTGTGTAGAGTGCGAAAAGGGGATAGAATGGGCATTACAGGGTTATGTCATATTCGATGTGTGTAGGGGAGTGACAACGGGATATAGAGGGCATTACAGGGTTTCGTAACTTCGTTGTGTTTAGGGGAGGTATAAGAGGAAAGTGAGGGCATTACAGGGTTGTGTCATGTTCGCCTTATATAGGCAAGCGATAAGGGTATACAGAGGGCATTACATGGTTGTGTAATTTTGCTGGTTGTAGGGGAGGTATAAGTGGATAGAGACGGCATTATAGGGTTGATTCATGTACGCTATGTTTACAGGAACGATAAGGTTATACAGAAGGCATTACACAGTCGTGTCATCGCTGTGTATAGCACAGCTCAAGTGGAAAGGGAGGGCATTAAAGGGTTATATCATGTTTGCTGTGTGTTGAGAAGTGTCAAGGGGTTAGAGAGGTCATTACAGTGTTGTGTCGTGTTCACTGTATTTAGGGGAGCGACAAGGGGATAGAGAGGGCATTAGAGGGTTATGTCATGTTTGCTGTGTGTAAGGCAGTGAAAAGGGGATAGAGAGGAATTACACGTTTGTGACATGTTTGCTGTGTGTAAGAGAGCGCCGAGGGGATAGAGAGGGCATTACAGGGTTCTGTCATGTTCGCTGGGTGCAGGGCAGTGACAATGCGATAGAGAGGGCACTACAGGGTTGTGTTATGTTTGCTGTGTGTAGGGTAGCGACAATGGGATAGAGAGGGCATTACAGGTTGTTGTCATGTTCGCTGTGTGTTGTTGAGCTATAAGGGGATAGAGAGGGTATTATAGGGTTGTGTCTGAGGGCAAAGACCATGTCAGTAGTTCCTCTGTTTGCGCGAAAGCCGCACTGTGATTCTGGGAGAATATTCTCGGCGACACTAGGTATTATTCTATTTAGGAGAATCCTAGCAAAGATTTTGCCTGCAATGGAGAGCAGTGTGATTCCCCTGTAGTTTGAGCAGTCTGATTTCTCGCCTTTGTATTTGTACAGGGTGATGATGTGTAGGTCAAGAAGGTCATGAAGGTCAGGACCTCACGAAGGTCCTGAGGTAGTTTTCCTTGGTCCCAACAAAGCTTGAAATACTCATGTAGTTTGACATGCAGAGTTTTGCCGCCAGCCTTCCAGACCTCTGGGGGGATTCCATCCATACCTGCTTCTTTGCCACTTTTCAGTTGTTCATTTGCCTTATATGTCTCATCCTGGGTGAGGACCTCATCCAACTCTAGCCTTAGGGGCTGTTGAGAGAGCTGGAGCAGGGCGGAATCTTGGACTGAGCGGTTGGCACTGAAAAGAGATTGGAAGTGTTCTGACCATCGGTTGAGGATGGAGATCTTGTCACTGAGGAGGACTTTGCCGTCTGAGCTGCGCAGTGGGCTTTGGACTTGGGGTGAGGGGGCGTACACAGCCTTTAGAGCCTCGTAGAAACCCCTGAAGTCGCCAATGTCCGCGCTGAGCTGGGTTCGCTTGGCGAGGCTAGTCCACCACTCATTTTGGATCTCCCGGAGTTTGCGCTGAAGATGGCTGCATGCGCGACAGAAGGCTTGTTTCTTCTCTGGACAGGATGGCTTTGTAAGGTGAACCTGGTGGGCAGCTCGCTTCTTTGCCAGCAGCTCCTGGATTTCCTGGCTGTTTTCGTCGAACCAGTCCTTTTTTTTCCTGGAGGAGAAGCCCAGTACCTCTTCAGTGGATTGCAGTATGGTAGTCTTCAGCTGATCCCAGAGGATTTCAGGGGATGAGTCTGTGAGGCGGATTGCATCGTCGAGCTTTGCTTTGAGGTTTGCCTGAAAGTTTCCTCTCACTTCGTCTGACTGCAGGTTTCCAACATTGAACCTCTTTCTAGGGGCTCTACTGTTCCTGGGGTTTGGCTTGAAGTGAAGGTTGAGCTTGCAGCGAACCAGCCGGTGGTCAGTGTGACATTCCGCGCTGGGCATAACCCTGGTGTGGAGCACATCTCGTTTGTCTCTTTCTCGCAACAGGACGTAGTCCAGGAGGTGCCAGTGTTTGGATCGGGGATGCATCCAGGTAGTCTTCAGGCTGTCCCTCTGCTGAAATAGGGTGTTTGTAACGACAAGCCGCTGTTCTGCACAGAGCTCCAACAGGAGGCGCCCATTGTCGTTGCACTTGCCGACACCATGCTTGCCCAGGATTCCTGGCCAGGTTTCTGAGTCTTTGCCGACGCGAGCGTTGAAGTGGCCAATGATGACAACCTTGTCGGCTGTAGGGGTGCATTGAATGAGGTTGCACAGGTCAGTGTAGAACAGCTCCAAGAAAAGTGCAGAGAACCAAACAAAGGACTCTACATCACCTTTGTTGACCTCACCAAAGCCTTCGACACCGTGAGCAGGAAAGGGCTTTGGCAAATACTAGAGCACATCGGATGCTCCAAAAATTCCTCAACATGGTTATCCAACTGCACGAAAACCAACAAGGTCGGGTCAGATACAGCAATGAGCTCTCTGAACCCTTCTCCATTAACAATGGCGTGAAGCAAGGCTGTGTTCTCGCACCAACCCTCTTTTCAATCTTCTTCAGCATGATGCTGAACCAAGCCATGAAAGACCTCAACAATGAAGACGCTGTTTACATACGGTACCGCACGGATGGCAGTCTCTTCAATCTGAGGCACCTGCAAGCTCACACCAAGACACAAGAGAAACTTGTCCGTGAACTACTCTTTGCAGATGATGCCGCTTTAGTTGCCCATTCAGAGCCAGCTCTTCAGTGCTTGACGTCCTGTTTTGCGGAAACTGCCAAAATGTTTGGCCTGGAAGTCAGCCTGAATAAAACTGAGGTCCTCCATCAGCCAGCTCCCCAGCATGACTACCAGCCCCAACACATCTCCATCGGGCACACAAAACTCAAAACGGTCAACCAGTTTACCTATCTTGGATGCACCATTTCATCAGATGCAAGGATCGACAACGAGATAGACAACAGACTCTCCAAGGCAAATAGCGCCTTTGGAAGACTACACAAAAGAGTCTGGAAAAACAACTAACTGAAAAACCTCACAAAGATTAGCGTATACAGAGCTGTTGTCATACCCACACTCCTGTTCGGCTCTGAATCATGGGTCCTCTACCGGCATCACCAACTGCTCATAGAACGCTTCCACCAGCGTTGTCTCCGCTCCATCCTCAAAATTCATTGGAGCAACTTCATCCCTAACATCGAAGTACTTGAGATGGCAGAGGCCGACAGCATCGAGTCCACGCTGCTGAAGATCCAGCTGCGCTGGGTGGGTCACATCTCCAGAATGGAGGACTATCGCCTTCCCAAGATCGTGTTATATGGCGAGCTCTCCACTGGCCACCGTGACAGAGGTGCACCAAAGAAGAGGTACAAGGACTGCCTAAAGAAATCTCTTTGTGCCTGCCACATTGACCACCGCCAGTGGGCTGATATCGCCTCAAACCGTGCATCTTGGCGCCTCACAGTTCTCCTTTGAAGAAGACCGCAGAGCCCACCTCACTGACAAAAGACAAAGGAGGAAAAACTCAACACCAAACCCCAACCAACCAATTTTCCCCTGCAACCGCTGCAACTGTGTCTGCCTGTCCCGCATCGGACTTGTCAGCCACAATCGAGCCTGCAGCTGACGTGGACTTTTACCCCCTCCATAAATCTTCGTCCGCGAAGCGAAGCCAAAGAAAGAAGATAGGGTTGTGTCATGTTAGCTTTGTGTAGGGGAGCGAAAAGGGGATAGAGAGGGCATTACAGGGTTGTGTCATGTATTCTGTGTGTCGGGGAGAGACAGGAAATAGAGAGGGAATTACAGGGTTGTGCATGTTCGATGTGTCAAGGAGAGCGACAAGGGGAGAGAGAGGCTATTACAGTGTTGTGTCAAGTTCGATGTCTGTGGGGGAGCGACAAGGAGAGAGAGAGAACATTACATGTTTTTGTCTTGTTCACTCTGTGCATGTGAGCCATAAGGGGATAGAGAGGACATTATAGGGTTGTGTCATGTTAGCTTTGTGTAGGAGAGCGAAAAGGGGATAGAGAGGACATGACATGGTTTTGTCATGTTCACTCTGTGTATGTGAGCCATTAGGGGATAGAGAGGGCATTACAGGGTTTTTTCATGTTCGATATATGAAGCTGAGCGACAAGTGTATAGAGAGGTCATTACAGGGTTGTGTCATGTTTGCTGTGTGTCGGGCATTGTCAAGTGGATAGAGAAGGCATTACAGGATTCTGTCATGTTCGCTGGGTGTTGGGGAGTGACAAGGGTATAGAGAGGGTATTACAGGGTTGACTCATGTTCGCTGTGTTTAGGCAAGCGATAAAGGGAGAGAAAGGGCATAATATTGTTCTGTCATGTTCGCTGGGTGCAGGGCAGGGACAAGGCGATAGAGAGGGCATGACAGGGTTGTGTCATGTTCGCTGTGTGTAGGGGAGCGACAAGGGGATAGCGAGCGCATTACAGGGTTGTGTTATGTTTGCTGTGTGTAAGGCAGTGAAAAGAGGATAGAGAGGAATTACACATTTGTGACATGTTCGCTGTGTGTAGGGGAGCGACGAGTGGATAGAGAGGGCATTACAGGGTTCTGTCATGTTTGCTGTGTGTAGGGGAGCGACAATGGGATAGAGAGGGCAATAGAAGGTTGCGTCATGTTTGCTGTGTGTAGGGGAGTGACAAGGGGATGGAGATGGCATTATAGGGTTGTGTCATGTTCACTGCGTGTAGGGGTGCGACAAAGGGATAGTGGGGGAATTACAGGGTTGTGTCATATTTGCTGTGTGTTGGGCCAAGCAATCGGATAGAGAGGGCATTACAGGGTCATTTAAGTTCGCTGTGTGTAGGGGAGGTATAAGGGGAAAGCGAGGGCATTACAGGGTTGAGTCCTATTTGCTGTTTGTAGCGGAGAGACAAGAGTATATGGGGGCTTTACATGGTTTAGTCATAATCGCTGTGTGTAGGCGACTGATAAAGGGATAGAGAGGGCATAATATTGTTCTGTTTTGTTCGCTCGGTGCAGGGCAGTGACAAGGGGATAGAGAGGGCATTATAAGCATGTGTAATGTTTGCTGTGTGTAGGAGAGCGACAAGGGGATAGAGAGGGAATTACAGGGTTGTGTCATATTCGATGTGTGTAGGGGAGTGACAAGGGGATAAAGAGGGCATTACAGGGTTGTGTAAGTTCGCTGATTGTAGGGGAGGAATAAGGGGAAAGAGAGGGAATTACAGGGTTGTGTCATGTTCGCTTTATATAGGCGAGCGACAAGGGTATACAGAGGACATTACATGGTTGTGTCATCTTTCTTCTGTGCAGGGCAGCAAAAAGGGATAGAGATGTCTTGTGTCATATTCGCTGTTTTTAGCGTAGCGACAAGGGGATAGAGAGGGCATTACAGGTTTGTGTCATGTTCGCTGTGGGTTGGGCCGAGACAAGGGGAAGTAGAGGGCATTACTGGGTTGTGTAATTTGCTGTGTATCGGGGAGGTATAAGTGGATAGAGAATGCATTATAGGGTTGCTTCATTTAAGCTATGTGTACGGGAGCGACAAGTGTATACAGAGTTCATTACACGGTTGTATCATCTTCACTGTGTGTAGGGCAGCTCAAGTGGATAGAGAGGGCATTACAAGGTTGTGTCATGTTCGCTGCGTCGGGGAGCCATAAGGGGATAGAGGGCGCATTACAGGGTTGTGTCATGTTTGCTGTGTGTATGGCATTGTCAAGGGAATAGAGAAAGCATTAAATAATTCTATCATGTTCGAAGGGTGTTGGGGAGTGACAACGGGATAGAGAGGGCATTACAGGGTTGTGTCAAGTTCGATGTCTGCCGGGGAGCAAAAAGGAGATAGAGAGGACATTACAGGGTTGTGTCATGTCCGCTCTGTGTAGGTGAGCCATAAGGGGTTAGAGAGGGCATTACAGGATTCAGTCATATTCGCTGTGTGTAGAGGTGTGAGAAGGGGATAGATAGGGCATTACAGGGTTGTGTCATATTTGCTGTGTGTTGGGCCATGCAATGGGATAGAGAAGGCATTACAGGGTCATTTAAGTTCGCTGTTTGTAGGGGAGGTATAAGGGGAAAGAGAGGGCATTAGAGGGTTGTGTCCTATTTGCTGTGTGTAGCGGGGAGACAAGAGAATATGGGGGAATTACATGTTTGAGTCATATTCGCTGTGTGTAGGCGAGCGATAAAAGGATAGAGAGGGCATAATATTGTTCTGTCATGTTCGCTGGGTGCAGGGCAGTGACAAGGGGATAGACAGGGCATTATAAGGTTGTGTCATGTTTGCTGTGGGTAGGAGTGCGACAAGGAGATAGAGAGGGCATTACAGGGTTGTGTCATATTCGATGTGTGTAGGGGAGTGACAAGGGGATAAATAGGGCATTACAGGGTTGTGTAAGTTCGCTGATTGTAGGGGAGGAATAAGGGGAAAGAGAGGGAATTACAGGGTTGTGTCATGTTCGCTTTATATAGGCGAGCGACAAGGGTATACAGAGGACATTACATGGTTGTGTCATCTTTCTTCTGTGCAGGGCAGCAAAAAGGGATAGAGATGTCTTGTGTCATATTCACTGTGTTTATAGTAGTGACATGGGGATAGAGAGGGCATTACAGGTTTGTGTCATGTTCGCTGTGGGTTGGGCCGTGACAAGGGGAAATAGAGGGCATTACAGGGTTTTGTAATTTGCTGTGTGTTGGTGAGGTATAAGAGGATAGAGAATGCATTATAAGTTGCTTCATTTAAGCTATGTGTACGTGAGCGACAAGTGTATACAGAGGCCATTACACGGTTGTGTCATCTTCGCTGTGTGTAGGGCAGCTCAAGTTGATAGAGAGGGCATTACAGGGTTGTGTCATGTTCACTGTGTGTCTGGGAGCCATAAGGGTATAGAGAGGGCATTACAGTCTTTTGTCATGTTTACTGTGTGTGGGGCAGTGAAAATGGGATAGAGGGGAATTACACGTTTGTGACATGTTTGCTGTGCGTAGTCGAGCGACAAGGGGATAGAGATGGCATAATACAGGTCTGTCATATTCAATGTTTGCAGGCGAGTGACAAGGGGATAGCGAGGGCATTACAAGGTTGTCTCATGTTTGCTGTGTGTACGGCAGTGACAAGGGGACAGAGAGGGCATTACAGGGTTGTGTCAGTTTGCTGTGTATAGGGGAGGTATAAGTGAATAGAGACGGCATTATAGCATTACTTCATTTACGCTAAGTGTACGGGAGCGACAAGGGTAAACAGGGCTTTACACGGTAATGTCATCTTCGCTCTGTGTAGGGCAGCTCAAGTGGATAGAGAGGGCATTACAGGGTTGTTCATGTTCGCGGTGTATAGGGGAGCCATAAGTGGATAGAGATCTCATTAAAGGGTTTAGTCATGTTTGCAGTTTCAAGGTGAGCCACTAGTATATAGAGAGGTAATTACAGGGTTGTGTCATGTTCGCTGTGTTTAGGGGAGTGACAAGGATATAGAAAAGGCATTACTGGGTTGTGTCATGTTTGCTGTGTGTCGGGCAGTTAAAATGCGATAGATAGGAATTACATGGTTGTGACATGTTTGCTGTGTGTAGGGGATCGACAAGGGGATAGGGAGGACATTACAGGGTTGTGTCATGTTCGTTGTGAGTAGTGGAGCGACAAGGGGATAGAGTGGTCATTACAAGGTTCTGTCATTTTCGCTCTGTGTAAGGGAGCAACAAGGGCAGAGAGAGTGCATTATCGGTTTGCATCATGTTTGCTGTGTGTTGGGCCGTGACAAGGGTATACAGAGGGCATTACTGGTTAGTGTCATGTTTTCTGTGTGTAGTGCAGTTACAAGGGTTTAGAGAAGGAATTACAGGGTTGTGTCGTGTTCACTGTGTTTAGGGGAGCGATAAGGGGATAGAGAGGTAATTACAGGGTTGTGTCATGTTTGCTGTGTGTATGGTTTTGTCAAGGGGATAGAAAATGCATTACAGAATTCTGTCATGTTTCTGTGTGAAGGAGAGCGACAAGGGATTAGTGAGGGTATTACAGGGTTGTGTCATGTTCGCTGTGTGCAGGGTAGAGACAAGGGGATAGATGGGGCATTACAAGGTTGTGTCATCTTCGCTGTGTGTAGGAGAGAGACAAGGGGATAGATGGGGCATTACAGGGTTGTGTCATGTTCGCTGTGTGTAGTGCAGTCACAAGGGGATAGAGAGGGCATTATAGGGTTGCTTCATTCACGCTATGTGTACGGGAGCGACAAGGGTATACAGAGGGCATTACAAGGTTGTGTCATCTTCGCTCTGTGTAGGGCAGCTCAAGTGGATAGAGACGGCATTACAGGGTTGTGTCATGTTCGCTATGTGTAGGTGAGCCATAAAGGGATAGAGAGCGCATAATATTGTTCTGTCATGTTAGCTGGGTGCAGGGCAGTGAGACAAGGCGATAGACAGGGCATTACAGTGTTGTGTCATGTTCGCTGTGTGTAGGGGAGCGACAAAGGGATAGAGAGGGCATTATAAGTTTGTGTCATGTTCGCTGTGTGTAGGGCAGTCACAAGTGGATAGAGAGGGCATTACAAGTTTGTGTCATGTTTGCTGTGAGTAGGAGTGTGGCAAGTGGATAGAGGTTGCATTACAGGGTTGTGTCATATTTGCTGCGTGTACGGCCATGACAATGGTATATATAAGGCATTACAGGGTTGTTTAAGTTTGCTGTGTGTAGGGGAGGTATAAGGGGAGAGAAAGGGCATTACAGGGTTGTGTCATGTTCGCTGGGTGCAGGGCAGTGACAAGGCGAAAGAAAGGGCATTACAGGGTGGTGTCATGTTCGCAGTGTATAGGGGAGCGACAAGGGGACAGAGAGGGCATTATAAGGTTGTGACATGTTCGCTGTGTGTAGGGGAGCGACAAGGGGATAGACATAGCATTACAGGGTTGTGTCATGTTCGCTGTGTGTAGGGCAGTCACAAGGGGAAAGAGAAGGCATTACAGGGTTGTGTCATATTTGCTGTGTGTAGTGCAATGACAACTGTTTAGAGAGTATTACAGGGTTCTGTCATGTACGCTGGGTGCAGGGCAGCGACAAGGTGATAGAGAGGGCATTACAGTGTTGTGTCATGTTCGCTGGGTTCAGGGCAGTGACAAGTCGATAGAGAGGGCATTACAGGGATGTGTCAGGTTCGGTTTATATATGTGAGCGTCAAGGGTATATAGAGGGCATTAGAGGGTTGTGACATATTCGCTGTGTGTTGGGCAATAACAAGGGGATAGAGAGGACATTACAGGTTTGTGTCATGTTCGCTGTGTGTTGGGCCGTGACAAGGGGATATAAAGGGCATTACAGGGTTGCGTAAGTTTCCCGTGTGTAGGGGAGGTATAAGTGGATAGAGACGGCATTATAGGGTTACTTCATTTACGCTATGTGTACGGGAGCGACAAGGGTAAACAGAGGGCATTACACGGTAAGTCATCTTCGCTGTGTGTCGGGTAGCTCAAGTGGATAGAGAGGGAATTCAGGTTTGTGTCATGTTCGCAGTGTATAGGGGAGCCATAAAGGGATAGAGAGCTCATTACAGGGTTTTGTCATGTTTGCTGTCTGAAGGTGAACGACAAGGGTATAGAGAGGTAATTACAGGGTTGTGTCATGTTTGCTGTGTGTAGGGTTTTGTCAAGGGGATAGAGAATGCATAACAGGATTCTGTCATGTTTGCTGAGTGTTGGGGAGCAACAAGGGGAGAGGGAGCACATTACAGGGTAGTGTTATGTTTTCTGTGTGTAGGGGAGTGATAGGGAACAGAGTGGAAAATACAGGATTGTGCAGGTTTGCTGTGTGAAGGAGAGCGACAAGGCGATAGAGAGGGCATTATAGGGTTGTGTCATGTTCGCTGTGTGTACGGCATTAACAAGGGGATAGAGAGGGCATTACAGTGTTGTGTCATATTTGCTCTGTGTACGGACATGACAAGGGGATAGAGCGGGCATTACAGGGTTGTTTAAGTTCGCTGTGTGTATCGGAGGTATAAGAGTGACAAGGGGATAGAGTGGGCATAAAAGGGTTGTGTCATGTTCGCTCTGTGTTGGGGAGCAACAAGGGCAAGAGATTGCATAATAAGTTTGCATCATTTTTGCTGTGTGTTGGGCCAGGACAAGGAACATTGTAGTGTTTTGTTTGGTGTGTGTAGGGAAACAACAAGGCGATAGAGAGGGCATTACAGGGTTGTGTCATGTTCGCTCTGTGTAGGGGAGCGACAAGGGGATAGAGATGGCATTACAGGGTTGTGTCATGTTCGCTGTGTGTAGGGCAGTCACAAGGGGATAGAGAGGGCATTACAGGGTTGTGTCATATTTGCTGTGTGGAGGGCCGTGACAAGGGGTTAGAGCGGGCATTACAGGGTTGTATATGTTTGCTATGTGTAGGGTAGGTATAAGTGGATAGAGATGGCATTATAGAGTTGTTTCATTCACGCTATGTGTACAGGAGCGACAAGGGTATACAGAGGACAATACAAGGTTGTGTCATCTTCGCTGTGTGTAGGACAGCTCAAGTGCATAGTGAGGGCATTACAGGGTTGTGTCATGTTCGCTGTGTGCAGGAGAGCCATAAGAGTATAGAGAGGGCATAATATTGTTCTGTCATCTTAGCTGGGTGCAGGGCAGTGAGACAAGGCGATAGAGAGTGCATTACAGTGTTGTGTCATGTACGCTGTGTGTAGGGGAGCGCCAAGGGCATAGAGAGGGCATTATAAGGTAGTGTCATGTTCGCTGTGTGTAGGGCAGTCACAAAGGGATAGAGAGGGCATTACAGGGTTGTGTCATATTTGCTGTGTGGAGGGCCGTGACAAGGGGTTAGAGCGGGCATTACAGGGTTGTATATGTTTGCTATGTGTAGGGTAGGTATAAGTGGATAGAGATGGCATTATAGAGTTGTTTCATTCACGCTATGTGTACAGGAGCGACAAGGGTATACAGAGGACATTACAAGGTTGTGTCATCTTCGCTGTGTGTAGGACAGCTCAAGTGGATAGTGAGGGCATTACAGGGTTGTGTCATGTTCGCTGTGTGTAGGGGAGCGCCAAGGGCATAGAGAGGGCATTATAAGGTAGTGTCATGTTCGCTGTGTGTAGGGCAGTCACAAGGGGATAGAGAGGGCATTACAGGGCTGTGTCATATTTGCTGTGTGGAGGGCCGTGACAAGGGGTTAGAGCGGGCATTACAGGGTTGTATATGTTTGCTGTGTGTAGGGTAGGTATAAGTGGATAGAGACGGCATTATAGGGTTGTTTCATTCACGCTATGTGTATAGGAGCGACAAGGGTATACAGAGGGCATTACAAGGGTGTGTCATCTTCGCTGTGTGTAGGACAGGTCAAGTGGATAGTGAGGGCATTACAGGGTTGTGTCATGTTCGCTGTGTGTAGGAGAGCCATAAGGGTATAGAGAGGGCATAATATTGTTCTGTCATCTTAGCTGGGTGCAGGGCAGTGAGACAAGGCGATAGAGAGTGCATTACAGTGTTGTGTCATGTACACTGTGTGTAGGGGAGCGCCAAGGGCATAGAGAGGGCATTATAAGGTAGTGTCATGTTCGCTGTGTGTAGGGCAGTCACAAGGGGATAGAGAGGGCATTATAAGATTGTGTCATGTTTGCTATGTGTACGGCAGTGACACGGGGACAAAGAGTGCATTACAGGGTTGTGCCATTTTCGATGTGTGTAGGGGAGTGACAAGGGCATATAGAAGTCATTATAGGGTTGTGTAAGTTCGCTGTGTATAGGGGACGTATAAGGGGTAAGAGAGGGCATCACAGGGTTGTGTCATGTTCGGTTTATATAGGTGAGCGATAAGGGTATACTGAGGGCATTACAGGGTTGTGTCATATTCGCTGTGTATAGGGTATCGCAAAGGGGATAGAGAGGGCATTACAGGTTTGTGTCATGTATGCTGTGTTTTGGGCCGTGACAAGGGGAGATAGAGGGCATTACAGGGTTGTGTAAGTTTGCTGTGTGTTGGGGAGGTATAAGTAGACAGAGACGGCATTATAGCATTACTTCTTTTACGCTATGTGTACGAGAGCGACAAGGGTAAACAGAGGGCATTACTCGGTAATGTCATCTTCGCTGTGTGTCGGGCAGCTCAAGTGGATAGAGAGGGCATTACAGGGTTGTGTCATGTTCGCGGTGTATAGGGGATCCATAAGGGGATAGAGAGGTCATTAAAGGGTTTTGTCATGTTTGCTGAATGAATGTGAGCATCAAGGGTATAGAGAGGTCATTACAGGATTGTGTCATGATTGCTGTGTGTTGGGTATTGGCAAGGGGATAGAGAATGTATTACAGGATTCTGTCATGTTCTCTGGGTTTTGGGGAGCGAGAAGGGGATAGAGAGCGGATTACAGGGTTGTGTCATGTTTTCTGTATGTAGGGGAATGACAGGGAACAGAGAGGGAATTACAGGATTGTGCAGGTTCTCTGTGTGAAGGAGAACGACAAGGGGATAGAGAGGGCATTACAAGGTTGTGTCATGTTTGCTGTGTGTAGGAGTGCGACAAGTGTATACTGGTTGCATTACAGTGTTGTGTCATATTTGCTCTGTGTACGGCCATGACAAGGGGATAGAGAGGGCATTACAGGGTTGTTTAAGTTTGCTGTGTGTAGGGGAGGTATAAGGGGAGAGAGAGGGCATTACAGGGTTGTGTCATATTTGCTGTGTGGTGGAGTGACAAGGGGATAGGGTGGGCATTAAAGGGTTGTGTCATGTTCGCTCTGTGTAGGGGAGCAACATGTGCAAGAGATTGCATAATAGGTTTGCATCATTTTTGTTGCGTGTTGGGCCAGGACAAGGGATATAGAGGGCATTACATTGTAGTGTCATGTTTGGTGTGTGTAGGGAAACAACAAGGGGATAGATAGGGCATTACAGGGTGGTGCCATGTTTGCTGTGTGTCGTGCAATGACAAAGGTTTAGAGAGGTCACTACATGGTTCTCTCATGTTCGCTGGGTGCAGGGCAGTGACAAGGGGATATAGAGGCCATTACAGGTTTGTGTAAGTTTGCTGTGTGTAGGGGAGGTATAAGTGGATAAAGATGGCATTACAACGTTACTTCATTTATGCTATGTGTACGGGAGCGAAAAGGGTAAACAGAGGGCATTACATGGTAATGTCATCTTCGCTGTGTGTTGGGCAACTCAAGTGGATAGAGAGGGCATTACAGGGTTGTGTCATGTTTGCTGTGTATAGTGGAGCCATAAGGGGATAGAGAGGTCATTAAGGGGTTTTGTCATGTTTGCTGTATGAAGGTGAGCAACAAGGGTATAGACACATAATTACAGGGTTGTGTCATGTTTGCTGTGTGTTGGGTATTGTCAAGGGAACAGAGAATACATTATAGGATTCTGTCATGTTTGCTGGATATTGGGGAGCGACAAGGGGATAGAGAGTGCATTGCAGGGATGTGTCATGTTTTCTGTGTGTAGGGAAGTAACAGGGAACAGCGAGGGAATTACAGGATTGTGCAGGTTCGCTGTGTGAAGGAGAACAACAGGGGATATGTTCGCTGTGTGTAGTGCTGTCACAAGGGGATAGAGAGGGCATTACAAGTTTGTGTCATATTTGCTGTGTGTAGGAGTGTGACAAGTGGATAAAGGTTGCAATACAGGGTTGTGTCATATTTGCTGTGTGTAGGGCCATGACAAGGGGATAGAGAGGGCATTACAGGGCTGTTTCAGTTGGCTGTGTGTAGGGGAGGTATAAGGGGAAAGAGAGGGCATTACAGGGTTGTGTCATGTTTGGTCTGCGTAAGGGAGCGACAAGGGGATAGAGAGGGCATTACATTGTTGTGTCATTTTCGCTGTGTGTAGGGGAGGGACAAGGGGATAGAGATGGCATTACAGGGTTGTGTCATGTTCGCTGTGTGTAGGGCAGTCACAAGGGGATAGAGAGGGCATTACAAGTTTGTGTCATGTTTGCTGTGTGTAGGAGTGTGACAAGGGGATATAGAGGGCATTACAGGGTTGTGTCATATTCGATGTGTGTAGGGGAGTGACAAGGGAATAGAGAGGGCAATGCAGGGTTGAGTCATGTTTGAGCTGTGTAGGGGAGTGAAAAGGGGATAGAGAGGGCATTACATGGTTATGTCATGTTCGACGTGTGTAGAGCAGCGACAAGGGGATTGTGCGGAAATTACAGGTTTGTCTGTGTGTCGGGGAGTGACAAGGGGATACACAGGGCATTATAGGGGTGTTTCATGTTCGCTGACTGTAGCGGATGACAAGGGTTTAGTGAGCGCATTATTGGGGTGTGTCATGTTTGCTGTGTGTAGGGGAGTGACAAGGGGATAGAGAGGGCACTGAAGGGTTGTGTCATGTTCGGTGTAGGGGAGTGAAAAGTGGATAGAGAGCGTTTATATGTAGAGGTGCCAACCAGAGAAGGAGCAGTGTTAGATCTACTGTTGGCAAATGGGATGTGTCAAGTGACGAAGATTAGTGTTGGCGAGCACTTCGGGTCCAGTGATCATAATGCCATCAGCTTCAATGTCATTATGGAAAGAGAGAAGTCAGGGCCAAGGATTGAGGTTTTTAATTGGGGAAAAGCTAGATTTGAGGAGATGCGAAAGGACTTGCAGGGTGTGCATTGGGACAATTTGTTTTATGGGCAGGATGTAGTAGAGAGATGGAAGTCTTTTAAAGATCAGATTTTGAGAGTGCAAAAGCTTTATGTTCCTGTTAGGTTAAAAGGAGGGGCAAAAGGTTTGAGAGAGCCGTGGTTTTCAAGGAATATTGGAAACTTGGTTCGAAGAAAAAGGGAGGTGTACATTAGATATAAGAAGCATGGAGTTAAGGAGATGTTTGAAAGATGCATTGAATGTAAGAGGAATCTTAAGAGAGGAATTAGGAAAGCTAAAAGAAGGTACGAGGAAACTATGGCAAGCAGGGTGAAAACTAATCCAAAAGAGTTCTACAAATATGTTAATGGTAAAAGGAAAGCTAGAGACAAAATTGGTCCCTTAGAAAATCAGAGCGGAAAACTGTGTGTGGAGCCTAGAGAAATGGGGGAGATATTGAACAGTTTCTTTTCTTTTCACTAAGGAGAAGGATATTGGGAGATGCGAGATAAAAAAAGCAAATTGGGTAAATATGGGGAATATAGAGATTACAAAAGATGTAGTTTTAAGGCTTTTGAAGAATATAAAGGTGGATAAGTCTCCGGGACCAGACGGGATCTTCCCCAGGACATTGAGAGAAGTGAAGGAGGAAATAGCAGAGGCTCTGGCGGTAATTTTCCAAATGTCATTAGATATGGGGATAGTGCCGGAGGATTGGCGCATTGCGCATGTGGTTCCGTTATTTAAAAAGGGTTCAAGGAGGAAGCCTGGCAACTATCGGCCTGTAAGTTTGATGTCTGTGGTAGGTAAATTAATGGAGAAAATTCTTAGAGATAGTACTTATAAACATCTGGATAGACAGGGTCTGATCAGGAGCACTCAACATGGATTTGTGGGAGGAAGGTCATGTTTGACCAATCTGACTGAATTTTTTGAAGAGGTGACTAGGAATGTGAATGGGTAGCGCAGTGGATGTTGTCTATATGGACTTCAGTAAGGCCTTCGATAAGGTACCACATGGAAGGTTAGTTAGGAAGGTGCAGTCTTTAGGTATAAATTTTGAGATAGTCAAATGGATTGAACATTGGCTGAAAGGGAGAGGCCAGAGAGTGGTAGTGGATAATTGTCTGTCAGGTTGGAGGCCGGTGACCAGTGGTGTGCCTCAAGGATCTGTATTGGGCCCATTGTTGTTTGTTATATACATTAATGATCTAGATGATGGGGTGGTGAATTGGATTAGTAAATATGCAGACGATACTAAGATAGGTGGAATAGTGGATAATGAAGAAGGTTTTCAAGGATTGCAGAGGGATTTGGGCTGCTTAGAAAAGTGGGCTGAAAAATGGCAGATGGAATTTAATGCTGAGAAGTGTGAGGTGCTTCATTTTGGTAAGAAGAATCAGAACAGGGAGAGCATTGATGAATACAGAAGAGCAGAAAGATTTAAGAGTAACGGTACATCGTTCCCTGAAGGTAGAAACTCACGTGAATAGGGTGGTGGAGAAGGCTTTTAGTATGCTGGCCTTTATCAATCATTGCATAGAATATAGAAGTTGGGAGGTGATGTTGAAATTGTATAAGACGTTGGTGCGGCCTAATTTGGAGTTCTGTGTGCAGTTCTGGTCGCCTAATTATAGGAAGGATATAAACAGAGTGGAGAGAGTGCAGAGAAGGTTTACCAGAATGTTACCTGGATTTAAGCATCTAGAGTATAGGGAGAGATTGGACAGATTAGGTCTTTATTCTTTGGAGCGTAGAAGGTTGAGAGGGGATTTGATAGAAGTATTTAAGATTATGAAAGGGATAGACAGAGTGGATGTGGATAGACTATTTCCGTTAAGAGGAGGAAAGATTAAAACAAGAGGACATGAGTTAAGAATTAAGGGGCAGAGGTTTAGAGGTAACATGAGGGGGAACTTCTTTACTCAGAGAGTGGTAGCCGTGTGGAATGAGCTTCCGGGAGAAATAGTGGTGGCGGAGTCAATTGTATTATTTAAGAAAAGGTTGGACAGGTATATGGATGAGAAGAAGATGGAGGGTTATGGGCATTGTGCAGGGAGGTGGGACTAGAGAGGGGTGTTTGTTTCGGTGCGGACTAGAAGGGCCTAATGGCCTGTTTCCGTGCTGTAATTGTTATGTTATGTTACAGGATTGCTTCATGTTCACTGTGTGTAGGAGAGTGACAAGGAATTAGAGAGGGTATTACAGGGTTGTGTCAAGTTCGCTGTGTGTAGGGTAGCGACAAGGGCATTGAGAGGGAATTATAGGTTTGCATCATGTTTGCTGTTTTTTGGACCATGACAAAGGGATATAGGGGCTATTACAGGGTAGTGTCATGTTTGCTGTGTGGAGGGGTGCGACAAGGGGATAGAGTGGGCATTACAGGTTTGTGTCATGTTCGCTGTATGTAGGGGAGTGACAAGTGGATAGAGAAGGCATTACAGCGTTGTGTCATGTTCGCTGTGTGTTGGGGAGCGACAAGGGAATAGAGAGGGCATTACTGGGTTGTCTCATGTTTTCTGTGCGTCGGACAGTTACAAGGGATTGGGGAGGTTTTTGAAGGAGTGTGTATTGTCCTGTTTATGTCGCACAGGTCCGAGGAATTTTCAAAACAGAAGGAAAGATGAGTCAACTGTTCTCAGGAACAAAGAATTGGCTTGGATTTATTCAACGTGTTATACTGCTGGCACTTCAGACAATACACTTTCAGGGCAGGGAAGCAATCACCCTTCCATTTTTAGAAAGAAATATCTGACCTGTGACCTATCGGTCTAATCCTTCACCAACAGCTGGAGATTGCTCGGTAGTTCAATCCAGCAAACACTGAAAATGAATGACTAAACTATTCATTGAATGTTTTCCCCCTTTCCACCTGCCCACACAAACATTTCCTCTATAATATCATTGTTATGTTAAGTTTGACTGCTGCGGATCCTATATCGAAGCTTTGGGTAGATATGATCTGATCGCCACAATGCACAATTGCACACCCTCCGACTCCCTTAGGAAGCCGCATGAACTTCCACCAAGACTGAACGGTGATGAAGAGTCCACTTCACAGCTTGTGCTTGCTGCGAGTCAGCTGCCGCGGCTCCTGCCTCAGAGCTCTAACGTCGCAGGTTCAATTCCCTCTTCCGGCGCTGTCTGTGCATTCTCCCAGTGACCATGGTGGGGTTTCCTCCCACATCACAAAGTTATGCAGGCCAGTAAGTCAATTACGTGGCTGCTGGAAATTGCCCCTGGTGTGTCAATGGATGGTGGAATGGGTGAGGGGTGTGTGAGGATTATCGAATAGATTAGTGTCGAATTAATATACACATGGATGATCAGGATTGTCTCCGAGGGCTGCAGGGCCGGTTCTGTCCTTTTGCCTCTGACATCACCAATGAATAACCTACCTGTTAAAATATACCCAATATTTTATTTAATTTCATTTGACCTCAGCTGATTTCAAACATAGGACCTTTAAGCAACTAAGATCCACCTCTGGCAGGGAAATTGCTGCATGTCCTGCTCCCACAGGTGAAGTTTGACAAAATTGAACTTTGACTGGGGCACTTAGCAGGGGCTGGGTTAGTTCCCGAGTCTGTCTAAAGCAAACACCACCTGGATTAGGGTGGGCGGATTATTCTGCCGGACCTGTGGAATATTCCAGTGGTTCCTCCTGGTGTACCTGGCATGCCACCTCACCCTTGGCACCAGGCAGCTGCTGGAGTATTCAGGTCTGACCACTGCAACCATGCTCAGGTCTTCCCGCATTCTCTCATCAGATGAGCAATAACCTTCACCCTCTCTCTGTCTTATTCTGGTTCCAAATACCTTGTAATCCCCTCTCCTCCCAATGCTGGCCTCTGGGTGATCATAACTGGCAGGATTCAGGCCCTGAAGTTGGAGCATCTCTCCGTCTCAGGAGCATAACAGCACTGGTCTCAACATCTCTTCTGTGCCAGTTCCTTATTGGCCTCCATCACTCAATATTAATCTAGCTCCTCTTCACATATATCTAGTGATCTGACCTTCACCATCCTTGGGGGCAGAGAATTCCAGAGGTCACCATCCACTAACCAAAGACATTTCCACACACCCCAGATTTAAATGGCCAGTCCCTTATTTTACAGAACATTAAAAATAGGAGCAGGAGGCAGCCATCTGGCCATTCGAGCTTCCTCCGCCACTCAATAAGTTCTTGACTGATCTGTCCATGGACTCGGCTCCACCTACCTGCCTTTCATTTCCTGACATTGCAAAAATCTACCTATGTCCTAAATACATGCAATGAAGCAAACTCAACTGCTTTACGAGGCAGGGAATTCCAAAAGCTCTTTTTTCCACCGGCTTCCCCATTAATTGGCCGTGCAGTGTCCCAGGATAGGAAGCTGTTTCCACTGAGCCACCTTTAACCAGGAGACTGACTGCTTTTCCACTGAACACACTCATTCCCAGAGACTGGAGAATGGAATGGAATGGATGGAAGTTGACCTTTCCCACTGGTTTAATCAGAGGCCGACAATCCCCAGTGTGATTTGATGTCATTTGACGCTGGCGTGATAATTATTTTCCTTTTCCATTGGATCCTTAACTGCTTAATTCCTCGTTAGTTCCTGGGACAAGGTGCCATTGGAAAAGGGGCTATTGATTCGCTGAGAACAACAGTTTCTTCTTAAATCTACTGTCTCAAATTTGGCTGTATCCAAATTCTAGTCTCACCAGCCAGTGGAAACAACCTTCCTGCTTCTATCTTATCTATTCTGCTCATTGATTTTATGCTTCTTTCAGATGCTATCCCTGTCCTTCTAAACTCTAGTGAGTACAGAGATCCCACGCATCCTTCTAAACTCTGATCGGTATAAAGATTCCTCCATCTTTCTAAACTCCAATGAGTAGAGAGATCACCCCGAACATACTTCTCAACTTCAACAAATACATACAGAGATCCAATGAGGATGGTGTGAAGCAATGGGTTAATTTGCTTATAAAAGGAATTAGAATTGGGTTAGCTGTTCGGTTGCATGCATTTTATAGACAGAACAATGCCTTGCAAAGTTCTAAGGGCAGGTGCAAACAGAAGGTTCTGGGCTTTAGCAACATTTGCAAGCACACCCCAGAAACTGGAACATTTGCAGAGAGTTGGGGCCATGTGTTTTTTGTAAAGCCTTGAAATTGCAACAGGGGAGGGGCAGAGAAGGAGTCACCAGGAGGCGGTCTGAGAAAAGGCTGGGCAGAAGAGGAGCTTGCTGAAAATGCTTCCTTTTCAAGACTGGGCAGAGTTCTGATATGGTAGCCTGAGTGCACTCTCTGTGGAAATCAGAAGTGGCGGCTAGTCTTCCTGGTGTGGTGAAGAGGAGAAGAACCTGGAAAGAAGACAAGTTTCTTCTGGAAGACCCTCCTGTTTGGGGTGTCCAACAAGCAACAGTCATCTTTCTGTAACCCTCCACAATTTTCCTGCCTGGTAATTCTAAGTAAAAACACCGAAGTTTGCTTGAATGGAATGACTATTTGATTCTGTGCACAGGATTGAAGATTACTGGAAACTGTAGCCTTGGAAACGTCGACAGTGGAAGATTGGCCAGTGAAAAGCACTTTCTTGAAAACACATTACACACACTTGTGCTTAGATTAGGTTTGGGGGAGGGATTATCAACTTAGTGTTGATAAGTGAAGTTTTTATCGTTGTTCTATACTCAGAGAATTAAACTAATTTTGTTTAAGGAGCCATTGCTTTGGTACATTTCCATTGCTGCTGGTAGATGAGGTTCACTGAACTTGTAAAAATGGTAATTGGTGACACATTCTCTAAGACCCACTTTTTGTGATTCTTCCATGAACGGAGACATATCAACAACTCCCTTGTTAAGCCTCATCGCATCTTAGATGCTTGCTTAAGGTTAGCCTTCATTCTTCCAAACTCCAAGCCTCAGTCCTCAACACCCATGTTTTTGACCACCTCAGTGGCTCAGGTCAGTCTCTGGGCCGGCCGTTCTACATTAAAGAATGACATAAATGCAAACTGCATTGTTGCTTAATGAAGGTTCACTTGTAGGTTTCCTCAAAAAAAAATCTATGGAGATTGGTTACTTTGAAATGCCTTAAAATATTCATACACTTGTTCCCAGTTGAATTTCCACTCACTGCAACAGGATTGATGGATGAGTAATCTGAACGTCAGATCAGTGAGGCTGGCTGAGGAACCACAGCTGGCTGTGGAGATAAACACAAAGCCACATTCGGCTATCATTGGGACTGCACGCATTGTCAAAATGAACATAGAACACAAAACGCGAATGGACCAGGAGGTTTTAAACTCTGCAACATGCTACAGTCAACACTAAAGTTACTTTTCAACGCCCCTCTCTGCAATGAAGGTGGGTCAAAGGCATCAACTTCAAGAGTTATCCCCCCCCCCACCCCACGCCCGCCCTCCGGAGGTGAGGAATCATTATTCGGTTATTTGCTTGAACTTGATAATGCTATAATCTATAATGACTGTGTAAAAACACCAAAATGCTGGAGAAACTCAGCTAGTCTTTCAACATCCATAGGAGGCAAAGATATGTGGCTGACGTTTCCGGCCTGAGACCTTCTTCAAGGAAAAATCAGAAAGGTGGTAGCAGGATATATTAGAAAGTCTCAGAATTAAAACAATGGGGAAGGAATCTAGACCAACGAAAGGTGTTAATTGGAACTAGGTGGAATTTATCGTGTCTGTGTGAAAGGAGACAGAGAATGAAGAGACGGTGGAGGGGGAGAAGGGGGTGGGGTGGGTGTTTAACAAATGCCAGAGATGTCAATATTAATTCCATCTGGTTGGAGGAGGCCCAGTTCCTCCAGTTTAGGGGTGGTTTCAGTCTGGCAGTGCATGGACAAACACGTGAGCAAGCGAATGGGATGGGGCATTGAAGTGGGTGGCCACTGGGGAGATCCACACTATTGTGGCGGACAGAGCCAAAGTGCTCAACAAAGCAATCTCCCAGTCTGCGTCCAATCTCTCCGACATAGAGGAGACCACAATTGGAGCAATGGATGCAGTAAATGACCCCTGTGGATACACAACACCCCACCTTGCCCCATCATCACTCCATTCCTTGTCTCCTTTTGCACAGACATGATAAATTCTACCTAGTCTCTTAAAACATCCAATTAACTCCTTTTTATGGATGCTGAATAGACCGGCTGAGTTCCTCCAGCATCTCGGTGCGTTGACGACCATCACAGCATCTGCAGCCCATCGTGTCTCACAATGTTGACTGGGAACTGACTACACATCCAGCAAACCCGTTTGGAAATGAGTTCTGATGCAGCAGCGTCACTAGCGTTGGGGTCACCTGGTGCTGTCACCCCCCTAGGCACTGACCGGGGGTGGGGGAGTGGCGGCAGTGATGACGGGGGTGAGGGGGCTGGGGTGATGGTGGCACTGACCGTGGTGGGGGGAGAGGAGGTGGCGGCACTGCTGACCTGGGGAGTGGGGTTGGCTGCGGCGCTGACATGGGGGAAGAGGTGCTGACTTGGGGGGGGGGTGGGGGAGGTCAGTGGCAGTGCTGACCAGGGTGGGGGGAGTGGCAGCGCTGGGGTTGGGAGGGGTGTGCAATGGCGATGCTGATGTGGTGGCAGCAGCACTGACCTGGTAGCACGTGCTAATGATTCATTTAGGTGTCACCCCCTCTGATGCCGTCACCCAGTGCGGTCCGAACCCCCCCTCCCCCCACCAAAACCCCTCTAGTGTTCTGATGAAGCTTCAGAAATGTCAGGCATTGACGGACAGAAGTGCCTTCCTCACTCTCTTGAAGCCACTGAGCTATTGGGCTGTGTTGCTGGATAATTATCTCTGGCTAGTTAGGGCAATGAGGCCTACGCACTGCACAAATAAAAGCCAAACCATTGTTTTGACTTTGGAGCAAGATTGAGCCATTTAGCCCCTGATAATATTCATGTTTCTGATACTTTGATTAAAGTGACTGACAGTCAACACAGGCACACCTCAAGGAGGTGTGCCTAGCCCACTGCTCTACTCACTATACACCCACGACTGTGTGGGCAGGAACAATTTCAATGCTATCTATAAATTTGCTGATGACACCACAGTTTTCGGCAGAATTGCAGATGGCAACGACGAAGCGTACAGGAGTGAGGTAGATCAGCTGGTTGAGGGGTGTCACAACCACAACCTTGCACTCAACGTTAGTAAAACTAAAGAACTGATTGCGGACTTCAGGAAGGGGGAAATCAAGGGAGCACGAACCAGACCTCATCAAAGGGTCAGCAGTGGAGAGGGTAAAGAACTTCAAATTCCTGGGTGTCAACATCTCCATAGACCTACCCTGGGGCCATCATGTCAATCATGAAGAAGGCTCACCAGCGGCTATACTTCATTAGGAGTTTGAAGGTGTCACCAAAGATGCTTGCAAATTTCTACAGGTGTCTTGTGGAGAACATTCTGACTGGTTGCATCACTTGGTAACAGAGGTGCACAGGACAGGAAAATGCTAGAGAAATATGAATTCATCCAGTGCCATTATGGTCATTAGTCTTCACTTCATTCAGGGCATCTACAAGAGGCGGTGTCTCAAGAAAGCAGCCTCTATCCTCAAGGACCCTCACCACCCAGACCATGCCCTCTTCACACTGGCACCATCAGGGAGGTTCAGGAGCCTGAATGATACAAACAGCTTCTTCCCCTCAGCCACCAGATTTCTGAATGGACAATCCTCCTGACTGGGGAGAACAAGAGGAGAATTTCACATTTATATCGGGCTTCCCAGGCTGGATGCAAGTGAAGGCATTTACCCAGGGAATTAGAACCAAGGGTCATAGTCTCAGAACAAAGCCTATCAATTCAGAGGAGAACCCAGTGGGCTGTCGACCTTCAGTCAGAACATAGACTGATAGGCTACAGGACATAAGGTGGGTGAAGGGATAAGGAGAGGACAGCAAAATGGCTGTGAGCTCCATGGTCAGGTGTAATTCTGAAGACTGATAAGGCAGGCTTGGAGGACCAGATGAATTCCTCCTGTTTTCAAATTCCCTGCTCATATGCAGCTCTCTGTGTGCTCCCAGCTTACCAACTTTGCAACAGGAACTATATTCTAAAAGGGTCCTATTGGCAGGCTGGCCCACAAGCGCCCGCCACTCAAAGACACCCATGTGGCCAGTTAACCCACTAACCCTGAATGGCTTTGTGATTGCGTGGGAGGAAACCGGAACACCCAGAGGTCACAGGGACAACACACAGACTCCTTACGAATAGCAGCAGATTCCAACCCTGTTTTGTTGGCGCTGTGTAGCGTTACAGTTAACATTTTGCTGTGCATAAACATTGGTATGCATCTGGGTGTCTGTGATCAGCTGTGACGACGAAGGCTGCAACATCCCAGGTGTGTCAGGCATGCCTCAGGACAAAAAGAATTTTGTTCTTCACCTTCCCCCTCTTTCCACAAACTATCAAGAGGTCTAGAGCTGGTTTATTTTCAGCCCCATGTTTAAAGTGTTTCCTGGCCTGGGATATGTGTCTGCAGTTTGTCACAAGGTCTGGCAGTGTCAGTGGGAGCATGGGTTGAGAGGAGGAATCAAGGGCAGTTTCAGGGAACTACACTATTGAGTAAATGGGGCCATATATGTCTTGCGCCTCAGCATTCAATGAGTCATCGTGAATGGAGGGATGGGCCAGGAATCAATGGCTGCAGTAAAGGCAAAAGGCTCATAGGGATACTGCAGGGAGAATTTACACCCAGAAGCACATACTTCTCTTGTCTACTGGCCTTCCACACTCCTACCAAGTTCAGGTTCATTGTCACGTGTACTGAGGCACAGTGAAAAGGTTCATTTTGCCTGGCATCCAACGAGAAGGCATTAACATCGAATTTCTGTTAACACCCTTCCTCATGCCTCGCTCTTTCCCTGTCACCCAGATCCCCCCTTCCCTCCCTTCTCCTATCAGACTGAGAGCCTTTCTTAGCCCTCTCCCCCCCATCTCTTCCCAGTTTCTTCTACTCTTCCATCTGTATCCCCCTATTAACTGCTGGCTTGTGCTCCTACCCTGCCTCTTCCTTCTTCTCTCCCCTTTCCCTATCTTTTTTATCCAGTCGTCTGCCTCTTTCTTCTTATTTCTGATGAAGAGCTAAGGTGCAAAAATGTTTGTGGATCCTGCATGACCTGCTGAATTTCTTCAGCACATTTGTGTACTTGAGGGGATGATCTCTGGGCTTCTTGTGATGAACAAGTGCCATGGTGGCAGAGCAGGCACTGCCACTTCCTCACAGCGCCGGAGATCCGAGTTCAAACCTGACCCTGGCTCTGCCCTTGTGGAGTCTGGAGAAACGCAGCAGGTCAAACAGTGCACTTTATGTAGCAAAGATAAAGATACTGTGGTGGAATATTTGGGAATGTTTTTGGGAGATAAATTGGTAAAAGTAGAGTAGGTTACATACATACACACACTTTAAAACAGATCTTATTTGAAATACTGAAGAATTAATATTCAGTGACTTTACAGAAACTATGGAGAATGCTATACACCAGGGTGGGGGGAGTGGCAGCGCTGGGGTTGGGAGGGGTGTGCAGTGGCGATGCTGATGTGGTGGCAGCAGCACTGACCTGCTAATTGAAATGATGTCATGAAATGAATAGACCATTGTCTTGGAGGAGTCAGGTCGACTGTGTTGAACATTTTTACAAGACCTGATCTCTCTGCAAAGTGCTCACTCAAAGGTAATTGAGAGGTTTGTTTACCTAAAACAACAGATGGGAGCAGAAGACTAACTCCTATTGTTTGCTGGAGAAGGAGGGGGTTTTGCAAGTGAGAGAGAGAAGGCCATGTGGCTGACAGTTTGAATCTCAGGTGAGTCTTTGACTGTGTATGACACACACAGCTGTAACAAGCCAAGAGAAGCTTGTTGGAACTGAAACAGAAGCTCCAGAGTGGCGGATGGCTGGAAGTGCTAACTGTCTGATGTTTCTCTTGGAATAAGTGGAACAGAAAGGAACTCTGTGATGACCTGAAAGAAAGAGATTATCATCTGGAGAACCCTAACAGGGCAAGTTTCATCAGCAAGACCCTGAGGTACATCAGTTGTGGATGTCCTGGAACAACACATCTCTCTCTGAAAACCGACAAGTACCTTCCTGAGCGGTAACCATTTACCTTTCAAACACCAAAGTCTGGTGAACTTTATAAATGTTAAATTCTGTGCACACTATAAGAATTGGCTGCAACCAGTCAACCTGGAAGAATGAGAAGTTAGATTGGACTGTGAACCAAAGAACTTTTCTGAACTTACACACACATTACATACACATGTGCTTAGAATTAGAAGGGGGTTAAGTTAGGTTAAGTTAATAATAGATAAGTTAAAGTTTGATCCTGTTTTCATGTTTAAAGATAATTAAAAGCAACTTTTGTTTAAGTAACCATTTGTCTTGGTGAATATCTATTGCTGCTGGGTTTATGGGTCCTCTGGGCTCATAACACACTGCCGCACCAGCAAGTTCCAAATTCTCATTCATCTCTGCCTATATACTTCATTATTCAGTTGCTGTTTGATTTTTACAGTCCTGGGTATGGATTCTTCAAACTTTCTCTCTCCACAAAGGCCGCCTGACTTGCTATGTTTTGTTACCCAGCATTCTCCACAAAGGCCCCCTCCCTGGCCAACAACCATCAAGCGGAAGGTACAGAAGGCTGAAGTCTGGCATCTCCAGGTTCAAGAACAATTTTTATCTAGCTCTCAGCCTCTAGAACCTCCATGCACTACCCAAAACATAACTACTCCAGGACCATCAAAATATCTGTCCTTTTTGATTAAAACATCACTTTGTTTTGTCCTAACTACAACCGTGAATATTTATTTATCTGTCCTTTATTTAACAGTGGTTCTCAACCTTTTTCTTCCCACTTACATACCACCTTAAGTAATCCCTTACCAACCACTAGAGCACCTGCGCAATAGGTGAGCGATTGAGAACCACTGATGATGGTAAGGGATTACTTAAGGTGGTATGCGAGTGGGGAAGAAAAATGGTTGTGAGCCACTGGCCTAACGAATTGAGTCAAATTCACCCTTTGCAATTCGGGTTAGTGCAACGCGATTACAGCACCAGTGACCCAGGTTGGAATCTTGGTAAGGAGTTTGTACATTCTCCCCCGTGTCTTCCTGGGCTTCCTCCGGCTGCTCCAGTTCCCTCCCACCCTTTAAAATAGTATGGGAAATTATAGGCTAATTGGTGCATTTGGGGGGCACAAGCTCGGGTTGGAAAGGCCCACGAGCATGCTGTATGTCTAAATTTAATAAAGCAGAAACCCTCAATTAGAAGCGTGCTTTGGGGACTGAATTCCTCCCGCTTCTCGTGCGAAGGCCACAAATTAATAGTCTTGTGCATTACCAAAGTGAAAGGTTTGATACTTCCATCTCTGTGCAGAACATCAAGCATGCAGACCATCCTCCTCTGCCAGACAGCATCAGCTGGAATGTATTAATTAATTCCTTTTGCTTCCTCCCGCAAGCCTTTTTCTTAATTAATTGCACGATAATTGGAATTTTGAAAGCTTCACTTCATAATGATGCTTCTAGATAATGACAAGGTATTGCAGAGTTTGGGGGGGGGGGGGATAAGTTGGTTCCAAATCAGGGTAACAACGCAAGTAGCCCTTAAAAAGGTTATTTTATATGTTGCAATGCCATGAACCGGGATTGCTGTGACTGTTATCCATTGTTGAAGTGGTAACAACAGCAGCTGGAAATCCTTGTCATCATTAACCAATGAGAGGCAGAAGAGGAAGTTCTTGACATATTAATGCAGTTGTCCTGGGGTTGTTTTGCTCATAATTTCCATTACAATTCCACTCACTTTTCATGACGATTTCAATTAGAAGTTACAGCACAAGAACAGGCTCCACTGCCCAACTTGTCTGTGCTGTTCTTTGTACATGTAAGGGTCTATCACAATACTGGTCAGTTCTGACTAAAGGTCTTCAACCTGAAACATGCTGCCTGCCTTGCTGGCTGTTTCAGATTTCTAGTAGTTGCTTCATTCTATACCTCTGGCACTACTTTCACAGGTTTGGGGATTGCTCAGTCAATCAGCTTCAACAGACAGGATCACCTGGTGGTCAGCCACTTCATTTCTCATTTCCCATTCCCACACTGACATGTCTATCCACGGCCTCTTGTACGGCCAGGTTGAGGCCACAGACCGATACGTTCTGTCTCGGCAGCCTCCAGACGGCATCAGCATTAACCACCAATTTCCCAAAACTACCCCCTTTGTTTTCTAAACCTCCACTCTTTCTTTCCCTAACCCCCCCCCGATCTCATTCCACCTTCTCTGTTTCCCCTGCCCATCACCCACACCTTCTGTCCTCTCGCTCCCCACTTTCTTCCCATCCTTTCTTGATCGACTGTCCCCCCTATCAGTGTGCATCTCCCTCAATCCCTCTGTCTCTTCCTCCTATCACTTCCCAGCTTTACCCCCCCTCACCATTTCCTCCTCCTCCCACCTATACCCATCTGTCACCTCCCGGCCCATGATCCACCCTCTCCTCCCCATCTTCAAACCAGTCCCGATGAAGGGGTTTTGTCCCAAAACGCTGACTGTTTATTGGCTTCCTCAGATGCTTGAGTTTCTCAAGTGTTTTATGTATCGTTCCAATGTGCCAGCATCTGCATCTGGCCTTTTATTTCTCTCGTTTAAACTTAGGGAACACTGCACTAGAAATCCGAAGTCCCTTTGGCCCTCCCCATTTGGAAAGTAGTCCATACTTATATTCCTTCTGCCAATCTGCATGACCATCCACTTCCTTATGCTGTATACCACTTGCCACTTCTTTGCCCGTTGCCCCACCTGCCCAAGTCACTCTGCAAACACCCTGTTTCCTCAACATGACCCATCCCTCTGCTTATCTTCGTATCATCCACAAACCTAGCCTGCAAAGCCATCAATTTTGTCATCTAAATCATTTACATCCCTAATTGACTCGTTATGTGCAGTTTCATAACTTCAAAGGAAATGGGGCAATGACAATTTTTATCAATAACAATTGGGTCTGGAACAGTGATTCTCAACTTTTTTCTTCCCACTCACGTCCCACCTCAAGTAATCCCTAGGTCATCGGGTGCTCTGTGATTAGGAAGGGATTGCTTAAGGTGGGATGTGGGTGGAAAGGGAAGTTGAGAATCACTGTTCCAGACCCAATTGTTATTGATAAAAATTGTCATTGCCCCATTTCCTTAGAAGTTATGAAACTATGCACATAACGAGTCAATTAGGGACGATTAAAACAGTGATTTTCGAACATTTCTTCCCATCCACATCCCACCTTAAGCAATTTCTTATTAATCACAGAGCACAGATGGGATAGGGAATACTTAAAGTGGGATGTGAGTGGAAAGAAAACATTTTATAACCACTGATTAACATCAATATACAAGGCAAATCACATTTAAAATTTAAATAAAGAATAATCACCTTTGCCCCAATAATGTACTGCTGGGGCAGAATGTCTGGGTCTAAATTCTGTGATTCTTTCCCTTCCTACTTCTCAACAACTACTGCCCATGTCCCTTTCCTGAGCCAACACCTGAACAAATACAATAAGTTCTCTCTCAATAAAATGGAGGTCAATTCTCATGATATCACCGCAAGGAAACACTGAAACATTTATAAACTGTGGGAAAACTGCTGGCATTCTGGAAGTGTCCTTCTCTGATGAAAGATCGTGTGCAGACATTGGTCTGTGACAGGCTTACTGCTGGTTCATGCTGTCTGTGATAACTGGCTCTGTGGGGGCAAGATGTATGTCCAAGGCAGAGCATGCAGATCCATTGTCACGTGCACATGAACAGCCCATCTACACATCCCATACATAGGATGCTAACTGAGACACCATGCAGAAGTGTGCAGGGTTACTGAGAGAGAGGGATCAGTTCACAGAGAGATTCAGTTCACACAGAGCAGAACATAACTGAAATGAGGTGTGCCACGTGACAGTGTGAATAGAAATAGAATGAGGTGGAGGATTAACACATGGCTGAAGGGGTGGAGTAAGGGGCAGGGTTTTAAGTTTCTGGATAACTGGGACCTTTTTTGGGGGAGATGTGACCTGTACAGTAAGGACGGGTTACACTTAAATTCCAGGGGGACCAGAATCCTGGCAGAGGTATTTGCTAGGGCTACTCAGGATCCTTTAAACTAGAATGGTTGGGGGGAGGGAACAAAATAGTACAGAGCAGTAAGGAGAAGGTTAGAATGCAAACAAAGAATGTTTGTAGTAAGTATTTGAATATGGATGGGCAGGTGATAGAGAAGGGAAATGCTCTGGAAGAAGATGAAGGGCAATTGGCAGGAAAAGTAAATAATGTTGTTCTTAAAGATGAGGGAAAACAGGGATTAAAAATTGGGAAATCCCTGAAATTCATATATTTTAATGCCAGGAGTATTGTAAAAAAGGTGGATGAGCTGAAGGTGTGGATTGATACTTGGAAGTATGATGTGGTAGCGATTAGTCAGACATGGTTGCAGGAGGGATGTGATTGGCAACTGAATATCCCTGGGTTTCGTTGTTTTAGGTGTGATAGAGTCGGAGGGGCAAGAGGAGGTGGGGTTGCATTGCTTGTCAGGGAAAATATTACAGCGGTGCCTAGGAAGGATAGATTAGAGGGAACATCCACGGAGGCTATTTGGGTGGAACTGAGGAGTAGGAAAGGAGAGGTTACACTTGTAGGGGTGTATTATAGACCACCCGGAGGGGACCGAGACCTAGAGGAGCAAATCTGTAGGGAGATAGTAGATATTTGTGATAAGCACAGGGTTGTAATTATGGGAGATTTTAATTTTCCACATATAGATTGGGAAACACATTCTGTGAAAGGACTGGATGGGTTAGAGCTTGTGAAATGTGTGCAAGATAGTTTTTCACAACAATATGTAGAGGTGCCGACCAGAGAAGGAGCAGTGTTAGATCTACTGTTGGCAAATGGGATGGGTGAAGTGACGGAGGTTAGTGTTGGCAAGCACTTCGGGTCCAGTGATCATAATGCCATCAGCTTCAATGTCATTATGGAAAGAGAGAAATCAGGGCCAAGGATTGAGGTTTTTAATTGGGGAAAAGCTAGATTTGAGGAGATGCGAAAGGACTTGCAGGGTGTGCATTGGGACAATTTGTTTTATGGGCAGGATGTAGTAGAGAGATGGAAGTCTTTTAAAGATCAGATTTTGAGAGTGCAAAAGCTTTATGTTCCTGTTAGGTTAAAAGGAGGGGCAAAAGGTTTGAGAGAGCCTTGGTTTTCAAGGAATATTGGAAACTTGGTTCGAAGAAAAAGGGAGGCGTACATTAGATATAAGAAGCATGGAGTTAAGGAGATGTTTGAAAGATACATTGAATGTAAGAGGAATCTTAAGAGAGGAATTAGGAAAGCTAAAAGAAGGTACGAGAAAACTATGGCAAGCAGGGTGAAAACTAATCCAAAAGAGTTCTACAAATATGTTAATGGTAAGAGGAAAGCTAGAGACAAAATTGGTCCCTTAGAAAATCAGAGCGGAAAACTGTCTGTGGAGCCTAGAGAAATGGGGGAGATATTGAACAGTTTCTTTTCTTCGGTATTCACTAAGGAGAAGGATATTGGGAGATGTGAGATAAAAAAAAAAGCAAATTGGGTAAATATGGGGAATATAGAGATTACAAAAGGTGTAGTTTTAAGGCTTTTGAAGAATATAAAGGTGGATAAGTCTCCGGGACCAGACGGGATCTTCCCCAGGACATTGAGAGAAGTGAAGGAGGAAATAGCAGAGGCTCTGGCGGTAATTTTCCAAATGTCATTAGATATGGGGATAGTGCCGGAGGATTGGCGCATTGCGCATGTGGTTCCGTTATTTAAAAAGGGTTCAAGGAGGAAGCCTGGCAACTATCGGCCTGTAAGTTTGACATCTGTGGTAGGTAAATTAATGGAGAAAATTCTTAGAGATAGTACTTATAAACATCTGGATAGACAGGGTCTGATCAGGAGCACTCAACATGGATTTGTGGGAGGAAGGTCATGTTTGACCAATCTGATTGAATTTTTTGAAGAGGTGACTAGGAATGTGGATGAGGGTAGCGCAGTGGATGTTGTCTATATGGACTTCAGTAAGGCCTTCGATAAGGTACCACATGGAAGGTTAGTTAGGAAGGTGTAGTCTTTAGGTATAAATTTTAAGATAGTCAAATGGATTGAACATTGGCTGAAAGGAAGAGCCCAGAGAGTGGTAGTGGATAATTGTCTGTCAGGTTGGAGGCCGGTGACCAGTGGTGTGCCTCAAGGATCTGTATTGGGCCCATTGTTGTTCGTTATATACATTAATGATCTAGATGATGGGGTGGTAAATTGGATTAGTAAATATGCAGAAGATACTAAGATAGGTGGAACAGTGGATAATGAAGAAGGTTTTCAAGGATTTCAGAGGGATTTGGGCTGCTTAGAAAAGTGGGCTGAATAATGGCAGATGGAATTTAATGCTGATAAGTGTGAGGTGCTTCATTTTGGTAAGAAGAATCAGAATAGGACATATGTGGTAAATGGGAGAGCATTGAGGAATACAGAAGAGCAGAAAGATTTAGGAGTAACGGTACATCGTTCCCTGAAGGTAGAAACTCACGTGAATAGGGTGGTGAAGAAGGCTTTTAGTATGCTGGCCTTTATCAATCATTGCATGGAATATAGGAGTTGGGAGGTGATGTTGAGATTGTATAAGACGTTGGTGTGGCCTAATTTGGAGTTCTGTGTGCAGTTCTGGTCACCTAATTATAAGAAGGATATAAACAGAGTGGAGAGAGTGCAGAGAAGGTTTACCAGAATGTTACCTGGGTTTAAGCATCTAGAGTATAGGGAGAGATTGGACAGATTAGGTCTTTATTCTTTGGAGCGTAGAAGTTTGAGAGGGGATTTGATAGAAGTATTTAAGATTATGAAAGGGATAGACAGAGTGGATGTGGATGGACTATTTCCGTTAAGAGGAGGAAAGATTAAAACAAGAAGACATGAGTTAAGAATTAAGGGGCAGAGGTTTAGAGGTAACATGAGGGGGAACTTCTTTACTCAGAGAGTGGTAGCCGTGTGGAATGAGCTTCCGGGAGAAATAGTGGCGGCGGAGTCAATTGTATTATTTAAGAAAAGGTTGGACAGGTATATGGATGAGAAGAAGATGGAGGGTTATGGGCATTGTGCAGGGAGGTGGGACTAGAAAGGGGTGTTTGGTTCGGTGCGGACTAGAAGGGCCTAATGGCCTGTTTCCGTGCTGTAATTGTTATGTTATGTTATGTTATTCAGGAGTCTGATAACAGGAAAAAAATTTCACTTTAAATCTGACGGTACGTGATTTCACACTCATGAATTTTCTTCCTGACAGAACTGGGGGGATGTTTTGGAGAGTGTATCTGGGGTGGGATGAGTCCTGTAATAAGCAGGCTGATTTTCAAGGGAGCTGAAAGTATAGAAGCAGTGGGTGAGGGGAGTGGTGGGGGAGAGGTGTCCCTGTGATATTCTGAGCTCTGCAGCTTCTGGCATTCTCGAGTGATTCTAATCCCCGTGCCACACAGAGCTGCCACTGGTGCGGACCCGCGGGGAGCAAGGTGGACTCCAGCTACCCGGTCGACTGCCATCAAGATGCATGGGCTTTCAGCTAAAACAGTGGTTTCAGTTGAAATCCCGTGACCGTGGGTCTGCGCCCAAGATGGTGGCACCTGTTAATCGGCAGCAGCCACAGGGGGCTGCAGACTCTGGGAAAGCGGAGGACTGGAGCTGGGCACCAGAGGATGGGACAATCGGCCCCCCCCACCCCGTCTGGCAGAATGGTGAGGGAGCTCTGTGGGTGAGGGACCAGTGCATGCAGCGGGCTGTTGGAGACGGCCGTCGGAAGGCTTGTGCCGGGCTGCAGACCGCTGGAGACTGGCTCAAACTGGCTGGAGGGGGTACCAGGTATTGGAACCGGGATGCAAAGAGGTGCCGAGGGCTCCTGACCTTGTTGGAGGTTCAGATCTGGAGCCAGTGGTTTGGACTGGATTCTGTGTGGCTGCGGAAATGCTGGAGGTGAATCTACGGGCACTCGTTAACTCTGGGAGGGGGGGTGTCCTCACTTTTGCTTCTCTCTCTCTGACTGTAAGTCAGACTGTAAGGGGCACTTAAGCAATTCCTGCCAGAGGCGAGCAGCAGGGAGAAAGAAGTTTCATGTGCTACAGCACTGTTTTATTACTATGATAGTAAATTGAATCTTGAATCTTGATGCCCCGATAGGATACTTCCAGAGGTGCCCTGGGGCGGAGCAGACATGCCAGATTTCTTGGCTTCTGTGGCGCTGTTGTGGGTGGACCAGCTCAGCTCTTTGGAGGCCTTTCCTCTGGCGTCCAACAACGCTGACCTGAAGCGTTAACTCTTGTCTTCCCTCAGCAGCGAGTCGCCTGAGCCGCTGAGTGTTTCCAGGATTCCTAACGTTGCTTTGGGAAAGGAACATGGGTTGGGATGGTGACAGGGACTCCTCGGCCTTGTTCTTTCTCAGTCCTCTCTTGTCCTTCATTTCAGACAAGCGACCGAACTGTTGTAATATGAGCAGCTGCTTTTACATTGTCTGGACACGACGCTCCACCCTGACTTCATTCAGAACCACCTCTCCACCCCAGCATTTCATTATGCACTGATGCCTGGCTTATTCCATTAAAGGCTGTGATAAGCTGTCGCTTGACTCTGGAAAGGTAGCGCATGAGTGTGCTGTTTATATGCATGCCCCAATCCCCGTATTCCACTCAGGCATGACACTGAACAGCTCTGACAATCTGTAATTACATTGTGTGTCTGGGGAGCACATGTTAATAAAGACTCGACTGGCTTTCAGCACCATTGTGATATAAAAAAAACTACCCAGTGACTTGCAGCAGCTACACATACAGTGAATCCAAAATGCAATCACTGCAGATCTAAATGATTTGCTTTTTGGAAGGGAGATTCAATTAGTTGCTGGATGATATACTGGCTCTCACCTCACTCCATGGAACTGGCAGCCACAGCAAGCTGCCACGCTTTGAAATTAGCCAACTTCAGTGAAGACGATGAACTAGTGCTGAGGTCCAAGGAGTAACTGGGAAGAACACGGTGTCCCGTGAGCAGACCAATTACTGTTAATGCCGGTTACACTGAGGCTCCACAGTTGAGCAAAGCGCACTCACTGGGCCCCACCTTCGGTGCAGTGGATCCGCTGCCGAGGCCATGGCCATATGATGAAAGAATAGAATCGGGCCATTTGGCCCATCGATTCTGTTCTGCTAATCAAATTATGGCTGATATATATTTTTCTCTCAACCCCATTCTCCTGGCTTCTCCCTGCAACTTTTGGTGTCCTTATTAATCAAGATGCCTTCATCCACGGCCACATTTCCTTTATATTTGACTAAACTAATGATCTACCTCTGTGGTTCTCAAACTTCTCCTTTCCACCACCTTAAGCAAATCCTTACTAATCACAGAGCACCGATGGCACAGGGAATACTTAAAGTGGTCTGTGAGTGGAAAGAGAAAGGTTCAGAACCGCTACTCCACCTCCACCCCGCATCAGGGCCACAGAATGCCAAATCCTTTTGCCACAGAGGACAGTAAGACAATGGGAGCAGGTCTTCGCATTTCAAACTACCCAGTTGGCCAAGTGCATCCTGCTTCACACAACCGATGGATGTGACATTAACCTCATCAGTCACGGAGCCCATGGGAATGGAAAGAAGGGGAGGCAAGTGTGGAGGGAGTGCTGAAGGAAGAGAAGTGGAAGGAAGTTTACCCATGGAGTGTTGCGGATTGGAATCTGGCCTCTTTTTCAATCAGCTCCAATGCCTGTATAGTCTTATTTGCTTAAACACCAGGGGTGATATTTTTTCAAACCTTAAATCTAGTCTCTTGGATTTCCACCCCCCCGCCCCCCCCCCCCCAAATCTAAAGTTCCATGTTCTTTGCTTCAGGTTCTTATGAGTTCATGTCACCAACAATCTGTCCTGGTCCAACCACATTGATGCTACAACCAAGAAAGTTCACTAAAGACTCTCCTTTTTCAGGAGCCTGAGGAAATTCGGCACTTTCCTGAGATATCTTCCTAGCTTTTACAGATCCATCGTAGAAAGTGTCTAGTCTGGATACATCATGTATGAGAACTGCTCCACTCGAGAGTTCAAGAAACTGCAGAGTGTGGTAAACACAGCTGGGGCCACCAAACAAGCCAACCTACCGCTTCACCACCAGGCTCCCAAACAACAGACTCAATCGGAGACTCATTTAAGGACTTTGCACATTATTGACGACTGAACATTTATTTTTATGTATTTGCACAATCAGTTTGTTTACATTTTTTTCTTTGTTTACTATTGAGAGCATCCTGGCCAGCTGCATCACAGTGTGGTGTGGTTGCTGCAGAGAAGTGGATTGGAAGTCCATCCTCAGGACCATAAGAGTGGCAGAGAGGATCACTGGAGTCTCCCTCCTCCCCCACCCCTCACCATCGCTGTGATCTACCGGGATCATTGTCTGAAAAGGATGCATAAAATCATTGAGGACTCCGCTCACCCCAAACACATCTTTCAGCTGCTCTCATCATGGAAGAGATACAGGAGTATCATAGCCAGCACCGCCAGGCTGAGGAACAGGTTCTTCCCACGTTGAACGACCAAAGGAACTGCTCACACTGCCCATCCAAGTCTCTCATAGTCATGAAACAATATTTATATATTTGTATAGATGAACACTTATCCTGCATGTGCATTGTTTGTCTATACTGTATGTGTGTTATATCTGGCTCTATGTCTGCATATTTTGCACTGAGGACTGGAGAACGCTGTTTTGTCGGGTTGAACTTGAGCAATCAGATGACAATAAACTTGACATTTCTCACTTTTGGATACATATCTTTCTCTTGAATACAGTTTACACTACCGGTAACTGTCTGGCCCACAAGAAAAAGAATCTCAGGTTTGTATGTGAGGTTATGTATGTACCCTGACAATAACTTTGAACTTGAACTCCCCTCCTTTGACTCCTCCTACACTTGCGCTATCTTGGGAAGCTGCTGACAATATTAAAGAACCCGTCCCACCCTGGACATATAATTTCCCCCACCCCCACTGCCTTTTGTTTGGGAGAAGATACATGAGCCTGAAACAACAAAGCTCCAATTTTTCACCGATCAGTTTAGTTCCTGCTGTTAGCAGACTCGTGAATGAGCCTCTTGATTGATAGAAGGTGACATCACTGCATTGATTTTTTTCAACTGCACTTTTCTCCATGCCGTGTAATAGTGAACTTATTGCCACAATAACCTCTGAACTGTTGGCTTATCTTTTAAAAAAATATTGATGTATGAGTTGACTTGCCTAGATAGAACACAAAACAAAGCTCTCTGTGGTATGAAACAATAAACAGTTCAAATCATGCCCTCTTCCACTTCCAAGACACCATGTAAAACCAACTTGCTGACCACTGGCCACATCATTATGCCTCTGCTACCCTGGGTTTATCATTGCTGGCAATCTTGTGCTCTGCCATAGCTGCTATGTAAATGTAACTTGCTGCTGGTGCATGCATTTTGAGGCACCTAATTATTGCCCCAGTACTAAGGCCCTCTGGTTTCAGGTGAATGAAGTGTGTTTCACTGAGGAGTGAGTGCCAATCCAATTAGCGCAAAGCAATTATACCCACAACCATTCGGGTTCCAATCAGTCGATGACTGTAAGGAATTTGTATGCTCTCCCCAAAGACCGCATGGGTTTCCTCCTGGTCCTCTGTTTTCCTCCCATGGTCCACACAAAATGTACGGCACCAGGTATTCAGGTGGCACAGGGTTATGGGCTGGAAGGACCTGTTACCATGCTGTATCTCGATAAAGAAAATCCTGTCACTCCTGAAGCAAGGTTTTGACAGAAACATTGACCATCCTTTGCCTGATCCACTGAGCCTGTCCAGCAGTTAGATTCTTGCTTCAGTGCAAACCCCATATTGGGCAGACAGCGTGAATCCATTAAACGCCATGACATGTCTCATGTCAGATCTGAACACGATTGAAGTTTATTAGCACTATCTCCCACCATTGGCTTCAGCAGGGAATCCTTCTTGTGTTAAAACAAATCGCACTTACAGATTTGTAAAAGCAAAATATATATATATATCTTTGAGAGATACGGCACAGAAACAGGCCAACTACTTTTCACTACTTTTAATCGGAAATGAATAGAGAATTATGAAAGGTCTTTCATCTGAAACATTAATGAAATACCAGAACTGTAGATGCTGGAATCTTTAGCAAAGGATGAGCCACTGGAAGAACTCAAGTGGGTCAGGTAGCATCCGTGGAGAGAACATTTTGGGTTGGGAACCTTTGGCCAAGTCTAAAATAGGGGCAATCTGTGGAGGAAAGTGGGAAGAAGCTGAGGAAGGATGGGGTATTGGTGGGAGAGACCACTGGGAAGAGATAGGACAAGAGTAAGAATAAGAGTAAGTAAAGAAGAGATGGAAACAGTGGAACTAGAGGGAGGCAAGGCTTAGCGGTTAGCGCAAACCTTTACAGTACCAGCGATCTGGACCAGGGTTCGAATCCTGCGCCGACTGTAAGGAGTTTGTATGTTCTCCCTGCGGTTGTGTGGGTTTTCCCCGGGGGCTCCTGTTATGTCTCTGTGTTACTTGGGAGGTTTCTCAAATAACTTAGAGATGCAATATTCAAATAACAAAAGAGACTTTACTTACAGATGCCTTCCACCATCTCAGGAAACTGTTCACAAACACTCACATATACATATACATACACCCCACAGTGGTGCATTACAGTTACTACAGTGAGAAGGGTGTATTCTTACGCAGTTACAAAATAGTTTATATTATCCTGACTATATCACACCTCCCACCATTCAAAAGTACAGGCGATGTAGGTTAATTGGGTGCAAATTGGGCAGCAGGGACTCATGGGCCGATGTGGACTGTCTAAATTTAATTTAATTTAATAATTTGAACTTATCCCTGTTGCCAATTATAACAAATCTGGCCATACAGGAAAAGGACTGAAGGCTTGTTTAGCTGACAAGAAAGAGGTTTGATGAGGAAGATGAGGGATGGGGTGGGGGAGGGGAAAGAAAGACAAAATTAAATTTAATGTTGGAAAGAAGGGACTCAGCAGGTGAGGCAGTGCCCTGGAAAAGAGTTGGTCAGTCGATGGTTGGAAAGAACAGAGGGAATAGGATCAGGTAGAGGAGAGGTGGGGAGCGTTTATTGAGATGGGGGGGAAGGGAGGACAAGCTGGCTCTTGTGACGTGTATCATTTAAACCATTGAAAGCTCAGCAATGGATCTTTGCTCCAAATAACTTCTGTGTTTCTTAACTTTACAAACAGATTTCTGAGGAGAGATCTGGGACAGCAGTGAATTCTCAAAGGTGCTGCTCTCTAATCAACCACTTTGTCAAAAATGGGAGCTCGAAGAGAGGAGATTTGTATCCAATAATAGCTTTCCAAAAAACAATCAACACTAAGCAAATGACTAGTTCTTCCCGGTAACTGATAATCTCTTCAAATCCAGAAGTCTGCGACCTCATACTCTGAGATGTAAAACAGAGATGCAAACACACAGCCAACTATGAGGCACCACAGGTTGTCAGTAAAGATAAACTTGATTCTAAATGAATCAAGTTTATGGCAGTGGAATCTGTAACCAATTGGTCCACAATAATGTAAAGCAAGGTGGAACAACCTCAGGATTGGCCCAGAAAGCAGCCTGGATCTTGAGGAATTACTCAGAAAGAAGATGCTTGCTTGGATTTTGAAGAAATGTAACCTGAGTTTGATGAAACATAACAGATTCTGCGAGGGAAACACTTAGACTGCAGTTTCTGGAGCCAAGAGTGCTGGAGGGACTAAGCAGGTCAGGCAGCATCCAGGGAGAGAAGGGGTTTCAGGTTGGGGCCCTTACTGAGACTAAAGTGAGGAAGGGATATATAAAGTCTATAAAGAGTAGGGGGGGGAGGAGGAAAGAGAAGATGCTGAGTGAGGGGCCAAAGGGTGACGGGCTATTGGGCAGGAGATGTGGAGAGATCACTGGGAGGGAGAAATGGGTTCGAAAGAAAAGAGGGAATAGGATCAGGTAAAGGAGAGATGGAAACTGCATTGGGTGGGAGTTACATAAACTTAAAAATTTAATGTTCATGCTTATTGGAATTAAGGATGTCCAGGAGTACTAAGAAGATTACGATGTATTGATTCTCAAGTTTATGGTTAGAACCATAGAACACTACAGCACGGAAAATAGGCCATTCGACCATTCTAGTCTGCTGAAATATTGTTCTCCTAGTCCCATTGACCTGCACCCAGTTCATAATCTTCCAGACCTCTCCCATCCACGTACCTCTCCAATTTATTCTTAACACTTAAGACTGAGCCTGCATTCACCATGTCAGATGGCAGCTCGTTGCACACATCCACCACTCTCTGAGTGAAGAAATTCCCCCTAATTTTCCCCTTTTTTGTCGACTGAGATTTTTTTTCTCTAGTCGTATATTTTCTAATTATTTTATTTAAATCTTCCATGATTGACATTGCTTTTAAAGAATGGTATAGATTGGGCATTAAATGTTTGAAAGATCTATATATTGAAGGGAGTCTTGGTTCTTTTGAACAACAGTCAATTAAATATTGCTTACTAATTTTTTTTGTTATTTACAGATTATAGATCTCAATTACATATATTTCCAAAAAGGTCTGACAAGAATTTAATAGATGTAATTTTTAATTTGCAACCTTTATACAATGCTTCAATATCTAACATTTATGACATGTTGTTGGAAATAAGAGTGACTCCTTTAGATAAAATTAAATAAGCTTGGGAACAGGACATACAATCTCTGAAGAAACTTAGTCTGTAATTTTTAAATTGGTTAATACCTCATCTTTATATGCCTGCCACTCTCTCCTACAATTTAAAGTAGTCCATAGGGCTCACATGTCCAAAGTCAAACAATCTTGTTTTTATCGGGATGTAACTCCTCGTTGTGATAGATGCCACAATGGAGATCACTAATTCATAGCTTTGGACATGTTGAGGCTTAGGAAGTACTGAAAGGAAGTATTTCAAACTTTTTCTATACTTTTTAAAGTAAATTTTAAGCCCAATCCTTTAACTGCTTTGTTTGGTATTATTGGAGAGAGTGGTCTGAGTGGCATCTGATTTGCATGTATTAGCTTTTATTTCTCTTATGGCTAGGCAGGCAGTGTTGCTCAGATGGAGGGATGCTGATCCGCCCACGCATGCTCAATGGTTACACGACGTCATGCCATGTTTAAATTTAGAGAAGATTCAATGCTCAATTTTTGATTTGAATTTAAATTTTCAAACTCTGTGGGGGCCCTTTTTGAATTACTTTCAAAATCTTTAATTTGGTATTAATACTGAAGTGTTGGCAAATAAGTTAATTTATTGCTACGGCAGGGAATTCTTTATTCTTTCTTTGCCAAGCAGCTTTGGTTTTGGTAGTGGGATTAGATTTTCTGTAATGTAATTTGTTTGATTAAGAATGTGGGGTAATGTGGATGAAATAGTACAATCTGAGTGTAGTGTATTCCATACTTTCTTATTTTTTGATTTTAATACTCTGTATTTTTGATGTGCAATTTCAATAAAAAATATTGAAAAAGAGAAAAAATAATACTTTGATTTATGAAGGCCAAGATTCCAAAAGCTTTCTTTACATCCCTGTTTACCTGTGATGCCACTTTCAGGGAATTATGTATCTGAATTCCCAGATCCCTCTGTTCCTCCACACTCCTCAGTGCCCTACCATTTACTGTGTATTGAGGACTCCAAAAACCAGCAACATCCTTCAACCAGCAATTTAAACTTCCGGCACCAGCCTTAACCGCACAAGATTTTCAATTCTGCACCGTCCCAACATGGTGATCCATTAACACCTACTTGTAAAACGATCACAAGTATTCTTCCATTGTCTATGCAAAATCACTGTAGACTTCGAGACTCTACCTTAAGCATTTTAAATGAGATGTCTTTTGTGAAATGTTAATGTCTGTTTGTGAAATGTTACTGAGATGTCTGTGAATTGTCCCCATACTAACACTGAAACTAAACCCCACAATCTATACCTTTTAAAGACATATTTCATCATAATTTTATTAACCCAATCCGTAACACTGTCCCCTGCAAAATAAAATTCTTTTATAACTAAACTGATTTCTAACTTTACAATCACTTCAGTGATAATAATACACAATATATTACATCTTCCAACAATGCATCTCAGTCATGAGAGTTTTTCTTTTAGATGAGCATTTTAACATCTAAACAAGCAAAATGCTACCATATTATTTGTGCCTTTGATATAATTAATTTGCAGATTATATTCTTGCAAGATCAAACTTCTATTTTTATTCTTCATTTTATTCAAAAACACCACAGGATTGTGGTCAGTAAATATCATTACCAGTTGTACTCAGATATACATCAAAATTCTGCGGAGTGAGTATTATAGGCAACAGTTCCTTCTCAATAGTGGAATAGTTCCTTTGATGAGCATTGAATTTTTTTGAAAAGTAGGCAACTGGATGGTCAATTTCATCATCATTGATAAAACTGCACCTGCTGCCCCCTCATTGGCATCCACTGCTAAAGAAAATGGTCTATCAAAGTGAAAAGATTTTAAAACAGGGTAATGGCACTGCATCTCCTTTAAAATCTCTAAAGCTCTCTGACAAGATTTTGTCCACACAAAATTCTCCCCCTTCTTCAAAAGATTGGAAGAGCAATTTTCCAACTTCCTATAATATCCTGCCATTCCTAAATATCTTCTCACTGCTTTCTTGCCATTGGGAATAGGTAATTCAGAAATTGCATTCGCCTTAGCTTGAATAGGTGCAACTTTGCCCTGACCAACTACATACCCTAAGTATGTCATAGTAGCATGTTCAAATTCACTTTTAGCTAAATTGATTGTTAAGTATGCCTTGGAAACAATTTTTCCAAATCCATCAGATGTTCTTCCCATGTGTCATTTTATGTGACTAAGTCATCAATATAAGCATTGGTATGTTTTAAATCTTAATTATTAAGAATTAATCATCCTTTGGAATGTTGCAGGGGCATTTTTCAAATCAAAAGGTAGCACATTCTATTTGTACAACCCTGATGGTGTCAAAAATGCAGAAATATCCCTTCCTCTCTCTGTTAGTGATATACACCAGTCATCCATCAATAAATCCACCTGAGTAAGAAATTTAGCTTTCCCAATTTTATCAATTCTCGCATCCGTTTTGGATATTGCATTAAACTTCTTGTAATCCATACAGAACTGAACAGTTCCATCTGTTTTACGTACCAGAACACAAGGAGAACTCCATTTCAAGTTTGAAGGTCTAATGATATAATTTTCCAACATGTATTCCATGTCCTGATCCATGATTCTCCTTTTCTGCATGTTTATTCAATAGGGGTATTGTTTTCTTGGACTTGCTTCTCCTACATGCACATCATGGCATATCACTGATGTCCTTTTTTTTGACACATCAGGAAACAAATTTGCATATTTCAAAAGCAACTGCTTCAGCTGCTTCTGTTCTGATGGCCTAACCTTTCCTTCAAATTATTCAAAATTGTTGAATTAGACAGGTGCACAGGAACCATGGTTTCTTTAAGGTTACCCTCACAAGATTCTGTTTCCATGATCTTATGATCCATAACTTTCTCAACCCTGTCAATTACTAACACCTGATACAGACTGTTCTCCCTTACCCTAATGCTCATTGTAAGATTTTAACATATTGATATGACAAACCTGGGTTTTATTCCTATGATCTGGAGTGTTAACCACATAATTAACATCATTCAGTTTGATTTCACTTTGTATGGTCCAGAAAATTTCACTCTAAGAAGATTGTCATATGTTTGGAACAAAATTAACACTTTATTTCTTGGCTTCAGATTCCTCATTTGAGTCTTCCTGTCAAGTAATCACTTCATTTTACCCTGAGCCATTGTTAATTTCTCTTGAGCCAAAGTCCACAGTTTTTAATCGATCTTTAAAGTTAGAAACATAATCCAAAAAGTCCAACTGAATATATTCATTAACCCACTGTTCTTTTACCAACATTAAAGGTCCTCTAACCTGATGTCCAAACACAATGAATCCTGCACAGACTCTCCTGTTGGAAATAACAGTAAATGAATACCTTCATCCCAATCCTTTCCATTCTCCACACAATAAATCCTCATCATATTTTTAAGAGTAGAATGAAATCTTTTCAAAGCTCCCTAAGTTTAAGGATGGTTCACAGATTGAGTGATCTGTTTAATTTCCAGCTCATAAATCAACTGCTGAAACAGTCCTGACATGAAATTACTTCCTTGATCACTCTGGATCTCCTTAGGTCACCCTAAAACTGTGAAAAATTTTGCAAAGCCTTTACCACTGTTTTTGCTTTGATATTTCTCAGTGGTATAGCTTCTAGAAATCTAGACGCCATACATGTCATTGCTAACAAGTACTGATTCCCAGCTTTTGTTTTACGCAGGGGAACCACACAATCTAAAATAACCCCAGTGAAAGGTTCTCCAAAAACAGGAATAGGTTGGAATGGAGCTATGAGAAGAACCTGGTTAGGTTTCCCCACAACCCGACAAAGGTGACATGTCCAGCAACAATTTATATCATTCGTCAAACCAGGCCAGAAAAATTGTTTCAAAATTTTATTCATGGTCTTCTTTTGGTCATCCCAAAAGTGCACAATGGGCCAAATTTAACTTTTCTTTCCGGTAGGCTTTAGGAATGTTCACCTGATGAATCACTGCCCACTTTTCATTTGCAGGAATGTCACGAGGTCTCCATATCCTCATCAGAAATTCACCCTTCTAGTAATAACCATAATCTCCTCCTCATCCACAGCTTTCTCCCTCAAGTCAGCAAGATCAGAATCTGTCTTTTGCTGCTCAATTAACTCTTTCCTTGTCAAAGATAAACCCTGACTCTCAAATTTAACCTGCTCCTTCTGGACTATTTCAAAGTACTGGGCAAGTCTCTAACAACTCTGGATCTTCCACTGCTCTCATCTCTTTCGTAGACAAAGACCTTGTTACTGCACATGCAGGATATATTTCACAATCTTCTTCAACCTCCTCCTTACTTAGCTTATTTGTTAATCTCAACACTGAACCAAGTTTTTCCTCCACCAAATCATTCCCTAATAAGAATGAGATTCCTCCCATGGGCAACTTTGAAATAACCCCCACTAAAACCAGTCCTTTAACTAATTCTGAATTCAACACTATTTTGGGCAGAGCTATTATTCTACATCTCCTCCAACACCTCTAATCAAAGTCATCTCTCCTGTGCCCAATTTTTGATCAAGAGTTAAAAAAATTCTCCAACAACAATAACTGGGCAGCCCCAGTGTCTCTGACAATTTTACTTAGCACTCGGGAAGTTCCTTTCTTTACTGAAATCAAGCCCTCTGACACAAAAGCCCTCTGAACATGTCCATAACATCTTTAGAAGGTATGGAACCTCTTTTCTCATCAAAATCAACTGTCTGAATACCTGCTTCTGGTAATCTCTTCTTTTCTTCAACACTAAACAATTTGAAAGATCATAACCAGGTTTCTTACAAAAATGACAAACAAATCCTGAAATTCTGTCTTTTCCCACTTTACCTTAATCTTTCCTCTTAATATTCTCCGCAGACTTAATTTCAGGCCTACTGGTCTGTTCGACATTCTTCTTTGGCTTGGCTTCGCGGACGAAGATTTATGGAGGGGGTAAAAAGTCCACGTCAGCTGCAGGCTCGTTTGTGGCTGACAAGTCCGATGCGGGACAGGCAGACACGGTTGCAGCGGTTGCAGGGGAAAATTGGTTGGTTGGGGTTGGGTGTTGGGTTTTTCCTCCTTTGCCTTTTGTCAGTGAGTCGACATTAACCCTCTGAAAAAGCTCACTAGGGTGAAATCAGGGCTTATTCACCTGCTAACCTAACCATTTCTTGCCAGGTCCCCACATCTTTATCATCCAGATATAATTTGATCTCATTTGGGAACACACCTTTTAATTTCCTCAATTGATAGCAGTTCTCTTATTCTGTTGAAATCATTATTTATTCCTTTTGAGGTGCACCATCGGTCAAAGCAAACAGATTTTCCTCATGCAAAATCCATATAAGATTGGTTCCTTGCTTTCCCCAAATTCTTACATTTTTGTCCATATGCTTCTGGAACCAATTCAGAAGCTTTCCACATGGCTTGTTTAACAGCCTCATAATTTGCTACTTGCTCTGCAGTCAAACTGCAGTTTGCCAGTTGTGCTTTTTCTTTTATCACACTTTGGAGCATAAGAGACCATTTTTCTTTCGGCCAGCTTGAGCTCTGAGCAACCGCTTCAAAAAGCTGAAAATATGTATCTCTATCTCTCTCATTGAAAGGTGGAAGTAGAGTAACCTCTTGACTAGCCATAAAATTCTCTGCAGTTCTCTTATGTCCCTCCAACTCAAGTCTTAATTAAAAAAAAAATTTAATTGTTTGCATCATTACAGGAAAAAAATGAATAATAGATTAGAGGGCACATCCACGGAGGCTATTTGGGTGGAACTGAGGAGTAGGAAAGGAGAGGTTACACTGGTATGGGTGTATTATAGACCACCCGGAGGGGACCGAGACCTAGAGGAGCAAATCTGTAGGGAGATAGTAGATATTGTGATAAGCACAGGGTTGTAATTATGGGAGATTTTAATTTTCCACATATAGATTGGGAAACACATTCTGTGAAAGGACTGGATGGGTTAGAGTTTGTGAAATGTGTGCAAGATAGTTTTTTACAACAATATGTAGAGGTGCCGACCAGAGAAGGAGCAGCGTTAGATCTACTGTTGGCAAATGGGATGGGTGAAGTGACGGAGGTTAGTGTTGGCGAGCACTTCGGGTCCAGTGATCATAATGCCATCAGCTTCAATGTCATTATGGAAAGAGAGAAGTCAGGGCTAAGGGTTAAGGTTTTTGATTGGGGAAAAGCTAGATTTGAGGAGATGCGAAAGGACTTGTAGGGTGTGCATTGGGACAATTTGTTTTATGGGCAGGATGTAGTAGAGAGATGGAAGTCTTTTAAAGATCAGATTTTGAGAGTGCAAAAGCTTTATGTTCCTGTTAGGTTAAAAGGAGGGGCAAAAGGTTTGAGAGAGCCGTGGTTTTCAAGGAATATTGGAAACTTGGTTCGAAGAAAAAGGGAGGCATACATTAGATATAAGAAACATGGAGTTAAGGAGATGTTTGAAAGATACATTGAATGTAAGAGGAATCTTAAGAGAGGAATTAGGAAAGCTAAAAGAAGGTACGAGGAAACTATGGCAAGCAGGGTGAAAACTAATCCAAAAGAGTTCTACAAATATGTTAATGGTAAGAGGAAAGCTAGAGACAAAATTGGTCCCTTAGAAAATCAGAGTGGAAAACTGTGTGTGGAGCCTAGAGAAATGGGGGAGATATTGAACAGTTTATTTTCTTCGGTATTCACTAAGGAGAAGGATATTGGGTGATGTGAGATAAAAAAAAGCAAATTGGGTAAATATGGGGAATATAGAGATTACAAAAGATGTAGTTTTAGGGCTTTTGAAGAATATAAAGGTGGATAAGTCTCTGGGACCAGACGGGATCTTCCCCAGGACATTGAGAGAAGTGAAGGAGGAAATAGCAGAGGCTCTGGCGGTAATTTTCCAAATGTCATTAGATATGGGGATAGTGCCGGAGGATTGGCGCATTGCGCATGTGGTTCCGTTATTTAAAAAGGGTTCAAGGAGGAAGCCTGGCAACTATCGGCCTGTAAGTTTGACGTCTGTGGTAGGTAAATTAATGGAGAAAATTCTTAGAGATAGTACTTATAAACATCTGGATAGACAGGGTCTGATCAGGAGCACTCAACATGGATTTGTGGGAGGAAGGTCATGTTTGACCAATCTGATTGAATTTTTTGAAGAGGTGAATAGGAATGTAGATGAGGGTAGTGCAGTGGATGTTGTCTATATGGACTTCAGTAAGGCCTTCGATAAGGTACCACATGGAAGGTTAGTTAGGAAGGTGCAGTCTTTAGTATAAATTTTGAGATAGTCAAATGGATTGAACATTGGCTGAAAGGGAGAGGCCAGAGAGTGGTAGTGGATAGTGGATAGTCTGTCAGGTTGGAGGCCGGTGACCAGTGGTGTGCCTCAAGGATCTGTATTGGGCCCATTGTTGTTCGTTATATACATTAATGATCTAGATGATGGGGTGGTGAATTGGATTAGTAAATATGCAGACGATACTAAGATAGGTGGAATAGTGGATAATGAAGAAGGTTTTCAAGGATTGCAGAGGGATTTGGGCTGCTTAGAAAAGTGGGCTGAAAAATGGCAGATGGAATTTAATGCTGAGAATTGTGAGGTGCTTCATTTTGGTAAGAAGAATCAGAACAGGACATACGTGGTAAATGGGAGAGCATTGATGAATACAGAAGAGCAGAAAGAATTAGGAGTAACGGTAAATCGTTCCCTAAAGGTAGAAACTCACATGAATAGGGTGGTGAAGAAGGCTTTTAGTATGCTGGCCTTTATCAATCATTGCATGGAATATAGGAGTTGGGAGGTGATGTTGAGATTGTATAAGATGTTGGTGTGACCTAATTTGGAGTTCTGTGTGCAGTTCTGGGCGCCTAATTATAGGAAGGATATAAACAGAGTGGAGAGAGTGCAGAGAAGGTTTACCAGAATGTTACCTGGGTTTAAGCATCTAGAGTATAGGGAGAGATTGGACAGATTAGGTCTTTATTCTTTGGAGCGTAGAAGGTTGAGAGGGGATTTGATAGAAGTATTTAAGATTATGAAAGGGATAGACAGAGTGGATGTTGATAGACTATTTCCGTTAAGAGGAGGAAAGATTAAAACAAGAGGACATGAGTTAAGAATTAAGGGACAGAGGTTTAGAGGTAACATGAGGGGGAACTTCTTTACTTAGAGTGTGGTAGCCGTGTGGAGTGATCTTCCGGGAGAAATAGTGGCGGCGGAGTCAATTGTATTATTTAAGAAAAGGTTGGACAGGTATATGGATGAGAAGAAGATGGAGGGTTATGGGCATTGTGCAGGGAGGTGGGACTAGAAAGGGGTGTTTGGTTCGGTGCGGACTAGAAGGGCCTAATGGCCTGTTTCCGTGCTGTAATTGTTATGCTATGTTATGTTATGTTATGTTATTAATCAAATATCCATAACCAATGATACCAAAAAAATTACTTTTATATTTTTCTCCCCAACCCCCCACCCACCCAAAAGTAAGAAAAGGAAAGAAAAGAAAGAAACAATATACAATAATATTAGCAGAGACAATCATTAATTGTTATTAAAAATTACTAATTGAGAGGAGTGGATAAGATAGAAGAGGTGGGCAGAAAATTATCCATAAAATCCATAGATGGTTTCCAAATACTATAAAAATTTTCTACTTGATTCCCTAAACTATACGTAATTTTTTCCAAAGGAATACAATTTTGCATCTCATTATACCATCTGCTTAATAACACTTCTCTCTAATCTTTCCATGATATCTCTATACTTTTGCTATTCCAATACTTAAAAATTTTATAGGTATTTGTACAATTTCAATTTTACATTGTTTTCATAAATATCTCTAAGAAAAAAATATTCTTGGATCCTTTGGTATCTTTACCTTCATAATTTGCCCTAATAATAAACTCAGTTCATTCCGAAACCTTTCCACATTTTTCACAAGACCACACTGAATGCAAGAAAATCCCTATTTCTTTCGCACATCAAAAACACTTATTTGAATAATTAGGATTGTCCATTTAGCTCGTGTGGAGTACAATTGATGGTGAAAATTATATTGAACCATTTGATATCTAACAGAATTTTTGCATATAATCAATTAAAATGTATTTGAAAAAGAGACTGGGAGCTGATTTGAGTCTTCCTAGACAAAGTCAATTTGAAGATATAACAGAAATATTCGTTGTTAAGAAATTTATTACTAATATACATATAAAATTACAAGAGACTAAAGAAAAAAGATTTATATAAATCAAAAATATGATGGGAGAAAGATTTAAATATATAAATTCAGAGGAAGATTTGGTCAAAATTATGTTATGAAAGTTTTATGAATACAGTAAGTCTTAATTGTTTTCTAATTCAAAAAGTCCATATCTTCAAACTGATGTTTCCTAATTCTGCTTCTTCTACCTCATGTTGGTGTTTCTGCAATTCAACCTCCCATTTCTCTTTTTCTTCATCCACCCTCCATTTCTCCCTTTCTTCATCCACCCTCCATTTTTCAAATTGCAATTGCATTTCAAAAGATCTATCCTCAGGAAAATTCTTTAAGTCTTTCTCTTCAAATTTTCCCTCACTTCTATAATATTTCACTGTATTTGTATTTTCTTCATAAAACCCTTGACTTCAACAGCTTTAATTCCCTAGCAATGACCATCAGTTCCTGTTTTGTTTTTCTCTGCAGCTCCGCAGATGATGGTTATACCAAAAATCCCCTCATACCCATTGGCTGCTGATTTTCCACACACAAACTTTGGATTAGCTTAGAAAAACAAGTTACTAATAAATCACAAAAACTCCAAAAGTTTAAGGCCCCACAACTCCAAATGTTTCAATCCAAAATGGATGAGCCCCCACTTGTTATGAGCCCAGATTATTCCAAAAACCAGCAACAATCTCCAACCAGCAATTTAAACCAGTCTTAACAGCACAAGACTTTCAACCCTGGGGGACCTGTCCTTTACCTTTGTACCTAACTCCCTAAACTCTCTTTGCAGGATCTCCTCAGCTTTCCTACCCACGTCTTTGGTCCCTGCATGGACCATGACATCTGGCTGCTCACCCTCCCTCCTGAGAATATGGAAACTCGATCCGAGATATCATGGACCCTGGCACCAGGGAGGCAACAGACCATCCAGGATTTTCGATCTCTCCCATAGAACTTCTTATCTGTCCCGCTAACAAACAAATTCCCTATCACTACTCCTCTCCTCTTTTTCCTCCTTCCTTTCTGAGCTGAGGGCCAGAGACACAACCTCTACAACTTGTCCCTGGTTGGTCGTCCCCACCAACAGTATCCAAAATGGTATACTTATTGTTGATGTTCAGCCAATAATGTGTGGGACTGGTGAGAGGAATTGAAATGGTTGGAAACCAGGAGCTCCATTGAAAGATCACAGGTTCTCAGAAAAGCGGTTGACCACTGTCAAGGTGAGGCTATATGTAAACATGGGATAAAAACGCATGTACAGACTTAAACCAAACAGCATGAACATTGAAACGTTCCAATTTTGGGTAATCCCCCCATCTTGATCCAGCTTCATCTCACCTTAATTGGTATCTATTCCCATTTTTCTTTCTGACCTTCCTCCCACTTGCTCTGCCATTCAACCTGTCCCTCCCATCTTGTTCTGTACAGTACCCTTTCGTCTCTTGGTTCGTCTAAGCTGATCTCGTTGAAAAGATAACGATAGGTGACCTCCGAGTATATGTAAGGGGTAAGGTGTTTTGAACTGCGTAGAGAGGAAAGTTCTTCACTGAATGGGTGTTGAATAAATTTTAAATTGAGAGCATGGTAACAGGCCCCTTCAGTCCACGAGTCTGTGCCACCCAATTTACAGCCCAATTAACTTACACCCCTGGAGTGTTTCGAGCAGTGGTTGGAAACCGGAGCCCCTGGGGAAAACCCACGCAGACACGGGGAGAATGTACAAACTCCTTCCAGACAGCGTGGGATTGGAACCCTGGTCCCGATCACTGGTGCTGTAAAAGCGTTGCACTCTCCACTATGCCAACCATGGTGCCCAAATGTTTGGAATACTTGGAATTCTCCACTCAAGATAGCTGTGGAGGTTCAGTCTCTGACATATTCATGACTGAGATCATTGAAACTAAAGGGTTAGCATTACTGGGAGACATAGCTATCTTGTTGAGTGACAGCACACAGCATTCTTAATTTAGTGTTATTACACAGAGATAAGTGTAACGGTCACACCACATGACTGCAATCATATTCGCAGATCAGGCTTTCCATCTCCCTGGGAAATATAGATTTATTTCAGGTCTCACTTCACATTTGCTTTGTTGACCCTTTGGATCAACACAGGCACAAAGAAGGTGAACAGTGAGATGAGATGGAGCTATGTAAGGGCATAAGAAATAGGGGCAGGAGAGAGCCTGCTCTGCCATTCAGTAAGATCGAGGTTGATCTGGGTGTGGATTCAGCTCCACCTTTCTTTCCTGTTCCCCTTAACCCTTATTCACCCACTACACAAAAATCCATCTGTGTTTTAAAGATATATAACAAGGCAGCCTCTTACTGATTCCTTGGGCAGAGAATGCCACAGGTTCATGATTCTCTGAGAGAAGCAGTTCCTCCTCATTTTCGGTTACTTCCCTAAATCTTGAGGCTGTGTCCTCTAGTTCTAGTGTCACCCACCAGTGGAAACAACTTAACGAATCATTCTTCATCACCAGAATCAACTTCTGCACTAACTCCAAAGCCAGTATACATTTCCTAAGTAAGGAGAGCAGAACTGCATGCAGGTGCGGCCACACCTGTATCCCATACAGTTGCAGCCGAATCTCTCTGCTCTTAAATTCAACCCCTCCAGCAATGAAGGCCAACATTTTATTTGCCTCCTTGGTATCCTTTTGCACCTGCAAACCATCATTTTGTGATTCATGCATACGTACTCCTAGTACTTTCTTCATAACAACATTTCACCAATTTAAAATAAATCTGATTGATTACTTTTTCTTCCAAAGTGGATGACGTCGAATTTACCAACACTTTGTGTTCCATCTGACAGACTTAACTTAATTTATTTCTCTGCAGGCTCACTGCCTGCACGGATTTGTTTCCATTGGTTTCCAGTTGAGCTGCCCTCCAACATGAGACACTATTAGTTCAAACTTGGCAGGTCAGGGCAGGTCTCTGGAAATGAGGTGTTATTTGGTTTTGGCTTTGCTGTGTTCGAACCTGAGAAATGTCAAGGTTCCAAGAACTTTACAGTCCACATCATTAGACTCAGCAAAATGTAGGCATCAGACCCACATTTTTAACATCTGCACACTGTGCATTGGCCTCTCCAGAGAGGGTGTAATGTGAATGCTATCACCTTTCCTGTGAGCCTGTGATATATCCCAGGGGTTTGATTTGATCTAAGTGCAGAAATCCCACCAATTGAATCTTCCTAGATCCCATCACTCAGCTACACACCAGGCAGGTGAGCCTGCATGTCTTTGGGAAGCACTTGGAGGAAACCCATGTTCTCATGGGGATAACTTGGAAACTCCACACAGACAACACCAGAGACACAAGCCAATGTTGGAATCTGTCACAAAAAAAGAAAAAAAAACCACTGGAAGGACTCAGTGTGTCAAACAGCATCAATGGAAGCAAAGGGGTGAGACCCGATCTCAGCTCTAAGCTTTGAGGGGTCAAAATAAAGGGTCCAAACGCGATATGTTGACTGACCATTTCATGGAGGCCAAGTGAAAACAGAAATGCTGGAGGAACTCAGCATCGCAGCGTCCAGAGGAGGTAAAGAGATTGGATAAGGAAGGGCTCAGGCCCGAAATGCCGAAGATCTAGCTTTATCTCCTCGGGATGCTACAAGACCGAATGAGCTCCTCCAGCATTTGTGTGTCAGGCCCGGAGGTCAGGATCGAATAGTCAGGATCTTGGGCCATTCGGAGAACTAATTGTTGGGGCTTTAGTATGCAGCAAAACTCTACGCAAAAAGAAGCAGCATGGAGTGGTGAAAAGATTCTAACTCATCCACACCACTGATTGAAGGGTTGCGTGTCCTTCAAGATATCATTAGAATCTGCACACTGCAGATCTGAATGGTGGATGGGTGTGCTTTTCTGGTCCAGAGAGTCATTGTAATTGTGACAGCTATGCTGCTGCCATCATCCCGTTTTCTCTGCAGAAAGACCCCCACTTTGAGTGATGCAATTTGTTTTTCAGTCAGGAAGAATACCAACCTGAAGATAATTCTAAGCTAGATGCTGGCCAATTATACCACTTCAGGGTTCTGACTTCTGCATGAAAATAAATCACAAAAGAGACTTCAGAAAATGGATTTCTCTTCCACTCAAACAAGAGAATGGAGACTATTACAGCTCCATCACACAATGTTTTTGAGAAATGTAAGCAGTGTCTACCCTATAATTTACAGCCACAGCTTTTGAGCATAATGTTTGGAAATAAGGTACTTTGCATCCGATTTGATAATTGAATGATGGCTTGTATTTACTTGGTACCTTTTAAGAGCTCAGATGATCACCAGCATTTTGGAAACAACAAAGCATTTACTGAGCAGGCAAAGAATTGCTGGAAGAACTCAGCAGGTCAGACAGCGCCCATGGGTCGAGTGAATCACAGACGTCTGTAGACACTGTGACTGTAGTAAAAACAGAAATGGTGGAGGAGCTCATTCGTTTTTTTATGTAAAGCTAAATCTCTGATGTTTTGGGCCTGAGCCCTTCCTTTTGCCTTGATCCAATCTCTTTACCTTCTCTGGACGCTGCGAGAGTGGCTGAATTCCTTCAGCATTTCTGTTTTTACTTGGCGTCCGTGGGTAGAAACGGTCAGTCAACATATCACGTTTGGACCTTTTACTTTGACCCCTCAAAGCAAGCAGCAAACTCCTCTGTGCAATTGGATCCTGGATTTCCTCATCTTCAGTAAGTATGGATTGACAAGAACATCTCATCCACAATCTTCATCAGCACCAGGGCACCACAGGGCTGCATACTTAGGCCCCTGCTCTATTCATCCCTGTCAGTGCATTCGTCAACAACACCATGTACAAATTCACTGATGATACCGTAGTAGTAGACTGTATAAAAAGGGGAAAATAGCCAGAATACGGGGGAGAATGAAAACTTGGTTGAATGGTTTATGAAAAAGAACCTCACACTAAATGTCAGCAAAGCCAAGGAGGAGATTGTACATTTGAGGAAAAGAAAACCAGAGGTGTACAATCCAGTGATCATTGGGGGAATCCGAGATGGAGAGAGTGAGCAAATTTATTTCCTGGGAGCCACTATCTCGGAGGATATTTCCTGGAACCATCATATTTATGTCATCATGAAGAAGGCAAGTCAGCGCCATTCCTTCCTCATGAATCTGCAGAGGTTTGGTATTGTCATCAGAAACCTTGGCAAACTTCTACAGATGTAGAGTGCTGACTGGCCAGATTATGGCATGGTGTGGGGGCACCAATGTCTCCGAGTGAAAAGCCCTGCAAAAGGTAATGGACCCAGGCAAAACCCTCCCCACCCTCGAGAACATCAACAAGGAATGCTGCCGTCGGAGAGCAGCCCACACTAACCAGCACATGCTCTGTCCTCGCTGCTGTCATCAAGACTCACGCCCCCAGGTTCAGGAACAGTTGCTCTCTCTCCTCCATCAGATTCCTCAACAACAAACTCAATCAGGGAATCATTTACGGACACTTACTTTGCACATTATTTAGTTTCTGTATTTGCACAGTTTGTTTACATTTTTTTCTTTACATTCCTTTCTTCCTGAGTACAGTTTAGTTACCAGTAATTAAAGTTTCTTCTTGGCCCACATGAAGAAAGAATCTCAAGTTTGTATGCACTTTGACAGTAAACAAACTTTGAACTTTATCAACACTAATATTAAATTATGCACATAAAGGTGGGGGGGGGGAGAAGCTGGGGGAGGGGGCCAGAGGGATGGGGCATGGGAGGTGGAGGGACAGGTAGAGGAAGAAAAGTTAGAGTGAGAGAAAAAATAAGTTCAGGAGCAGGTAAAGAAGAGTTGGAAATGGCGGAATCAGATGGGGGGTGCAGTTTTCTAAAATGAGAAAAATCAATGCTCCTGCCATTAGGGATGATAAGGATGTGCCGTTCTTCAAGGCCTCACCCTGACAATGGATGAGGGTAAGGACGGAGATGTCACTGTAGGAAGGGTTGGGGAATTGAAATGTTTGGCTCCAGGAAGCTCATGTTTAGACCCACGCACAGCAAAGCAGTCATCCAATCTGCATTTGGTATTCTTGATGAAGAGGAGGCCACCCCAGGTACACCGAATGCAGGAGACATAATGTTCAGGTTGTGGTAAACCACTGTGTATCTGTTTGGGTGTGTTAGGACACACCCCTTTGTTGACTGTGCCTGAATAAAGGCAACTGTGCCACAGTCCCCTCCTCAGTCCAGGACAGTCGACCAGCATTTTATTCTGTTGTGAATAAAAGCCTATCATTTTCTCTACAACTTCTAGTCTTTGAAGTTATTGATGGCGCATCAATTTTATTCACAACAGTTTCCAAAACACAGATTCATTGTGCAACTATAAAACTGCCTTAATAAGCAAAGTCTGCAGACACTATGATTGTAGTGCAATGCACAAATGTGCTGGAGAAACTCAGCAGGTCACACAGCATCCGTAGGAAACAAAGAGATGTAACCAGCGTTTCAGACCTGCATCCTTCATCAAGATATGAGCAAAATGATAGCCAGGCAGGCAGTTGGGTGAAATATTGGTTATTTGCTTTGCTTCCTATAGGTACTGCGTAACCTCCAGCACTTTTATAAATCTGCATGTGCTTTTTGGAACTGAAAAGTGGGAGAGCTTCTGTCGCTCAGCTCCAGGGACCCGGGTTCAATCCTCACATCGGGTGCTCTCTGTGAGGCGTTTCCTCGTTCTCCCTGTATTTTCTAGGTTCCCTCTGGGTGCCTTGCTTTCCTCCCCATGTCCCAAAGACATGAAGGCCAGGGGGTTAACAGGCCGCTGTAAGTTGCCTCCTGGTGTGCAGGTGGGTCGACGATCTGGATGGGGGGTGGTATGGAGTTGATGGGAAGGTGGGGATAACAAAATGGAATCAGTGGACGTGGGTGGATAGTTAGTCCAATGTGACTGACTTTGCCCTGTTTCTCTGCCAAACTAGGACAATGAAACAGGAACACAAATGGGAAAATAATCTGGACATCATTTTGTGGTTAATAGGTAGACTCAATCTGTTGTAAAATAGGACACACAAGAGACTGTTTTGCACCAGAAATGTTGACCTTTCTCTTTCTCTCACTGATGCTGCTCAACCCACTGAGTTTCTCCAGCAGATTGTCTGCTTAGTGTAAAATAAAGACGAGGGAACAAGATAACTATCGAAGACGACAGTGCGAACAGGCCTTTCAGCCTGTGCCAAACCATTACTCTGCCTAGTCCCAGTGACCTGCAGCCGGACCATAGCCCTTCCATACCTCTCCCATCCATGTACTTATACAAATTTTTCTTAAGTATCGAAATCAAGCCTGCATTCATCTTTCACCCTTAACCCATGTCGTCTAGTTTTTGTCTCACCTAACCTCAGTGGGAAAAGCCTGCTTCCATTTATTCTATCTATACCCCCATAATTTTGTATACCTCTGTCAAATCTCCCCTTATTCCCTGATTTTCCAGGGAATAAAGTCATAACCTGTTTTACCATTCCCTGTAACTGGGAATTCCTCAAGTCCTGGCAACATTCTTGTGAATCTTTCAATCTTAATGAGATTTCTCCTGCAGTTAGGTGACCAAAACTGCACACAGCACTCCAAATTTGGTCTCATCAAAGGCGTTGGAAGTTCTGAAGAATAGACGAATACCTTATACAACTCCTCTATAAAATCCCTCCTATATTCAATACTTTGATTTATGAAGGCCAATGTGCCAAATAGCTCTCTTTGCGACCCAGTGATGCCACTTTCAGGGAATTATGTATCTATATTCCCAGATCCCTCAGTTCTACTGCATTCCTCAGTGCCCTACCATTTAGCATATATATCTTACCTTGATTAATCCTCGCGAAGTGAAACACCTCAAACTTGTCCACATTAAATTCCATCTGTCATTTTGCAACCCATTTTTCCAGCTGGTCCAAATCCTTGAAACCCTTTCTTGGTGCCCAATCCACATTGATCATCCATGACTAACCACAATGGACCAGGCACCGATCCTTGAAGCACCCTGTTAGAAACAGGCCTCCTGTTGAATAGGCAATCATCTACTACCACTTTCTAGCTTCTCCTGCAAAGCCAATGTCTAATCCAATTTACTACAAACAGTGAGGAGAAACAAAGTTTTATTCCTTCTGCTGGCAAAGGCAGCAGATTTAAATGTGCTCATGTTCCTCTATGTCCTGTGTTTAGAATGGGTGCCATGAGGCTGTGAGAACAAAGGCATATCCCTAAAATGTCTTCCTGAGACCAATTCTAACTTTTTCGTACAGGGTCTAAGAAAGAAGAAGCAGAGTTTGGGAGATTTGGAGGATGGTGTGTGCCATGACCGACCACAATCTCTGGGATGGCCATTTCCAGCAGGTCACTTTGGTAGCATCAACTGGTCACAGCAATTTCATCCCTCACCTCTCCATGTTTCACCAATCACCTGCTGTCCCCTGTCTTACCCCTTTACACTGGCTATTTTCTCTCTCCACATTCAGTCCTGATGAAGTGTCTCCACCTGAAACATCCTCTCTCCCTTTCCCTCCGATGATACCCCCAACCCACTGAGTTTATCCAATGGCTCGTACTTTTTTTTAACAGCAACATGATGCCTCTTTACCGCCCTGTGCCACTGAACTCAAACACAATGGTCAATAAGCACTGCCCAGAGAGGTCCTCACACCTGGCTACACCTATCAGAGGGAAACCCTTTCACTACTACAGGAACTGCCCAGGGTCCATTCATCAAGAGATTAATCACTCCCCTTCCTTCTTGTACCAAATGGGGCACCTTACAGAGCAGATATGAGTCTTCATAACCTCATGTTCTAAAACCTATTTTGCAATGGGCTAGCATTTGAGGGTAGGGAAAAGGGCGTTTGAGATAGTGCAGGTCCCAGATTAAAAACAAGTTGTTGAAGGTAGATTCAAAATGGGGTTGGAGACAACAGGGTTGAACAGTGGGCTTCACATTTGCTTTGCGCTTGGCTGGTGGGTTTCTATTCATCCAAATCCCTTGATGTTGTTTTCTGACTGAGATATTGCCATGCCAGGCCTTAAAAATTTAAGTCAACCCATTATGGGGCAGTGAATTCTGAATTAGCATGACATTCTCCACGATTGAATTGTCACTGATTTTTGCTTGCACTAACTGCAACTGTGAATGTTTATTTATCCATCCTTTTATATTTATCATGAATTTTCATTTTTAAATGTTATTTTTAGCATGGTAGAAGCCATTCCACCCATTTAAACCCATGCTGCTCAATTATACCCAAATTAACCAACCATCCTGTGCATTTTGGAGAGCGGAGGGAAACTAGAGCACAGGTCAAAGGGAGAACGTACAAACTCTTTACAGTTCCGATTTGAACTTGGGTCGCTGGTGCTGTAATAGTGTTGCGCTAACCCCTATGCCACCTGTGCCACCCTTCATCTCTTTATCTGACCTGGCATGATGTGATCAATTGTGGTTGGTGTATCTTGCACAGTTGTTAGCAGAGTCACAAATGGCAACGAGGAAGCGTACAGGAGGGAGATACATCAGCTCGTTGAATGGTGCAATGACGACAATCTTCCACTCAATGTCAGCCAAACCAAAGTGATCATTGTGAACTTCAGGAGGAAGTCAGGGGAACACAACCCAGTCCTCATTGAGGGTTCACTAGTGGAGAGGGTGCAAACATCTCTGAGGATCTGTCCTGGAGCCTCCACGTTGATGCAAGCACAAAGAAGGCTCATCAACAGCTATACTTTATGAGGAGGCTGGGTATGTCACTGAAGAGTCCTGTAAACTTCTATGGGTGTACCGCGGAGAGTATTCTGGCTGGTTGCATCACTGTCTGGTATGGAGGCGCCAAATCTCAGGACAAGATTAAACTCCAGAGGGTTGTTAACTCGGCCTGCGAGATCAAAGACACCAGACTTCACTCCATTGAGGACATCTACATGAGGCTGTGTCAAAAAAGCAGACTCTATCCTCAAAGACCCCCCACCCCCCACCCCCACCACTCTGCTACCATCAGGAAAAGTTGCAGGAGCCTAAAGATGAACACTCAGCGGCACAAGGACAGCTTCTTCCCCGCTACCATCAGATTCCTGAATAATCAATAAACATTGCATTACTTCTCATGCACTATTAATTTTACTTTTTTTAATACTAATGCCGTAAGATGGTTATAATATGAATGTTGGCCCTATGATGTTGTCGCAAAATCCCGAATTTCATGACTTACTCAAGACAATAAATTCTGATTCTAATCTTGATTCTGAAGTAGGAATCTTGGTGCATCTGTAAAATTGTACGTATGTGCATGACAAAATCTCATCTCAATTCCTTCCCAATTTCCCCAATAAATGGCTGGCCTTGAATTTCAAGATGACCTTCTGTTCTGTTTAACATTTTTCAACATTATCATTGCATTATGGAGAGATACAACACAGAAACAGTCCCCCTGGCCCATCCAGTCCATACCAACCACAACCACCCATTTACACTCCTCCGACATTCATCCCAGTTCATACTTCACCCCATTCTCATTAACTCCCCTCAGCTCTACAATTGATGATGGTCGACTGAGGTTCCAGTCTCCACGTCTTTGGGACATGAGATGAAACCGTTCACAGAGGGAACAAGACGGAAAACACTGGAGGTCAGGATAGAACCAGAGCGTCTGAAGCTGTGCTGGAGTAGCACTATCGGCAGTACCAGAACCATGCTTCGCCAATCAATGAGTCCATTGGATCATCAGCAGATCTCCCACTGTCAATGTCCTTGACCCAAATATCAACCAATGTATAAACTGCATGATTACGACAGCAGGACAAAGACTGGGATTCATGTGGAGAGTGACCCACTTCCTCACTTAAGCGCTGCGAAACACTGCCCATGTACCAGTTTGAGTTTAGCCCCGGACAGTCAGGTTGCTGAAGAAAATGAAGACCAAGGTGATTCAACCAGCTGATTGTGCACTGGATCGCAGTCACAGATTGCATTCATCTCTCTTGAAGACCCCTTTGTTACATGTATCATAGACTGCTCGAACCCCACTAAAAGGGCTGTCTGCACTATGGTGACACCACTTCTGTACTTACACTAGAGTAATTGTCAATATTTATTTATCACCAATATTTTGCATTTATTACTCACTAATAGGATACCCGGCACTGCCCGGGATATAAAACACTCAGTTGTTGACTACACGGTTGAAACAAAATACTCGAACAACTTCATGGTAATTCTGCATAAAATATACTTTTTTAAAACACAACAGAGATTCAGGGTTCAAACAAAGTTGACTTCTGGCAAAACATAGGCAAACAATTCTCAGCTAAGTGCTTCATAACAAACAATGTCTTTGCTTTTCCCTCCTGGAGTATTAACATAAAGACTGTTCGAGCTTCCAAAACATGAACATCCAACACAGAACTGCCCGTGGGAAAAGCAGGGCTTTTCCAATTACAGTCCAGCTACCTTCAATGTCTGTCCTTGGGATTTGTTAAAGGAGATGGCGAAGTTCATGCATATGGGAAATTGAAGTCTTTGGAACTCGAACAGCATATCAGTGGGAATGATGGGAATTCTTGGAGTGAGAACATCTTCTCCCTTGCCACATCCAGAAAATATTGCCGCCTCAGTAACATGGGACATAAGCTTCTGAACAGCCAGTCTTGTTCCATTGTACAGGCGTGGTGGATCCAAGATATGATGGATCATGATTGGTGCTCCTACGTTTAGACTGAGACAATGTGGTGGGACTCCTGGAGGTCCCAGTGAATTTGGAAACTCTTTGGGAGAGTTGACCACTTGAGTCTGATCAGGAAATATGTCAATTGACATGTAGCAGTGACTATTACCAAGTAACACTTTTGAATTCAATATGACTTTAAAGGTTAAATTCAATGTGGTCATTACATTCAGCATCAAATGTTGCCCCTATTTGAACCTCCTTGGACATTTCTAGAATGCTCCATGTCGATTTGCATGGAGAACAGACAAACAAACGGACAAACATGCATAAATATATAATAGATTTAAATGTGGAATTTTGTAGAATATTTTTTAACATTAAATTTATGGGGTTGACTATTACATGGATACTACTCTTGACTGCGCTAAGTATCTGCATCACTGGAGGTGTCAGGAGTTCCAATGGGTGGGTACCTGAGGAAAGAGTGCACGTCCAAGGTGCCAAGAGTTCCGAGGGACAGATGGCCAGGTGGTAAGTCCGCGTTCGAGGCATTGGGAGTGCCGATGGACAGGCGGCCAGGGCCAGATGGGAAATCGGCGTTCGAGGCATCAAGAGCTCCAATGGGCATGCGCCTATTGGAGTGGGTGAGAAACTAGGGTTAACTTTTACACAAGATCCATGGAAATTTCCAGATTTTTTTTGGCCAAAAATATGGGATGGTCATTTGCATGGTATCAACTTTTACACGAGTATATACTATTGGATATACTATTGAACATGAAGTACCTGTTCGGCTGCACCAAGTGAGAATTTCAGTGCAAATGTACGTTGTTCTTATGTGTATGTCAATAAACAGTATCATATGTCCAAGGTCGATCTCCTGACTTAATGGGTGGTGGTAGAGAGGGACATGTTCAGGCCACAGGCAGGTGGCTGCAATGTGGCTGGGCTTCACTACGATGATCGCTGCTCTGAGTCGATTCCTTTTACCTTGGTGGTAATGCCTCCCAATGTAACAGAGGGGAGAATGGAACAGTCGTTCAACAGGACTGAATGCTCACCACTCGAGTGAAACCCAAATGCATCAGCATTCAGGAAGTATGAGGTCATCCCATTGTAATACCTGGCGGCATTGCCTCTCAGGTTACTGACAACTCCTCACAATCTTGCTCCTCTCAGTTGTTCCTTCCAACATGCAAGAAGGCCAACTCACTTAGGCGGTAACCACTGGAGAGAGTCAGCAGGTCATGTGGCATCCACAGGATGTAAAAGGCCATGAAAGTTCAGGTCTGAGTCCTTCACCAGAACAGGTGGTAATCAACATTAGGGACTTATTTTTATAATATTTTATTTATAAATTTTCAAACTCAGTTACCAGTAATTAATCACAAATTACAGTTTTAAATTATACACAAAATTCCCCGTCGAGTCCAAGCGATTTTTACTCCCCTCCCTCCCCACACTCAACAGACCACAGTTACCCATACCAAAGGTAGGGAACACATCAGGGATTTGTCGTGGCCTGAGAGCCGGCACCTGGGCTGTTACATTATTCTTGACTTTACTTGATTGGGATGGAATGGCCCCTCCCCCGTCCCTCCCTCAGTAGAAGGATAGACGGGGAAGGCAGGGCGGTGAGATACTGTGCTCCTATGAAATTTAAATATGGTTGCCAAATTTTTAAGAAGGTGTTAGATTTTTTTTCTTAAGTTATAGGTAATTTTCTCCAGGGGAACACAGCTTTGCTTTTCTGTATTCCAGCGCACGATGCCCAAGTGGGAGTCAGTTTTCCAGGTAACTGCTATGCACCTCCTGGCCACTGACAGTGTGATCATTACAAATTGGATTTGGACGACTTCATCTCCATCGCGTTTCCCAATAGAAACAGCTCTGTGTCCTGCGGAAATTCTTTATCTATGATTTTTTTCTAGGGAACATTAGGCGCCCTTGATCTAATGAACGTGGACACTACAGGAATCAGAGTCAAGCATGATGTTTCCCCCTGACTGATGATCATTCTGAGAAACAGAAACAGACCCAGCGGCCCATCCTCCATTCTGACCATCAAGCACCCTACTTACACCAATTCATTGTCTCTATTTTCCCCACATTCTTGTCAGCTATGCCCTACACCCCGAGATTCTATCCTGCACCTACACACAAGGGGGCAATTTTACAGTGGCCCACCCTCACCTCTTTGAGATGTGAGAGAAAATGAGCAAACACGGGGTAGGGTGGGAGGACCCGCACGGTCACAGAGAGAATGTGCAAACTCCACACTGACAGTACCTGACGTCAGGATCAAACCAAAGCACCTGGAACCAGGAGGCATTTGGTCTGCCAGCTGCACTACTGATCCCATCACATCCGTTGTGTCCATTTTTTTGACAGGACATACCGGGTGTGATCATAAGACATGGACACAGAATTAGACCTTCTGGTACTTCGAGCCTTCTCTGCCCTTTGAATCATGGCTGATGCATTTTTCTCGCTCAACCCCATTTTCCTCCCTTCATCCCATAACCTCTGACACATTCACTCATCAAAAGCTCTGACACATTCACTCATCAAAAGCTGATCAACTTGCTGGGATGTTGATAGAAAGGAGAGCCTACGTCAATCTCCGGCTTGGCCTTTTGCTGGCTTCTCAGAAGAGTATTGTGGACTGTCAGACTGTGTGTGTGGACTTGCTCCCTCCACAATCAAAGCTGGGTGGTCAGTCTACTGTCATTGCTTTGATCCTTGTTTATAGCACTGTGGAACAACTGGTCAGCATAGGGTTTTATGCAGCGATGTTCACATTTCTCCAGAGTGACATAAAGCACAGACAACATAGCATAGCATATTTCTTCCTGCAAAAGGACGTTAGTAAACCAGATGGGGTTTTTATGACAATCCCATAATTTCATGGTCAACATTAATGATGTGAGGTTTTTATTCCAAATGTATTCAATTTACTGAAGTTGAAGTCATCAGCTGCTGGGGATGAATCTGACATGCTCCCTCTGGATCATTAGTTCAGGCATCTGGATCATTGTGTCAGAAGTACTCTGTTATCAAGTTCCACTCTGCCTTGCTGCCATATCTCATCACGGCACTGATAACAACCCCTGAGAGGCCAAGAGGATCTAACCTTGAAGGTGTGAAAGGAGATTTTGACTCACTCTTGAGGGAGTCAGGATTACAATGTTCCAAATCTTGTATCGTGAGGGTTGTGGGGACATATTGATGATGAGTTAATTGTCAGAAACATTGGGCAATCCACCAGCAATGTACATATAAACAAGACCAGCACTTCTAGGCTCAAGAACAGTTTCTTTCCAATAGATGTTAGGCTGTTATTGTTACACTAATGAGGGACTGCTCTGACACCACAAAAGGACTGTCTATACCATTGTAACGCCATGCTTTTTGCACTTGGGTAACTGTGAACACTTATTAACCACCCATATTTCGTATTTATTATTTATATGTGAGGGGCGCTGGACAAAGTGAAAACTCTCTGTATGTCTTACAGTATGTGTGGCGGATTGGGCCATTTAGTTTTTGAACCGTCGATCACAAGAGCAGGAGCCCAGGCACGATGGGGTCCGAGCAGCAGACTGGCAGCGCGAGGCTGGGCGGTTTCTTTTCCTCTCTCTGAGTCAGGAGGTTGGCTTGCATTTTTGATCGCAGATAACGACATTCGAACCGAACTGTTGAATTATTAAACTTAACGTTTGAACCAAATTATTAAACAATTAAACGTAGTGTTCATGCAAATCACAAACGACTACATATGTTACGTTATAAATACAGTATTACATGACAATAATGGAACCTTTACCTATCTTTAATTTAATGTATACAATTGTTTTTTTTCTCATGAAGTATCTCTTTAACTGCAGCTAGTAAGAATTGCGGTGCATGTGTATGACAATAAACTCATTGTTATTACTACGAGCAGGGAACCACGGAGCAGCACAGGGCAACAGACTGGGAAAAACCCCACCGCCCACCAAAAGAGGAGAAGCCTGGGAGAGGGCCCTACTGGTTGGAAGACCAAAGCAGCCATCCAGCGAGGCGCTCAGCTGCTGAAGGCCTTGCACCAGGCTGTGGTCAGCTGGCAATCGGCTCATGGGGTCCAGGATCCGTGAGGGTGCCGAAGGCGAGCAGGGATTGTGAATGGACTTCGGGTGCTGACAGTTTCCTGTTTGTATCGGGTGTTGGGATCCAGGGGCGGAGGAGGGGGATTCGGACATCAGGAGTTCAGGTTCACTGCTGGACCAGACAAGAGGCCGAGTGGCTGCAGAGGTTGCAGGGGCATAGGAGGTGGAGACATCAGAGGTGATTCACAGATGCTCAGTGTTACAGAGGGGACTCTCTTTTGCTTCACTTTCTCTTCTGGATTAGTGGTGCCTCTTTGTGTGCCTTTAAGAAAATATAGACTCTATGTTACATTTATATTTCAATTTAGATATACAGCACAGTCACAGGCCCTTTCGGCCCACAAGTCCATGCCACCCAATTACACCCAATTGACCAACAACCCCCAGTAAATCTTAAAAGGTAGGAGGAAAACAGAGCCCCCAGGGAAAACCCACACAGACACGGGAAGAATGTACAAACTCCTTACAGACTGAGTACATGACAATAAAGGAATTTTGAACCTTCATTCAAGAAAGAGTTGATAGTTGTCAAGATAAGGCATCAGACAGGAACATGATGCTGGGCCAGGTGATCGAACATCATCTTACTGACCCCTTTTATACTGCAGCACCTGGGTCGCCCTCCTGGGACCCGGTTGCAAATACTGGGCCAAAGGGGCTGGAAGCACCTTTTAAATTGCAGGGGGATCTACCCATTAAATCGCCAAACCAGCAACTTAAGGGGGATCCTGACCCAACAATGACACGTCACGTACTCACCAGAAGTGCTGCAGGATGTTTGGATGCTGGCTGCCTGGTGACGCAACATGCAAGTACTGACGTCAATGGAATAAGCAGGTTGGCCATTTTTGTTTTCAAATCACCTGTGGACGCGACCTAGGTAAGTTTAAATGGGTCCCCTGACTACCTCTGAAGTAGATCAAGGACCCAGTCGGATTCCGATGAGGTTGACCAGGTCAGACCCTTTCTAACTGCTACACAATTGTGCAAATTGCCTGGTTAACCCCATTTTACACGGAAGTTTGAGAGGGCCTAATATCAGAGCAAGGCCAAAGGACTAAATTGCCTGCATCTTCTCCAATTTCTGTTGTTCCTTTAAGAAAAAAAAATATCAACAAGCCATTTGGCTACCCAATAAAACCATCATCTTTTAACTCAAGCATCACAAACACAGCCTGCAGAGAATGAGAAAGTTCTGGGAAATTTTAAATTATGGACTTAAATACTCTGATGCCACATTTGCAATCCTTTTCCTTTGTAGCTCTTTCATGAGCCCATCTAAAACCCATTAAAAGGAGATAAAGCTCATTGTCCTTGCACTTGGATGCTTTTCATTTTCTCGCACATCCCTTTTAAAAGTTATTTAAATTTTACTGCAGTAATCTATTTACTGGAAGCTGGAGTTTCAATTGAAGCGAAAGACACACAAGGCTGCTTTGTCACATAATGCTGAGCTGGCTGTTGGAAAATTGATATTGAAAAGTTGCAACTTCACAACTTGGAATAAGGAAACTTATTAGAGTTTTCTTGTTCATTTGCACATTTTGCAAATTGCATTTCTGGGGGTGGGTAGAGAGAGAGAGAGATGTCGAGGGAGAAGTGGAAGCTCTGATTTAATTTTATTCATAGGCAGGTACAATTTCCCCAGCCGTCACAGCGATCACCAGCAAATGTGTTCCATCGCACATAGAACTAGGCATCAGCAAACTCAATGCGAAGTGGGAACTAATCGTACTGACTAATATCATGTTATGGGTCCCTGCAGGGGATACACAGCATATTGCTCACTTGTCCAAAAAAGTGAGTGATTCTGCAGACAAGAGTTAAAATAGAAATATTCTCACTGACAAATTAGCTGCCCCAGTCCTCCGTCTGTGCAGCAGTAGAATCCTCACAGGGCTTGCTTCCGCTTGGGTGGATAACTGTGGCTTGCCTCCGAATGATCAAATATTTCACTCAGGAGCCTGTGACTGACTCCAGACATCAGGGAATCCAATCTAAGGCCACCGAGGAAGCTTGGGATGAGATACTGAACTCAGGCTAACCACGTTTCTCCTTCCACAGGAGTTGCCAGGCTCGCTTGGGGATTAGAAGGATATGGGCCAAATGTAGGCAAAAGGGGCATGCTGGGTTAGCACAGAGGAGCCAGGCAGAAAGGCTTGTTCTGCGTTGTATAACATGATGGCTCTGTGAACGTTGCTTGTTTTTATGTTATAGCAAACCCCAACCTGGCCAAGTCAAAATTCCACAACTCTCATTTCAAAGAGGAATGCAGGAGTCCTTTATCAATATTTATTGCTATTCACCACAGCAGAGTGGACCTGAAGAGATCACAAATTAACTCAATCTTTCCTATAACCATGACTATAGGAAAGAAATTGTCCTCACTTGCCAAAACCAACCAGGTTTCCAGGCTTCTGCACCCTCTTCCTGATGGTGGCGGTGAGAAAGGGTGGTGACCAGGGTGATGGAGGTCCTTTATGATGTTGGCTGCCTTCTTGAGGCGGCAGCTAACACAGATGTCTGCAATGGATGGGAGGCTGGAGCCTGTGAAGGACTTGGCTGTGCTTGCTACCTTCTGCAGACTTCTGCATTCAGTTAGTAATCAATCACTTGACAGAAGGAACCCAAACCAGGTGCATGATTAATGTCAGCAATTAGAATTAGGGTTCAAATCCCATGCTGTCTATAAGGAGTCTGTATGTTCTCCCCATTTCTGCGTGGATTTTACCAGGGTGCTCTGGTTTCCTCCCACCATTCAACACATACTGGTGCTTGAAAGTCATATGGGTGTAATTTGGCGCACGGGCTCGTGGGCTGAAAGGGCCTATTACTGTGTTGTATGTCTAAATTTGAATCTATGCCAGAAATCCAAAATAAATATTTAACTGATTAGGACGCAGAATGTGGGAAGGGCTTGTCACCACATAAAGTGGATCAACACTTTTTTTCTAGTCAAGGTATATGCAAAGTTTGACAACTTTTAAATCTGAAATAGATTTGGCATGTTATCAGACACTCTAAGAAACTTCTACAGGTGCTCTTTGGGAATTATACTGATTGGTTACATCACAGTCTGGTTTGGGAATTCTACTGCTCAGGAACGCAGAAGGTTGTAGAAGACAGCAAACACAGCCAGACCTCAAGAAGGCAGCCAACATCATAAAGGACTTTTATTACCGTAGTCAAGTCTAGTTTATTGACATCTGATTGTACAAGTACAACCCGATGAAACAGCATTCTCCAGTCCTGGGTGCAAAACACGCAGACACACAATCAGGCTCACCACACATACAGACAGACAATACATATGCAGGACAAGTATTAGATCTCTATAAATAAATAAATAGATAAATAAATATTGTTTGTTTTTACAAATAAGAGTCTCAGTTGGTTAGTGTGAGCAGTTCCTTTGGTTGTTCTGCATTCTCACTGCCCGTGAGAAGAAGTTATTCCTCAGCCTGGTGGTGCTGGCTCTGATCCTCCTGTATCTCTTCCCTGACGGGAGCAGTTGAAAGATGCTGTGAGAGGGGTGGAAGGGGTTCTCAATGATTTTGTGTGTCCTCTTCAGACAACTATCCCAGAAGATCACGTCACTAGGGTGGTGGGGGGGAGACTCCAGTGATCCTCTCTGTCACTCATGATCTGATCCGTGGATTGACCTCCAATCCATTTCCCTGCAGCAACCATACCACACTGTGATGCAGCTGGTCAGGATGCTCTCGATAGAGTTCCTATAGAAGGCTGATGTAATGGTGGCCGGTCGCCTTGCCTGCTTCAGTCTTCTCAGGAAATGCAGTCACTGTTGAACTTTCCTGACAAGTGAGATGTTGAGTGTCTACAATAGGTCACTAGGTCCAAAAGCAACTCCGTGCTCTCCACTCTATCTACTACAGAGTGTTGATGCATAGTGGAGGGGTAGCCATTCCTGGTCCTCCTGAAGTCCACAACTATCTCCTTCGATGTTAAGACTCAGTTGTTACTCTCTCACCATATCACGAGATTTTCCACCTCTTCTCTGCAGGGCAACTGCTGATGAGGCCAATGACACTTACGGAGCTGAACCTAGCGATGTAGTTGTGGGTCAGCAGTGGGAACAGGAGAGGGCTGAGCACCCAGCCCTGATGTGCTCCAGTGCTCAGTGTGACAGTGTGAGCTGCCAGTGGGAATGGTAAAAGTGGGCTTGATTTCGACATCAGAAAAATTTGGACATGTACATGGATGGGCGGAGTATGGAGGGCTATGATCTGGGTGCAGGTTAATGGGCCTCAGCAGAATAATAGGTTGGTATGGATTAGATGAGCTGAAGGGCCTGTTTCTGTGTTGTAGTGTTCAATGTTTCAATGGTTCTGAGGACCAAAAGCAGGCAAATGGGTCAAATGCTGACCCCAATTTGGCCAGCACAGACTCCAAATATCTATTGTCAAACTGACTGCTGCTTTTGAACCTTCCTCATGGTGAATATACACATAATTCACACATTACGTGCAGTATTGCAGCCTTTTACTGGATTGCCAGATTCTCACGCCAATGGTTCTGAATTTGTGCAAGGTCCTGCGACATATGTGATAACCTGTGCCCAGCATGGACGTAATCTTGATTCATCTACAATGGAAGCTCTGCTATTAGGCATGTTAATTGAGAGGCATTCCGTCCTTCCATTGGCACAGCTTCTCCCTCAGCACCAACCCGCCCTCGATACAGACCCTTCCTAAGGGCTGCCCCTCCCTTGGCACTGCCTCTCCCTCTACCACCCCTCCCTTACTGCTCCTCCCTTGGTTCGAATCATTCCCTGGTACCATCCTCCCTTGATATAGACCCTCCCTCAGTCTGCCCCTTCCTTGGCACTGACTCTCCCTCAGTACTGACCCTCCCTCGGCACTGCTCCTCTGGTACCGTCCCCTGGTACCATCCTCCATCAATACAGACCTGCCCTCAGGGCTATCCCTCCTTTGGCACTGCCTCTCCCTCATCATCAATGGCACCCACTTCCCGCTCAGAGCTTCACCTTCCTTGATACTATCCTTCCTTGGTACTCCTCTCCCACGGTGCTGTCCTCTGTCTTCCCTTAACCTTGTCATCACTCACCGACACTACATCTCCCTTGGCACTGCGGCTCTCTCCCCTACCACTCACATTGAAGTACCTCTCCAGACTGTGCTGGACTTGGTAACTCCAGCTTAAAGTTCACAGCTTCACAGGCATTTATTGCCTTTCATGAGGAAACTATCATCTGTGAAGGAATGGCAACTTCCAAAACCAACAGATATGTAGAACTAGAAGAAAAGAGAAGTAAATGGAAAGGGAGACAACAACAACCAAAGCCCGATCTGCCATCTTGAATGACCTGTCCTGGATGCTGAGGATTTTTCAAAGCCATGATTGGACTCATAAGTCACTTGAGAGCCCATAAATAGATCAACAGAACCAAGTTCATCATCCTCGACCTCAAGGGATAGTCATGATGATAATGGCACGACATCATGTACAACCCTGAGATTCTTTTTCCTGTGGGCGAGGCAGGATTACCATTTATTATTAGTGCAACAAAAAAAAACTGTACAAAACGTACATATGTAAACAAATAGAGAACTGTGAATAGAAAATGAAATGTAAACAAACTGTGCAATACAGAGAGAAAAAAATAAATCAATAAAGTGCAAAAGTGAGAGTTCTTAAATGAGTCCCTGATTGAGTTTGTTGTTGAGGAGTCTGATGGTGAGCCTGGGGGTACGAGTCTCGTGGCATCGACACCTCATTCCTGATAGCAGAAGCGAGAACAGAGCATGAATTCTTGATGATTGCTGCTGCCCTCCGCCAGCAGCTTTCCCTGAAGATGATCACGGTAGCAGGGACGGTTTTGCTTGTGATGTCCTGGGCTGTGTCCACTACCTTTTGGAGGGCTTTATGCTTGGGGGTATTGGTAACCCATCCCATGGTGGGCATAGCGGTTAGGGCAACGCCTTTACAGGGCCAGCGATCAGGAGAGGGTTTGAATCTCATGCTGTCTGTAAGGAGTTTGCACATTCTCCCCATGTCTGCATAGGTTTTCCCCGGGGACTCCAGTTTCCTCCCACCGTTTGAAACATACTGGTAGTGCAGGTTAATTGGGTAGCGGGGGCTCGTGGGCCGAAATGGCCTGTTATCACAACGTTTATCTAAATTTAAAATAAAATTGAAATTATCTCATCATTTAATAAGTTAGACTGAGATTACTGTCTCTCACAAAAATCCTCTGTTCTGACTGCTCCCTGTCCCATTTTGGGGGAGGGTGTGCTAGTTTACCACTGCCCCCACAAGATCACAAGATAGAGGAGCAGAAGGAGGTCAATTAGCCCATCGAGTCTGCTCCATCATGAGCTGATCCATCCTCCCACTCAGCCCTGGCCTTCTCTCTGTAATCCTTGATACCCTGACGAATCAACTAGCTGCTAATCTCTGCATTAAATACACTCAACACCACACTTCCACAGCCCTCTAGCTAAAGATATCTCTCCACATCTCTGTTTTAAACTGACACTCTTTTATCCTGAAGTTGTGCCCTCTTGTCCGAGACTCCCCTACCACAGGAAACAACTTTGTCACATTGACTCTGTCCAGGCCTTTCAGCATGTGAAATGTTTCTTTGAGGTCTACCTCATTCTATTGTTCTCCAATGAGTACCTGTTCAAGAGCTGACAAACATTCCTCATTCCTAGTTTAACCTCTCCCATGCAGGACATCCTTTCTCAAATAAGGAGCCCAGAACTGTACACAGCACTCCAAGTGAGGTCTCATCAATGCCCCTTTCACCTCATCGTCTGATTTCAAGATGTAAGTGTGACTGTAATCATCTTCTTGAAGCACACAAAGCAGCCTTGGACTTTGGTGGGGTGCTGTCATTTCTGGATGGGACCGCTAAGGCTCACCTCCATGGCTGGAGTGGCAGATCAGAGCTTGTGGGGCAAGTCCTGAATAATCATACAACTGATCGCTGGCAATCTCCTGACTGTCCCCTGCTGTTTCATTTCCTTCGGGGCCGACCAGCACAATGCCAGCTTTTGGGATGTTCCCAAGGCTCGAACTGGGAAGCCTAGCAGCTCAGTTGCCAATGGACGGGAATGACTGCATCTTCCACCTCTTCCATTCTTTTCCACCTTGATTCCTCTCTTCCAACCCCCTTCCTCAACCATTGAACTATCTAGTGTCTCCTTATACTACTATTCTCACCTTCTCATCAGGTTCCTGCTCCGGCAACCTGTGTCTCTACGTATCACCCACCCTGCTCTTTCGGGTCACCTGCCTCTACCGATCTCTCCTTCTCTTTCTCTCCCTCTCTCCATTTGTCTGGCATCTGCCAATCAATTGCCCCTGTCTCCCAACTCTACCCCTTTATCCTCCCCATCTGCCCATCATCAGTCCTCCCTGGCATTCCAATCCCTTTCTGGCCCCTGTCCAACCCTTCCCACCTTGACCTCATTACACTGGCTCTCTCCTCTCTGCCCTCTTGATCCTGCTGAAGGGTTCTAGCCCAAAACATTGTTCTTGTTCATCTAATGATGCTGCTTGATCTGCTGGGTCCATCCAGCAGATTTTTTGAGCTTGTATTTTGGGTTGTCCATGTGTTAGAAATTGAGAAGAACTGCTGTGGAAGGAGAAAGCTAAGTATAATATAAATACCCCTTCTCCTTGGACAGTCTAAGGGAGTATTGAAGGTGTACTACCCTAGTACAGGCTTTCAGATGCTCCACCATTAATAGGTGACCTGAACATGAAACAGATCATGGACAACAATGGGGTAAAAATGAAACTAACTTTCCAATGGAGCGTCATTGCTCATCAAATCCCACTAAAAGACCAAATGAAGACAGATGGCAGCAGATGTCCTGGCAGACTGGACTGAAACCCGCTCTGCATCGCTGGTGACTGAACAAGAGTGCCTGCACGCTGTAAGATCAACCCTAATAATATTGAGAGATGCAGAATGGTAACAGGCTCTTCTGGCCCACGAAGCTGTGCTGCCCCAAATGCATCAATTAACCTACAAACCCCTAATGTTTTTGGAGAGTGGCAGGAAACCCATGCAGGTCATGGGGAGAAAGTACAAACTCCTTACAGATAGCATGCTGATTCGATTCCGAGTCAATGGCGCTGTAATCTTCTTCATCTTTGGCTTGACTTCGCAGACGAAGATTTATGGAGGGGTAAATGTCCACGTCAGCTGCAGGCTCGTTTGTGGCTGACAAGTCCGATGCGGGACAGGCAGACACGGTTGAAACGGTTGCAGGGGAAAATTAGTTGGTTGGGGTTGGGTGTTGGGTTTTTCCTCCTTTGTCTTTTGTCAGTGAGGTGGGCTCTGCGGTCTTCCTCAAAGGAGGTTGCTGCCCGCCAAACTGTGAGGCGCCAAGATGCACGGTTTGAGGCGAGATCAGCCCACTGGCGGTGGTCAATGTGGCAGGCACCAAGAGATTTCTTTAGGCAGTTCTTGTACCCTTCTTTGGTGCACCTCTGTCACGGTGGCCAGTGGAGAGCTCGCCATATAACATGATCTTGGGAAGGCGATGGTCCTCCATTCTGGAGACGTGACCTACCCAGCGCAGTTAGATCTTCAGCAGCGTGGATTCGATGCTGTTGGCCTCTGCCATCTCGAGTACTTCGATGTTAGGGATGAAGTCGCTCCAATGAATGTTGAGGATGGAGTGGAGACAACGCTGGTGAAAGCATTCTAGGAGCCGTAGGTGATGCCGGTAGAGGACCCATGATTCGGAGCCGAACAGGAGTGTGGGTATGACAACGGCTCTGTATACGCTAATCTTTGTGAGGTTTTTCAGTTGGTTGTTTTTCCAGACGCTTTTGTGTAGTCTTCCAAAGGCGCTATTTGCCTTGGCGAGTCTGTTGTCTATCTCGTTGTCGATCCTTGCATCTGATGAAATGGTGCAGCCGAGATAGGTAAACTGGTTGACCGTTTTGAGTTTTGTGTGCCCGATGGAGATGTGGGGGGGCTGGTAGTCATGGTGGGGAGCTGGCTGATGGAAGACCTCCGTTTTCTTCAGGCTGACTTCCAGGCCAAACATTTTGGCAGTTTCCGCAAAACAGGACGTCAAGCACTGAAGAGCTGGCTCTGAATGGGCAACTAAAGCGGCATCGTCTGCAAAGAGTAGTTCATGGACAAGTTGCTCTTGTGTCTTGGTGTGAGCTTGCAGGCACCTCAGATTGAAGAGACTGCCATCAGTGCGGTACCGGATGTAAACAGCGTCTTCATTGTTGAGGTCTTTCATGGCTTGGTTCAGGATCATGCTGAAGAAGATAGAAAAGAGGGTTGGTGCGAGAACGCAGCCTTGCTTCACGCCATTGTTAATGGAGAAGGGTTCAGAGAGCTCATTGCTGTATCTGACCCGACCTTGTTGATTTTCGTGCAGTTGGATAACCATGTTGAGGAACTTTGGAGGGCATCCGAGGTGCTCTAGTATTTGCCAAAAGCCCTTTCCTGCTCACGGTGTCGAAGGCTTTGGTGAGGTCAACAATGGTGATGTAGAGTCCTTTGTTTTGTTCTCTGCACTTTTCTTGGAGCAGTCTGAGGGCAAAGACCATGTCAGTAGTTCCTCTGTTTGCGCGAAAGCCGCACTGTGATTCTGGGAGAACATTCTTGGCGACACTAGGTATTATTCTATTTAGGAGAATCCTAGCGAAGATTTTGCCTGCAATGGAGAGCAGCGTGATTCCCCTGTAGTTTGAGCAGTCTGATTTAACTGTAATAACATTGCACTAACTGCTATGCACATAATGCATCAATATACTTAGCTTGGTGCCACTTGACTGCTGTAACACAGTGTGGAAACATTTTCACTCAATGTAATTTCCACTGCCTTCACAGCTATTGCCTCATACCATTAAGTGAGAGTTTTTATTCTATGCCAAGGAGAATGTTTCCCAGTTGGATTTAGGCAGGCTTTATTTTGGTATTCTTCCCAACGCATGGGATGCAGTTGATCGAGCACCAGTTCTGAAAGTGGAGGCAATTGTCAAGAGCCCCTCATGGGGTTAGTAACACTGTCCACATCGGGATCTGATGCAGTCTTCAGTCTCCTCCTCTGTACCATTTGGGAGTCGACTGGGGTTCAGACATCAATGGAGGAAGGAATTAATTGGTATCTGGACCACAACCTCTTACTCAATGTCAGCAGGGCAAAGGAGCTGGTCCACAGATTCAGGAAGAAGGGACGGAAATCGCTCTCTGCACTGAGGTGGAGCTAGCAGGGAGCTTTAAGTTCCAAAGTGTAAGCCTCTCTAACGACCTTTCCTGGTTGACCCACGTCAATGTGAAAGCCAAGGTGAAGCAATGACATGCCACTTCATCCAAAGCATGAGGAAATTCAGCAAGTCCCGTGTGTCCCTCTACAACTTGCATCAGTGCACCACTGAAAGCATCCTGCCAGGATGCATCGCTGTATTGGATGGGGGCTGCAGTGATTTGCGAATGAGGCTCAGGACATCCCCTCCACCTACACTCCCTACTGCCTTGAAAAAGCACCCAACATATTAAAATGTTCATCCCACCCTGGCCATACTTTGTTCCCTCTCCTACACCAGGAGGAGGATTCACGAGTGTGAGGCGAGATTCAAGGACAATTTCTTTCCTGATGTTATCAGACTCCTGAATGGACCTCACACTTGTAAAACTTCTATGACCTTTGCTCTGTACCTAGTGATCTCTTTCTGGAACTCTGCCCTCTGTGTTGTGCTTCTATTGCTGTACTACGTATGGGTTGACTCGCTGGATTGTACACACAGCAAACTTCCTCACTGTGCCTTAGTAAAAGTGACGATAAACTTGAATTTGAGCTGATGGAGAGGGAGGAGAGGTCAAAGCAAGATCGATCTCCTTGTTCTCTAAGCCCCTCAGTCCTCTCCCCTCCCAGTTGCTCATTCCAGAAAATATTAGTGCGTGATAACTGGTCTCACGGTCACCACGTGTGGGGCAAGGCATATTCAGAACTGGAAGAAGGGATAGAGTTGTCAAACTGTAGGAGTGGGGAACAGTAAATGGTGGCATGATTGGTGGTTACAATGCTGTTTCAGTGCCAGTGATTGGGTTCAAACCATGTTGTGTCAGTTAAGAGTTTGTATGTTCTCCCCATGTCTGCGTGGGTTTCCTCCCACCCTTCAAAATGTACTGGGAGTTGAAGGTCATTTGGGTGTAATTGAGCAGCACGGACTCATGGGCCAATGGGTCTATTACCATGCTGTATGTCTAAATAAATAAAAAACCTAATGAGAGATCTGCGCACAATGAAAACTTTAAATCACGAGAGAGGAAATCACAATGGCAGAACACTTCCCTTAATAAATCAGTATTCCACTCTTGTTCAACATTGTAATTAAAACTGCAATTCATTATTATTAATTGCAAGATTAATAACAATTTTTTTCTTTAATTGCTTGACAGTTGCAAAGTTTTTCAGTCAGGTAAGCTTAATGTACATAATTCTTCAGCAATTGAACCAATGAGTGTTGGTGTTGAGACTGTTGTCCTGGAAATTGTGGGGTCTGATTTGCAGCTCATGTCCGAGATATTTTCATCCCTTTTGCTCCTATATCTGTTGCGCAAGCCAAGGTGAGCGGCAGCACTCTTTGTACTCGAGAGGAGAACATTCACTAGGTGCCATCTTGTCAGGTGAAGGTCAATATTCAACCAATCAGATTTCAAGCTCTGTACTAGGTATGGCCAGTCAGGTATATCAAGAGCAGAAATTCAACTCTCATTTTACTTGATAATTATTAGAACACAAAATGAGAGAATAAATACATTATTTGCTAGCACAGTGTTAGTGAATGACACTTTGAGGTGGTCGAGTGTGGGATAGGTGATCAGCTGGACAATGTGGGCTGAAGGGACTGTCCTCAGCCATAGTAACAGAATGGTTCTTCTACAACAGCGCATAAAGGATTGATTGTTTTTCTTTCCACTGCTTTAGCCAACGGTCATTTTTTTTTCAAGTCCTCTGTCACTTAACGTTTGATTCAAAATGGTGGCTCAACTACACGTTTGATTATTAACTGCCCTTGGAATCGGTGAAAAGAAGTTAATGGCTCTCCTTAATCTGCTGCATGTTCAAATCCTGCACTGTCTCTAAGGAGTTTGTACATTCTCTCCATGTCCATGTGGGTTTCCTCTGGCTGCTCCAAGGCGTACAGGGTTACAAAGTTAATTGGTATTTGGGTGGTGTGGGCTTGTGTGTCAGAGGGCCTGTTACTGTGCTGTATCAGTGGTTTTTAAACTGCCCTCCGCCAAACTCACATTCCACTTTATGGAATCCCTACGCCATAGGTGCTCTATTTTTTTTTAAACTTTATTTATTTGTTCAAAATACAGATAGTAAATAACATATACAACAATGAACCATAAACATGAACATTATATTTTATGGAAAAAAAAAGAAACCCCCCCCTTCAGCCAGCTGTCCTAAGGAGAGCCATAAAAAAAGGGAAAAAAAAATTAAGGAAAAATTAAACATACATATTAAGATCTAATCAACGTAAATCAAAATGTAAATATTCTGAATATAACAACCACTTACTAATTATAAAAAACTATAATTATCACACAATACATATGTAATTTTTTCCATTATTAAGCAATATCTCATCTCATTATGCCATCTATTATTATCAATCATATTTGTATCTTTCCATGTACTAGCAGTACATTTTTTCGCTACAAATAATGCTAAATATACAAAAGCAAGTTGAAATTTATCTAATCCCAAACTTTTCAGAGATTGCAAACTGCCCAATGAAGATACTATCGGATCTAAAGGTATTTTAATCTTATACAGGTATTCTAAAAACAATTGAATTTTCTTCCAAAAAGATTATATATACATTATATATACATGACTAAACAGCATGAAAAAAATTTCCAACAGAATTACCACATCTAAAACACAAATCTGATTCACAAAAACAATACTTTTTAAATTTTTCAGGTGTTAAGTATAATTAATATAAAAAATTATAATTAATCATTGCATAACGTGCATTTATCAATCTAGTTACACTATCATAACAGATATCTAACCAATCATCCTTGGAAAAAATAAAACCAATCTCCGCTTCCCATTTACCTTTGGATTTATCCCAACCCTTTTTATCCATACCATCCTGTAATATTTGATACATAGATGAAATATAACCCTTCTCTGATACCTTCATAAGAAAAATCTCAAATTTAGTCATTTCAGGTAAAATCATATCTCTACCAAACACATGTTTTACCAAAGATCGAATTTAATAATAAAGAAACAAAGAGTTCTTATCAATACCATAGCTGTCCCTCATCTTTACGCTTAATCGGACTGTTTAAACCTCGAACATTAAAAGTAGCAAATCTCAACTTTGACATATCTACTAATATTATTAAAGACCAATAATATCTTTATATGAAAACTCAAATCAATGTATATAGGCCCTCCAATAAGAGAAAAAAAAATCACAAATTAAAAGCTAGATAAAATGAAAATAAAAAAAAATAATTAACAAAACTCCCCCCCCCCAAAAAAACTACCAAAAGGTAGTAATCCCTAAACAAAATTTGGGTGTGGATCACTCACCAGTGGCTGATGACTAATAGAACCTAGAACAAATCTCTCCCTCCCCAGCCGAACAAAAAATAATCTCAAAATATCATAAAAAGTAAAATAAGAATAAAAAGATTCTTCTATTCATCCAAGAGGTTCCAAACTCTGAGATCCCATTTCAAAATAAATTGGACTCTTTCCATTCCCATTTTTCCCATTTCTGCCATTTCTTCCGTTTCCAGAACAACCAGATTTTTCTTTAGGAGACAATGGTGGACTATGTCTTTGTCCTCTTATATCTGGCAATGAATCAGCAAAAATCATTGCTTCACGATCATTCTCAAAAAACTGAGATTGATAGTCTCCATGAAACACCTTCAGCACTGCCAGATAGCGAAAAGTAGACTTATAACCTTTACACCACAAAACTTCTTTAACTGAATTAAATTGACGTTGATGTTGAATGTCCTCTTGACTCAAATCAGGATAAAAAAAAAACTCTGCTATTCTGAATCAATAACGGAGTTTGTCGTCTTCTCGCATTTTGCACTGCTAGTCGAAGTATTCCTTCTCTGTACAAATAATTCAAACATCGAATTATTACAGGTCTCAGTGGTTGACCAGGTAAAGGTCATCTCCTTAAAGTTCTATGAGCTCTTTTCAATACCAAGCCTTCAGAAAAAAATTCTTGCCCGAGTACTTGTGGGATCCAGTCTTTAAAAAAACAAAGAAGATCTTGTCCTTCCATACCTTCTGGCAAACCAACGATTTTCACATTATTCCTTCTACTTTGAATCTCCAAATAGTCTATTTTCCTCTCTAACTCTTTTTCACGTTCTCGCAATTCTATAACGGATTTTTCAACCTTCAACACTTTTTCTGTATTAGAAGCCACTTGTTGTTTACATTCCAAAAAAGCAGACTGAAATTTTTAAAAATCTTCACAAGATGCTTCCACACATGCTTTAACTGTATTGAATTCTGAACTTATACTAACATTCATTTAAGCCAGCTCTTGCATTATAGGCTGAATGACAGCATTTAACTGCTTATATTGTAGCTCAGAAAAGCTCAGCCCTGCTTTCTCTGATGTAGTGGCAGAACCAGGTAACTGCAGCTCCTGCTGCAACACAACAAAAGGCATTTTAATGGTTTTGCTGTGGGTCTGGACTCCCAGCGACAGCACCCCGACTTCCTCAGGGGGTTCCCCCCCCCCACAGCTCGTTGTTTTTCCACAAAATCACAGATAAGATCGATATCTTCAGGTTGGAGTGGTGCCTGAAGCATTTCAGATAATGGAGTCGTCTTCCTGCGTGCTCCCTCCATTAAAATCGGCAGGCTGCCAGAATCGGGATCCACTTCTTGGGAACACGCAGCTTCCTCCAGAGAATGGGTAATTCCAGCGCCATCCTTCACTTGGTGAGTAATAGACATTTTTTTCAGCTCCTATAGGCAGTCTTTGAGGTTTAGGCACTAAGGAAGTTAAACCTGAAGCTGTAGCAAGTTGTTTAGGCCCCAAATTTTCAACAATTCAAAAATGTAACTTCTTCTGCACTTGAGGTTTAATCTTCTTACCATTAATGGCCATAACTGTTCCTTAATACTTTAAACTAAAATTTAAAAAGTTTAAACTTGAAAACAAAGGGTTTAAAACGGGTACTTAAAAGTCCGGCCAGAGAGGTCGAGATCTCATGTCTAGAGTCTACGCCATCTTGCCACGTCCCCCACCATAGGTGCTCTATGTAAGGTATTACTTAAGGTGGTCTGTGGGTGGAAAGAAAAAGTTTGAAAACCATTGTTTTAATCATTCCTCATTGACCCGTTATGTGCATGGTTTTAGAATTCCAAAGAAAATGGGCCAATGGCAATTATTTCAAGCAAAATATTTCAGTAACAAGTGGGTCAAGAGAAGTGATTCTCAACCTTCCCTTCCCACTCACATCTCACAGAGCACCGATGGTGTAGGGATTGCTTCAGTGGAATGTGAGTTTAGGGGGGGCAGTTTAATTTAAACTAAATTAAAATAAACCAAGCCACTTGGACCATTCCACACTTACTGAGATATCAGACATAACCAAGGCACAGTCCACAGTCCAACATTGTCCCAGCTCTCCCTCAACAGCCTCACCCTCACATCCGTACAGCCAGTATCTCCATTACAATTCCAGCGAACCAATTCCAGTAGCACATGCAGTCGAGTGGACAGAGAAGATCTCAACACTGGTCCCAGTCGTTCACAAGTATATGCCTTGCTGAAAAAATGTTGCTGGCTTTCTTCACCGATGAACCAGCACCTCTCTACACTGGGCACTGAAAGAAGCAAGGGCACAGAATATACTCAGGGCAGGGATTTTGTTGCCTTCACCAAGATAGACCTAGCTGGCAGAGTGCAGGACAAAGTTGCCAATGGGCCCATTTCCGTGTCATATAATTCTACCACTTACTCAGTATATGGGCTTAACATGAACTGAGGGCTGCAAGATCTGGGTGAAATAGCACTTATGGCAAGCACTGAAATTGTTCCCCCCCCCTCCCCATTATTGCAAATAAAGTTTCGAGATGGGTGATTTCCACACAAAATTAGGTTAATTTGGAAGATCGGCTGTGGGAAATTCTGAGCGCTTGTGAGTTGTGGGTTTTAGGCTACTTTTAAGGGTGTGTGCATTTTTGGGTGTTTTTGGAACTATGACATCACTGAACAGAACCACAAGTCGGCAGATTTAAAAGGGACTGTCTATCCTGGATGGGGATATTAATTCCACATGCATTTTATCCCAGACACCAGTCGCCAGCAGCCGAGGGCGAGTGGTGGAGAGTGTGGGGAAAAGGGAAAAGAGGTGGGGTGAGGGGGAGGGAGAGGGGGAGGGGAGAAAAGGGGAAAGAGGGGGAGTGAGGAGAGAACGGGGAGGAGAGAGAGGGGGAGAGGTTGAGAGGGTGGGGTGAGGGGGTGAGAGAGAGGGAGGGGGGAAGAAGAGTGCACACTGCGTCCCTGGACAGACAGCAGACAGTAAGTGTGGAATGGTCCAAGTGGCTTGGTTTACAATTGACCCATTCATACTTATCTTCCCTTCGCTGTAAGATCCACTCCTGGAATAATTTCAACCCTCACTCCCTGGGCACACAGGACCCCCCCCCCCCATCCCCAAATCCTTTGCCCTCCTCCAAAAGCCCCACTTACCCACCAGGATGAAATCTGAGAGTGAGAGAGAAACTTTCCAAAAAGTCTGGGGAAACATTTTTTGAACTTTTGAAACGTTGATTCCTCTGGGTTTTCTGGGTGATGCAGCAGGAGCGGGGACCTCGGTCTCCGGCAGGGACAGGGACATCGGCTTCCCGGCAGGAGCGGAGATGTCGGGTTCCCAGCATGAACAGGGACCTTGGGCTCCCGGCAAGAGTGAGGATCTTTGGGTCCCGGCAGGAGTGGGGACCTCGGATTCTCGGAGGGAGCAGGGACCTTGAGCTCTCAAAGGGAGTGGGAGGGAGGGAAATTTCCATCAGAAAGCAAAATGTGACAGTGTCATTAAAGAACCTCAGACAGTTGCCCATTCCTCAAAGTTCTTTTGTCAGATGGAGATTCTTTGTCGGGCTCAATTCTCGGGTGCTCGATATTGTGTGGGTGAAGCGAGGACAGTGGTGCCTGCTCCCCCCACCCCCCCCACCGTTCAAGTGGTGGCCAGGGCAGGTGCCTTGTGTGCAATGATGTCAACCCCTCTGTCCCTCACTACTTGCTCCGCACAGAGAGCGCAGACAAACAAAATCAATCTTGGTGCTCCCAACTCATCATCAAGCAAGAGTCAACAATGTCCTTCAATGAAGACTAACCCGTCCTTCTTCCCAATCTGTAACCAATTTTGTAATATCTTCAGGCCACATGGATGCAAGAGGTCGAACTTCATTAACATGGCAACATATAAATCATGAGTCTAAAGATGTTGGGCCAGAACTGAATGCCTTATTTTACTGGTACTGTCCAATAGTATTAGTAGAAACACACGCACACCTGCTGATGGAGCGCATGCTCCACGCTTACAGATGTGGTGCACCTTCCAACTGTGAGTTTTGATGGCGGTCAAATCAAGGATTGAATCAAAGTAAACAAACTTCACAAAACTACTGGATTAAAGCAATGGAAACAATCGGCCTTGCTGTGAATATTAAAGAATAGTCATCAGCTGACACTTCAACGGTAACTTGCCTTTGTGCACCCTCCTTTAATGCAATAAAATGCCCCAAGGACCTCAGAATATTCTCTGAACATTGTTTGAGACTGAACCGTATGAGGGAGAATGAATTACGACCCACAGAAAGCAGCCTTTTACCACTTCAGCCCACAACACTGGACAGACAACAAAGGGTTTGCTTCCTGGACACGTTTGGCTGCATTTTATGGATTTTGGGCTGCTGATCATACAAATCACTGTAAAATTTCCCTACTGTTTATTCAGATATAATCTTCTTTTGTGTTTTCCTGTCATATTTTCAGTCTACTAGCATATAGTCTGCAAAACAAGCTGGTTTGGTCAGTCCAAACATGCCTAGGCATCACCACTGACTCCATCCCCACCCTGACCCCAACACCACCCTCACCCTGACCCATCCCCACCTACATCCTGACCCAAGCCCACCAACCCCATACCCACCCTGACCCCATCCCCTCTCCGACCCCATCCCTATCCTGACTCCATCCTCATCCCCACCCTAAACCCATCCTGACCCCATGCCCATCCCTGCCTTCACCCTGACCCATCCCCACCCTGACCCCAACCCCACCAACCCCACACCCATCCTCATACCCATCATGTCCCCATCCCCACACCTATCCTGACCCTGACCCTGCCCTCACCATGATCCCATCCCAATCCTTACCTTGAATCCATCCCCACTCTGACCCTATGCCCACCATGACTCCAACCCTACTCGAACCTCATCCCCGCCCTGACCCCCCCCTCTTGAACCCTATCCCCACCCTGACCCCATCCCTACCATGACTCCACCCCCTCGAACTTCATCCTCGCCCTGGCCCCACCCCCTCTTGAACCCCATCCCCACCCTGACCCGATCCTCACTAATCCAACACTCACCCTAACCCCATCCCCACTCTGCTCCATCCTCACTGACCCCTCACCCACCCTAACCCCATCCCCACCCTGACCCCACACTGATCCTGACCCCATCACATCCCCTCCGACCCCACACCCACCCTAACCCCATCCCCACCCTGACCCTACCCCCTCGAACCCCATCCCCACCATGACCCCCATCCTCAATAACCCAATATCCACCCTAACCCCATCTCCGCCCTGACCTCATCCCTACCCTGACCCCACACCCACCCTGACCCCATCCCCACACCTATCCTGACCCCATCCTCCATTCTGACCCTACACCCACCCTGACCCCATCTCCACCATGACCCTGACCCTATCACCACCCTGGCCCCAACCCCAGCTCCACCTTGACCCCAGACCATCACAGCTCCCATTCCCTTGGTTTTCATCCTTTTCCCCTTCCCTGCAACTTCACCCTTTCTTTTCTCTTGGTCCCAGATGCAACCAGGGGTCTTCAACCTGAAATGTCAACTCTGTTTCTCTCTGCTCATCTACTCCCTGACCCACTGAGTGTTCCTGACATTCTTCTCACCCAATGCCCTGAACATATGCTAAGTCAGCGGCTGTGTTTTCATGGATAGAGTGGTGAATGCACTTCCAGAAAGACCACCCATGTTGCCAAACTTTGGGTCACACAGGGGCTGGGAAAGTGCCTTATAAATACATGAACTGTAATGGAAAATGTGCTGACTGGCTGCGTCACAGTCTGGTAATGGAGGCACCTATACCACCGAGCCCTGAAAAAGGTTGTGGACACAGCCCAGTACAAAATTCTCCTCACCATCATCTCCAGGGAACAGTGCCGTTGGAGAGCAGCAGCAATCATCAGGGATCCACACCACCCAGCACACGCTCTGTTCTCACTGCTGCCATCAAGAAAGAGGTCTAGGGGCCACAGCACTTGCACCACCAGGTTTAGGAACAGCTGCTCCCCCTCCACCGTTAGACTCCTCAACAACAAACCCAATCAGAGACTTATTTAAGGACTCTGACTTGGCACATTATTTATTACTGAATATTTTTGTTCTGCATTGCAGTCAGTTTGTTTACATTTCTCTATTTTGGATACAGTTAATGAAAAGTAGAAATTCTGCCTGGCTGGCAGGAACACGGTTGGGTGTGATATCATGGATATGCTCTGACAATAAATTTGTACTTTGAATTTGAACTTTGTTCTTGTGTACATTGCTATTGAATGAGATGCGATCCATTCTCATTCAAAGTTAAAAAACATCTAGATGAGCACTTGAATCACCAAGGCAGGATAGGCTGTGGACCAAGTGCTAAGGAATGAGAGGAGTAAGTTCCATTATTGTCATGTAATGCTACATTTAGAAAGTAATATACATGAAATTCTTTAACTTTGCCTACCGCAAGGAAGACGGTGTCACCACTTTGTCCAGTACAGAGTTATGGAGGGATTCAGCACTGAGAAAGGCCATTTGGCTCATTGAGTCTACGCTTACCATCAACTGCTCATTTACACTGAGCTTGCATTAATCCCATTTTATTACATGGAACATTACTGCCCAGGAACAGGCTCTTTGGCCCACGTGTCTCCTGAATATGATGTCCATATCAAACTACAGCTCTGCCACTTACTCCAGGTAGATATCCCTCTCACCCCTACTTATTAATGGGTCTTCCGATCATCCTCTTAACTATTACCATTGCATCTGCTTCGCCCAATACTTCTGGCTGCCCACTCCACCACTCTATGTTGTATTATTCTCTTTTGCCTTCTTGTCAGTTCCCCACACATTCTACCCCTCCCAAAGGGTCACAATTTACAACCGCCGATTAACTGATTGCATGACTTTGGGCCATGGGAGGAGCCAGAGGTCATGGGAGAAAGCCACGTGACTGGAGGGAGCTCGAGCAGAGGTCACACAGGCAGCAGCCAAGGCCAGGTTGGAATCCGGGCCCATCAGCGGCTTCACCGATCGGCTCCTGATGGTCAGCATGGGTACGATGGCCCGAAGGGCCTGCTGAGCGACTCTGTGACAGGGCATTGATGGGGCCAGGTGGGGAAATGGGAGTGGACGGGTGTCACCATTGAGGGCGCACCCACAGGCCATTGTGCCTGCGAGTGAAACGAGTACCGCCTGCCCTCACTGTGTCATCGAGTCACACTTTTGTAGAGCGAACAATCTGACCCTTCAGCCCCAACTCTCCATGCTGTCCTTGCTGATTCCTGACGAATCCTATTTGGCCACATGCCCCAGTTTTCTAAACCAAGCCCATCTCAGTGCTCTTTAAACATCATTTCCCCCCGCCTCAGCCACTTCCTCATATAGCTCGACTCATGGACCCTCCCTCACTGTGTGAAGAAGGTGCTCCCTCAGGCCTCCTTTATCTGCAGCGTAGGTGCTTTTTTAAAAATCATATAAAATAGCTCCACGCTGAATTAACTCTGCTTCCTTTCAATTCAGCTCGCTCGTGGTTCCGGATGAAATGGTGCAACCCTGACAATTAACTCGTGATTGCTGACATGAACGAGCCGAGGTGAAATGCTGGGGAGAAACTGCCACCTCCAGTCATTGGTGACTGGGAGTGCATCAAGCCAATTCAAGCATGTCCATTCATTCAGGTCTCACCTCCTCTCTGCCTCATCAACCTCGCCAAGCCAGTCTCAACATTCATTACTTAAACTCAACAGGCAAGAAAGAATTAAATAAGAAATGTCCATCATAATATACTCTACCACCATCTTGCTCTTTCAAGGCAGCCTTTAATACCCTCAAATGAAAGGAAGATAATTTCTCCACAGAACATTACTTTTTGCACAATTCCTTCCTTTCATTCTCACTAATTAAATAATGGAATTATCTGCCAGTTTAATCATCAAGCGAGGCAATGCTTCTGGTTGCCCCCAGCTGCCCCCTGTCTTGGTACAAAGCAGTCCAACTCCATCTACCACCTGCTGGTTCCATTGATTGAAAGAAGGAACTTTAATTTACTAAGTGCCTTGTTGTGGCTGCAGGACATTACAAATGACTTGGGTGTTGCGCTGCCACATTTTGAAGTGCCCACAGCACAGACACAGGCCTCAGCTTCGAACTGACCATTTACTTTCACCTGAGCTCATTGAAGATCCAATTTTATGGTGATCCTTGCAGGGTATGTACAGGTTGGCCATTGTGAAATGGCACTGCACAGGGAGAAAAAGAGTCGCCAGACGATGGATTCAATACCCATCTCAGGAAGTTGCCGCAGAGCCTAACACTTCCCGAGAGGGTTGAGGAGGGCGAGGCTACCAGCCCCGATCATGACAACATTCGGCAGGAGCACAACTGGGAGGGTCCTGCCTGGCTGCGTCACTGTGCGAGGCGGTAGCTGCAGAGCGTTGGAGGTCAATTCAGAAGATCAACATAGCAGCCGAGAAGATCACTGGGGTCTCCCTTTCGTCTGTTGACATTCATTGGGAGCATTGCTTAAATAGGGCTCAAAGAATGATTGAGGACCCTTTCCATCCACCACACAGGATCTTTGACTCACGACCATCAGGAAGGAGGTGCAGGAACATCAAAATCAGGATGGCAGGCTAAGAAATAGCTTCTTCCCACAGGCTGTGAGATTGATAAATGGTATCTTGTAGCCAAGTAAATCACCCAAAATACTTTAGTTATTTACTATACCTCCTGGTCTTATTTCATATTCTATCTTTATGTATATGTGTGATTATTATGTGCTGCGTATGTGTGTGGTTGGTGATCTGGAGAAATGCTGTTTTGTCTGAATATATATGTCCTGTCAGATGATAATGAACTCAAACATGAATTTGATGATTAAAACAAGAACAGGAAGCAGAGAGTCCCTTCAGAGACTGAGCAGCCATGATTCAATCGATCCCACTGCCTTGTTGATCCTGCCCCCTCCCTAAACTCCATAGCTGCACGACCCAGTGTTTAGCGGTGAACCCGAGCTCCAGGCATCCAGATTCTGCCTCCTCGACCCCGGAATGTCAGGGAGGCCAACAGCTCCCTTTCCCAAGGACCTTCACCGTTTCCACACGAACAGCTCTGGCAATCAGGATTGAACCCGGTTCTCTGGAGCAGCCAGCTCTATCTGCCGTATCATCGTGCTCCCTGTCTTCCCAGAGTGACAAGCCCCGCAACCCTACACTTAACCGGGAACCAGACTTAAAGCATGACGCAGCCACTGGCATGACACCAAACCACTTTCCTTGTAAAGGTTTGGAAATCGATTCGACCTTCTGCCATGCAAGTTCCCTTCCTCCACAGTCCCCGACCTCACAAGGGATTGACGGCAGCGGTGTTATTTGGGAAGCAAGCAGTTCGCACAATTACTGCGCCAGCCGCCCAGAGTGGAATCCACCACTGACGCTAAGGATTTTGTGCTTTCTCTCCTTGACTGAGTGGGATTTGTTCCATGTGCTCCAGTTCCCTCCCACATTTCCAGGTTAGTGGGCTGTCTTTGGACAGTGCAGGCTAGAAGGGCCTCCTACCATGTCAGTCCTGAAGCAAGGTTTTGACATGAAATGTTGACTGTCCTTTTCCTGACCTACTGAGTTCCTCCAGCAGTTTTTGTTTTTTTGCCAATCCCATATTGAGTAGGGATGTATGGATTATTAGGTAAGTCGGACATGTTTTGAGTAAGACCCATGCACGAGTGAAGTGTGTGAACACCATTACCCACCATTGTTTTCAATAGGGAATCTCCTTTATTGTGTCAAAACTAGCCTCACTTTTGGATATGGACAAGAAAAAAGTGTGTTATAGAGATCTCGCCAAAGAAACAGGCCATTCACCCTTTACACTAATCTTAAATAGGTGTGATTGGGTGGCATAGGCTTGAGGGCCAGAAGGGCCTTTTGCCAAGTTTGAATGAGCTAACATAAAGGGTTACAAATTCCTTTGTACACAGAGCCAATGTGCGGTGTTGAGGCACCCATTCCGTTGTCCTCCCCCCACTGCATAATCGTCAGGGGCCCCACACAGTTGCCAAGCCCTACTTATGCTGACAAATGTTAGACACTGGTCTTCAGGGGAGTGGGGTGCCAGTGAACCTCCAGGCAGTCTGGGTGCAGCTGATGGAGCCCAGTTTTAGTGGGAGGCTGCTAACTGCACCAAGCCAGAAGGCAAGAGGAGGAGGCTTGATTTGATGGGCCGCAACAAGGGTGAGCCGAGGTGGGAGAAGGAGGGTGGAGAGGCCTTGCCAACCCAATACAGAAAACTGAATGGCATCTTGCATCATATGAAGATCAGTTGGATAAGGACAAATCCCATCTGCCAGCATCGCACAAGCCTGTGAGAATGTTGCTGGAAATGGGGGAGGAGGGCTTGACCTACCTCGACAACAATGCCTCATATGCCAGGCTGTTGTTCATTGACCTTGGCTCAGAATTCAACACAATTATACGTCAGAGGCTGGTGAATAAACTGTCATCCCTCTCTGCAACGGAATTCTTGCCTGAGAGACCACAGTCAGCTGGGGTTGGTAACTCAACTGCAAGTCCCATCTCGGGCGCGCTTCAGGGTTGCATGGTCAGCCCGTTAATCTTTATGGTGCTGACTCTCAAGTGCACTACTAGATTCAGCTCTAAAAGAATGGAGTTTGCACATGATGCCACAGTAGTGGCCTCATCGACCTCAATGAAGAGCCTGCCTACGGAGAGGAGGTTGGGCGGCTCGTAAAATGGTGTGTGAGCAACAACCTGTATCTCAATGTGGACAATACATAGGAGATGTTTATGGACTTCAAGAAGATGAAGTTGGATCATTCTCCACTCCACATCAATGATCCATCGAGTTCCTTGGTGTGCTTATTAAAGGATGACTGATCCTGGGCCCACAGACCATCATTAGTCAGGAAGGCTACTGGCCAAAACTTGACAACATTTTGGAGGAGCACACTTCTGGCTGCATCACTGTGTGGTCACGGTCGCTGCAAAGCAGTAGACTGGAAGTCAATACAGAGGATCATCAAATGGCTGAGAAGATCACTGGGCTCTCCCTTTCCTCTACTGGCATATCGAGGACCCTTTCCAACCAGCACACAGGATCTTTGACCCACTACCATCAGGAAGGAGACGCAGGAGCATCAAAATCAGTACTGCCAGGTTGGGAACCTTTCCATCCAGCACACAGCCAGGCTGGAAAATAGCTTCTCCCACAGTCTGTGACACTGATGGAACAGATTCCTGTAACTGTGTAAATCATCCCCAAATATTTATTGTAATTTGTACCTTGATTAATATCTGCTGTGTATTGTGGGTATACATGTGTGTACCGTGGCCGGGGAAACGCTACTTCGTTGGGTTTTATATATTCAGTTAAATGATAATAAACTTAAACTGGATTGATAAAGAGAGGCTGGGACTTTTCTCTCTGGAGTGCAGGAGGCTGAGTGGCACCTCCAGGAGGTTGATAAAATCACAAGAGTCATAGATTAGGTGAACAATTATAGTTATATAAATGTGTTTTTCTCTAGAATCTCCATCTCACTCCCCTACATGAATGAAAATGAGATTGTCATTTAGAAGTATTTCTTTGCATCCAAATGCAAAGGAATACACCGTCTTCTAGGCCGGTGACTAGTGGAGTTCCTCAGGGATCGGTCCTGGGTCCACTATTGTTTGTTATATATATTAACGATCTGGAAGAAGAGGTGGTAAATTGGATAAATAAGTTTGCAGATGATACAAAGATTGGTGGTGTTGTGGCAGTGAGGAAGATTACCGTAGCTTAAAAAAAGATATAGGAAAGCTAGAGGAGTGGGCTGAGAAATGGATGATGGAATTTAATACGGATAAGTGTGAAGTGTTGCATTTTGGAAAGGCAAATCTAAATAGGTCATATACATTCTATGGTAGACAACTGAGGAGTGCAGAGCAACAAAGGGATTTAGGAATTATGGTAAAAGGTACCCTCAAAGTTGATACTCAGGTAGATGGTGTGGTAAAGAAGGCATTTAGAATGTTGGCCTTCATAAATCGGAGTATTGAATTCAAGAGTAGGGATGTTATAATGAAATTGTACAAAGCATTGGTGAGGCCAAGTTTAGAATACTGTGTGCAGTTTTGGTCACCGAATTATAGGAAGGATATAAACAAATTAGAGAAAATGCAGAGAAGGTTCACGAGAATGTTGACAGGATGTCAGGGTTTGAGTTACAGAGAAAGGTTGAGCAGCCTGGGGCTTTTTTCTCTGGAGTGTAGAAGATTGAGGGGGGATTTGATGGAGGTGTTCAAGATTTTAAAAGGGACAGAGAGAGTCAACATGGATAGGCTTTTTCAATTAAGAGTGGGGGATATTCAAACCAGAGGCCATGGTTTGAGATTGCAGGGGGAAAATTATAAGGGGAACATGAGGGGAAATTTCTTCACGCAAAGGGTGGTTGGGATGTGGAATAAGCTTCCAGCAGAGGTGGTTGAAGCAAGGTCGTTATTTACATTTAAGAAAAGACTAGATAATTACATGGAGGGGAGAGGATTGGAAGTGTATGGACCATGTGCTGGTCAGTGCGACTAGGAGGGTAGGGATATGTTCAGGCATGGACTAGTAGGGCCAAACTGGCTTGTTCTGTGTTGTATATGGTTATATGATTATATGGTTATATGGTTAAAGCAAGCGATGGCATAAAATCAGGAGGCAGGCGAAAGCCAGGGAAATGGTAACCTCCATGTAGAGCCAGGGATGTGGGCAAGGTCTTAAATGAATCCTTCTTGTCTGCACTCACCTCTAGGAATGAGTTGACAGTCTTTACATGTCAGTATCAAGAAGAAGAAAATGGTAAATGCATAGCATGCACAAGTATTGATAAATTTCCCAGGGGAGGGTGACATCTACTCCAGGACATTCTCGAAGGAAAGGAGGTGGCAGCTCGTATCCTGAGAGAGATTGTTGCACCTTCATTTGCCACAGGAGAAGAACTAAAAGACTGGAGGGGACCTGAGGTTGCCCGCTTCTTTAAGATGGGTAGCAGGGTTAAGCCAGGTAACCACAGGCCTGTGACTCTTACATCAAAGGTATGGAAGAAAGTTTGAAGCAAGGGGATGAAAGTGGGCTGATGAGGGAATCCTGTCTTGTTAAGTTGCTTGACAGAGAAAATTTGTGAACAAGCTTGACAGTCCTTCTACCTGAAATGCTTACTGTTTTTCTTTCTCTAGGGATGCTGCTTGGCCTGCAGAGTGTCTATCCTATGCTCTCTCTTGTTTTTATCCCTGCCAACAACTGTTTGGGGTTATCATTTAAAAAAAAAAAAATTACAACACAGTAGAAGCCGATTCCGGGCATCGAAACCTGTGCAACTCAATTCCACCCAATTAATCACAGACCCTGTACTATTTTTTTGAAGGGTGGGGAAAAAGCTGAGCACCTCGGGCAAACCCATGCAGGTCACAGGGAGAACGTACAAACTCCTATTGGCAGCACTGGTTTTGAACCTGTGTCGCTGGCGCTGGGACAGTCTGGTACTAATGGCTATGGTAACTGTGCTGCCCTAATAGATAAGGACCAACATCTTTGTTTGCCATGTCCTTGCGATGACCATGTATCCTGTGAATTCTTTGCCCCGAACCAACTCAAACTTTTGATCCTCCTTCAGCATCTCAACCATGGTCCTGATCATCTTCCCATCATGATGAGAAAGTTATTGGTCAACTTTCAACCTTGTTTATAGATCTTCGTGGCTGCAAGGTTCGCGCTAATCCTGAGGACTCGCTTACTTTGCACATGCCCATAAATTGCCCATCCAATTCACTGGAGAAACCAGAAAAGCCTTGCCCGTTCAATCTTTCTATCCACTTCCAGGAACTAGCATTCTAAAAGTTATCGAGATGATGTTTGAAATTTGCCTCAACAGGGACACAGTTTCAGCTTGTTAAACAGACCATTTAACATTATTAAGCCTAGATGTACATTTTTTGAGGCTTCCTTGCACATTAGTCATAAAGCAGTCTGGATTTCAGTTAACAGCTTCCATTTAGCCTCCTCGATGTTCTCAAGATCTATTTGTCTGAACTTGTGCTCATTAGAATAACCTTTCTGCTTTTATATGCATTCTGGAAGACTTGTTAACTTTGTTTTTATGGACAATGGCAAAGTGGGTCATCTTATTGACTTGTTAAATTGTGATAGTCTTGTGCACAGAGGTACAGTGTAAAGCTTAATTGAGTTTGCTATATAGGCAGCTGGCTAAAGGTCACCACATCCCGCTACATATGTGATCCACAAAGATAAGTATTCACAGGAAATGGTAACAAGATTAGCCATGGGATCGAGTTCAAGAGCTGTGAGGTAATATTGCAGGCTATATAAGACCTCAGTTAGAGCCCACTTGGATTATTGTGTTTGGTTTTGGTCAGCTCACTACAGGAAGGATGTGGGTGCAGAGGAGATTTACAAGGATGTTGCCAGGAAAGAATGTCTAATGAAATAGGTTGAACGAACTTGATCTTTTCTCCTTGGAGCGACGGAGGAAAAAAGAGTGAACTGAGAGATGTATATAAATCGATAAGAAGCATTGATCCTGTGGATGGCCAGAAACTTTTTTCCTCAGGGTTGAAATGGCTAACAAGAGGGGACATATATTTCAGGTGCTTGGGAATAAGTACGGGGACGATGTATGAGGGAAGGGTGGGTGCATAGAATGTGCTGCCAGCAACGGTGATGGAGATAGGTACAGAGGAAAGGCACAGAAGCACCACTTTACTGGACAGGCCCTTCAGCCCACCTAATAACAAACACCTACTATTTACCTACTGCACGACCTCATTCTTCTCTGCCCCACCTCCATCACCATTTCTAGCAGCGCATTTCACGCACCCATCCTTCCCTCATACACCCCTCCCCGTACTTATTCCCAAGCATCTATAATATATGTCCCCTTTTGATAGCCATTTCAACACTGGGGTAAAAATGGCTGGCCATCCACAGGATCAATGCCTCTCATTGTCTTATGCAAGTATGTGGCAAGCAGTGTCTGTCAACGATCAGCCTGTGCAGCCACTCCAGGGCACACAGATCAAACCCCACAAAGAGATTGAAAGGAACCATCATCATCCTACGGGATGGACAGTCAGAAGATTATGGTGCTCGCTGTGAATATTTATTATCTATCTGATATATTTATTGTCTCTTCTAATTTAATTCAATTAGTTTACTATTATAGTTTTTCTGTACAAATACCTGATTGCCTGCACTACGTAAGAATTTTGCTGCAAATGTACAATGTATGACAATAAACTCATGATCATTGCAGGGCGTAACATCTGTTGGTTTGAATGCTGCATGCTTCATGTCGCTGAGTAAACCAGAGTACTGCAGGAGTTCTTCCCCTGGCATTAGGCTGATCTTTGGAACAAGCCAGCAATCAATACCAATCTGATCTGACCCTCCTCCTGTCTGACGTGCAAATGGGATTGGGTTAAACCACAGGCCTCCCCAGTTCAATAAAGTACCCTGCTTCGACAGAGCCGTTCCTTAATGGAACACTGGAAGAGGTAGTATATACTTGAACACTTCATCTATCTCTAGCCAGATCAACTTGATCTAAAACCTACATTTAGAATGTTCTGGTACAATAAACCGATATGACCACATATTTATAATTCCAGGATAGAAGAGCTTTCCCCAAAATTGCTCATCAGCAATAAAGCCCCCCGCTCTAAAGTTGTCATAGCTGAAGGGTGGTAGTTCTCACGCCTGGCAGAGCTGTTCTCACTGACAGGAGAAGGGGCCAAAACCAGGCCACTGGTGCCTTGAAACCAGTTGCTCTAGGGAGATGGGGTTCGTTGACCACAGATGGTAACTTATCTAGGAGAGGGAAAACTCCGATTTCAAACCTCCGCTGCCTTGTGGCTGTACCTGCTCACAAGAAAGGTTGTGGGAGTAAATCCCGAGGAAAAATCTGGAGTCGGAGTCCCGAAGGCTGCTGTATCCAGGCCCAGCATGGCAACTCATTTGATGCTGCTGGAATCAAACTGTATCAACTTTTGTTTAGCATGGGGTGGGGGGTGGTGGGGGTCCACTGCATGGACAACAGACAGATCTTCATATTAACTCTGCCCTGGCTTGTACCTTGAGAGGCCACTCCAGCTTCAATTCAGTGACTACCAGAGGCACAGTACCTATAGTCAATTACAACCGGTGGTGGCCACACACATGCACGCACACACACGCACGCACACACACATGCACGCACACACACGCACGCACACACACATGCACATGAACACACACACAGACACACACACACACACACACACACACACATACATGCACACATTCACATGCACACACATGTACACACACAGACACACGCACACAGACATGCACAGACAGACACACATATACACAAACACACACACACGTGCACGCACGCACACATGCACATGAACACACATGCACATACACGCACACATGCACAGACTCACATGCACACACAGACTCACAAGCACACACAGACACACATGCACACACGAACAAACAGACACACACACATGCACGCACACATGCGCACAAGCACACACACATTAACACACGCAGACACACACCCACACACATGCACGCACAGACACAGATATGCATGAACACACAGACACACACGCACATGAACACATTTGCACACACACACACATGCACACACTCACACACATACATACGTACACACACACACGTACACACACACACAGACATACACACCCACACCCACACATGAACACACACAGACACATACATGTGAACACACAGACACACACACAAACACACATGCACATACATGCACACACACCTACACACATGCGCACACTCACACACACACGTGAACACACAGACAGACAGACACACACACATGCACACATTTACATGCACACACATGTACACACACAGACACATGCACACAAACACGCACAGACATGGGCACGCACATGCCCACACACATGCACACACAGACACACACATGCACAAACATACACACATGCACATGAACACACATGCACATACACACACATGCACACATGAACACAGACACACACACATGCACGCACACATACACACAAGCACACACACACATACACACACAGATACACACACAGACACACGCCCACACATGCGCACACACAGACACACACATGCATGAACACACAGACACACACACACATGAACACATTTGCACATACACACACATGCACACACTCATACGCATACATATACACACACATGTACACACATGCACACACAGACATACACACACCCACACCCACACATAAACACACACAGACACATACATGTGAACATACAGATACACACACAAACACACATGCACACACACCAGCACACATGCACACATACGTGAACACACAGACAGACACACACACACACATGCACACACTTACATGCACACACATGTAAACACACAGACACATGCACACAGACACACACAGACACGGGAACGCACGTGCCCACACACATGCACGAACACACACACATGCGTGCACACACACATGCACATGAACACACATGCACATACACGCACACATGCAGACTCACATGCACACACACATGCACGCACACGCAGACATATGCGTGAACACACAGACACACGCACATGAACACATTTGCACATACACACACATGCACACACTCACACGCATACATATGTACACACACACATGCACGTACACACACGCACACACAGACATACACACCCACACCCACACATGAACACACACAGACACATACATGTGAACACACAGACACACGCAAACACACATGCACATACATGCATACATACCTGCGCACACGTGCACACTCACACACACACGTGAACACACAGACAGACAGACAGACACACACACACATGCACATGCACACACTTACATGCACACACATGTACACACACAGACACATGCACACAGACATGCACAGACACGGGCACACACACGCCCACACACATGCACACTCAGACACACACACACTCGTGCACATCAACACACATGCACATACACGCACACATGCACACACAAACACTTACATGCACACACATACACACACAGACACGCACAGACACAGGCACGAACATGTCCACTCACATGCACACGCAGGCACACACATGCACGAACACACACACACTTGCACGCATGCACATACACGCACACATGCACACACAAACACACAGACACGCACACATGCACGCACACATGCGCACAAGCACACACACATTAACACAAGCAGACACACACCCACATACACACACACAGACACAGATATGCGTGAACACACAGACACACACGCACATGAACACATTTGCACATACACACATATGCACACACTCACACACATACATACGTACACACACACACGTACACACACACAGACATACACACCCACACCCACACATGAACACACACAGACACATACAAGTGAACACACAGACACACACACAAACACACATGCACATACATGCACACACTCCTGCACACATGCACACACTCACACACACACGTTAACACACAGACAGACAGACAGACACACACACATGCACACATTTACATGCACACACATGTACACACACAGACACATGCACACAGACACACACAGACATGGGCACGCACATGCCCACACACATGCACACACAGACACACACATGCACAAACATACACACATGCACATGAACACACATGCACATACACACACATGCACACATGAACACAGACACACACACATGCACGCACACATGCACACAAGCACACACACACGTACACACACAGATACACACACAGACACACACCCATACATGCGCACACACAGACACACACATGCATGAACACACAGACACACACACACATGAACACATTTGCACATACACACACACATGCACACACTCACATGCATACATATACACACACATGTACACACATGCACACACAGACATACACACACCCACACATAAACACACACAGACACATACATGTGAACATACAGATACACACACAAACACACATGCACACACACCTGCACACATGCACACATACGTGAACACACAGACAGACAGACACACACACACACACATGCACACACTTACATGCACACACATGTAAACACACAGACACATGCACACAGACACGCACAGACACGGGAACGCACGTGCCCACACACATGCACGAACACACACACATGCGTGCACACACACATGCACATGAACACACATGCACATACACGCACACATGCAGACTCACATGCACACACACATGCACGCACACACAGACATATGCGTGAACACACAGACACACACGCACATGAACACATTTGCACATACACACACATGCACACCCTCACACGCATACATATGTACACACACACGTACACACACGCACACACAGACATACACACCCACACCCACACATGAACACACACAGACACATACATGTGAACACACAGACACACGCAAACACACATGCACATACATGCATACATACCTGCGCACACGTGCACACTCACACACACACATGAACACACAGACAGACAGACACACACACACACACGCACATACTTACATGCACACACATGTACACACACAGACATGCACAGACATAGGCACGCACACGCCCACACACATGCACACTCAGACACACACACACTCGTGCACATCAACACACATGCACATACACGCACACATGCACACACAAACACTTACATGCACACACATGCATGAACACACACACACTTGCACGCACGCACATGCACGCACACATGCGCACTAGCACACACACATGTACACACACAGACCCACACACGTGCACACACAGACAAACATATGCGTGAACACACAGACACACACGCACATGAACATATTTGCACATACACACACATGCACACACTCACACACATACATATGCACACACACATACAAACACACACACAGACATACACACCCCCACACATGAACACACAGACACATACATGTGAACACACAGACACACACAAACACACATGCACATACATGCACACACACCTGCACACACACACACACACACACTCACACACACACACACACACACACACACGTGAACACACAGACAGACAGACAGACACACACACACACATGCACACACTTTCATGCACACACATGTACACACACAGACACGGGCATGCACACGCCCACACACATGCACACACAGACACACACATGCACGAACACACACACATGTGCACATGAACACACACGCAGACACACACACACACATGCACACACTTACATGGACACACATGTACACACACAGACACACACACACAGACACGCACAGACACGGGCACGTACATGCCCACACACATGCACACACAGACACACACATGCACGAACACACACACACGTGCACACACGCACACATGCACATCAACACACATGCACATACACGCACACATGCACACTCAAACACACAGACACACACACATGCACGCACACATGTGCACAAGCACACACACACGTACACACACAGACACACACCCACACACACGCACACAGACACACACACACACACACGTACACACACAGACACACACCCACACACACGCACACAGACACACACATGCGTGAACATACTGACACACACACATGAACACATTTGCACATACACACAGATGCACACACTCACATGCATACATACGTATACACACGCACACACACACATGCACACACAGATATACACACACCCACACCCACACATGAACACACACAGACACATACATGTGAACACACAGACACACACACAAACACACATGCTCATACACCTGCACACATGCGCACACTCACACACACACACACACACACGTGAACACACAGATAGACAGACACACACACATGCACACACTTACATGCACACACATGTACACATACTGACACATGCACACAGACACGCACAGACATGGGCATGCAAATGCCCACATACATGCACACATCGACACACACATGCACGAACACACACACACGTGCACACACACCCACATGCACATGAACACACATGCACACACACTCACACATGCACAGACTTACACGCACACACAGACGCACATGCACACATGAACACATAGACACACACACATGCATGCACACATGCGCACAAGCACACACACACGTACACACACAGACACACACCCACACATGCGCACACACAGACATACTCATGTGTGAACACACAGACATGCACATACATGCACACACACCTGCACACATGCACACACTCACACACACACACACACACACACACACACGTGAACACACAGACAGACACACACTCACACACACATGCACATACTTACATGCACACACATGTACACACACAGACACATGCACACAGACACACACAGACATGGGCACACAAATGCCCACACACATGCACACACCGACACACACATGCACGAACACACACACACATGCACGCACACCCACATGCACATGAACACACATGCACATACACACACACATGCATAGACTTACACGCACACACAGACACACAGGCACACATGAACACACAGACACACATACATGCACGCACACATTCGCACAAGCACACACACACATACACACAAAGACACACACCCACACATGCGCACACACAGATACACTCATGTGTGAACACACAGACACACACGCACATACACATACATGCACACACACCTGCACACATGCACTCACACACACACACACACACACACACACACACACACACACACACACACACACACACACACACACGTGAACACACAGACAGACACACACACACTCATGCACACACTTACATGCACACATGTACACATACTGACACATGCACACAGACACACACAGACACGGCCACGCAAATGCCCACACACATGCACACACCGACACACACATGCACGAACACACACACACACATGCACACACACCCACATGCACATGAACACACATGCACATACACACACACATGCACAGATTTACACGCACACACAGACACACATGCACACATGAACACACAGACACACACACATGCACGCACATATGCGCACAAGCACACACACACATACACACAAAGACACACACCCACACATGCGCACACACAGATACACTCATGTGTGAACACACAGACACACACGCACATACACATACATGCACACACACCTGCACACATGCACACACTCACACACACACACACACACACACACGTGAACACACAGACAGACAGACACACACTCATGCACACACTTACATGCACACATGTACACATACTGACACATGCACACAGACACGCACATACACGGGCACGCAAATGCCCACACACATGCACACACC